>NW_027512860.1:0-337142 GCF_048772815.1 Callospermophilus lateralis
TGTACTACAAAGCAATAGTAACAAAAACAGCATGGTACTGGTACCAAAACAGGCAGGTGGACCAATGGTACAGAATAGAGGACACAGAAACCATTCCACAAAATTACAACTTTCTTATATTTGATAAAAGGGGCTAAAAACCTGCAATATACGAAGGACAAACGGTGCTAGAAAAATTGGAAATCGATATGCAACAAAATGACACTGAATCCCTTTCTCTCGCCAAGCAAGGAAGTTAACTCAAGATGGATCAAGGAGCTAGATATCAAATCAGAGACACTGCATCTGATACAAGAAAAAGTTGGCTACGATCTACATACTGTGGGATCGGGCTCCAAATTCCTTAATAGGACACCCATAGCCCAAGAGTTAATAACAAGAATAAATTAATGGGACTTACTTAAACTAAAAGTTTTTTTTTTTTTTTTCTCAGCAAGAGAAACAATAAGAGAGGTAAATAGAGAACCTACATCCTGGGAACAAATTTTTACCCCTCTCACTTCAGATAAAGCCCTAATATCCAAAATATACAAAGAACTCAAAAAATTAAAAAGTAAGGTAACAAATAACCCAATCAACAAATGGGCCAAGGACCTGAACAGACACTTCACAGAGGAGGACATACAATCAATCAACAAGTACATGAAAAAATGCTCACAATCTCTAGCAGTCAGAGAAATGCAAATCAAAACCACCCTAGGATACCATCTCACTCCAGTAAGATCGGCAGCCATTAGGAAGTCAAACAACAGTAAGTGTTGGCGAGGATGTGGGGAAAAGGGGACACTTGTACACTGCTGGTGGGACTGCAAATTGGTGCAGCCAATTTGGAAAGCAGTATGGAGATTCCTGGGAAAGCTGGGAATGGATCCACCATTTGACCAAGCTATCACACTTCTTGGACTATTCCCTGAGGATCTTAAAACAGCGTACTATTGGGATACTGCCACATCAATGATCATAGCGGGACAATTCACAACAGCTAGACTGTGGAACCAACTTAGATGCCCTTCAATAGATGAATGGATTAAAAAAAATGTGGAATCTACACACAATGGAGTATTACGCAGCACTAAAAAATTACAAAATCATAGAATTTGCAGTGAAATGTATGGCATTAGAGCAGAATATGCTAAGCAAAGCTAGCCAATCCTTAAAAAAACAAATGCCAAATGTCTTCTTTGATATAAAGAGAGCAACTAAGAACAGAAAGGGAGGAAGAGCATGAGGAAAAGATTAACATTATACAAAGACGTGTGGGGGGAGAAAAAGGGAGAGAGAAGAGAAAGCATATGGAAATGGTAGAATACCCTCAATGATACACAAAATTACACATAATAGGTTGTGAGGGGAAATGGGGCGGAAATAATGGAGAGAATTAAACAATAGCACATGAGGTAGAGAGGGAAGATGGGAGGGCAGGGGAGGGGGGATAGTAGGGGATAGGAAAGGTAGAAGAATACAACAGTCACTAATATGCCATTATGTAAAAATGTGAATGTGTAAGCAATGTGTTTCTGCAATTCTTATTTGGGGAAAAAATGGGAGTTCATAAACCAAATGAGAAAAATGTATCAAAGATGATATATCATGAGCTTTGTAATGTTTTGAACAACCAATAAAAATAAATAAATAAATAAAGGTTTAAAATTGAGTGGGAAGAAATCAGCTAAAAAAGGGTTGAGATGCATTCATTTTGCTAAGCAGAAACTTTGTTTTGTGTAGTTGTAACTATCACAAATTTATTTTACCAGAAATTTGGCTTTTGAAAATGCACATAAAATGAGATTAAAGGATAATTCACCTACCTTCATGAAAAATTCATAGCATTTCCTATATTTTTCATATTTCATTTTTTTAGTTAATATTTTGTCATGGACCATGTCTAGCCTTAGGCTATTCTTCCAGAATACTACCTCATCTGACAAGTTCGTACAATGTATTGGATTTTTCTTTTCATCTTTTATTTAATTGTTTCTAGCTAATAATGTGTATTTCTTCTTATCTTTATTTGGACATACATACCCAACTATATCTTTGCATTTTATGTTTTACTGCGGAAGAGACTCATCAAAAGCTCTTTGTTATATGTATTAACAATCAAACATTCAGAGAAGGCAATTATTCTTAATTTTGCATGAAAATAACTTTGTACCATTTTTCTTATAAAGATTTAGAATTATTAATAATGTCCCTGCTGTAATAAGTAACTACTTACAAGAAGAATTAAACAATTGACTTTATATCAATTATGAATATGAAAAGTACTAAAATAAATATTTGGCAATTAATACACAATTGATAGAAATTGAAATCTCGAGAAAGCCATTTAAATTGTCAGTGCATATGGTCCTTAAATAATAGGTTTTTTAAAAAAAATTTTTCTCTAATTCATAAGATATATTATGCCATATTATAGCTTAATGTGATATAAAACCTTAAATTATCACAATGATAATAATAATCCATTGTTCCTTCCTCTACATTCTGTGGCATGCTAGTACTAAAATAAATTGTATTATAACACCAAAAAAAAAAAGCCAAATCATAATATTTCTACAGTAACTGACACGAGTTTAACATCAATGCAAGTAGATTAGATTCCTATGGGACATGATGTGCATTTTGACGTTCATTTTTATTCAACACTGGAACATTACTATTTCTTCAGTTTATGCACATCAGAGGATATATAAATATTTCATCCACAATTTAGCAAATTTATACGCATTTGTTTAACTTCAAATCACTTCCTGCTTCAGAACCCATGTATTCATCCATGTTTCTTGACTGCTCTTTTCATGAGACTTCTTTCCAAACACATTATTTTCGATTTCCTTTATCATATTTGAAGCAAAACACCCGTCATGATAAACCATAACCCTAATATTACCTTTAAATGTATAAGTGGTTGGAAAGAATGATTGTATATCAATATAAGATTTCTTACTTAGTTACAGATATCAATTCAATCCATTATTTAAAGTGGAACCAGTTATATTATTTATTCACAGTATGGTCTATTCATGTATTATCTCTATATTCATAGACACAGGGTACACCTCTTTGTACCCCCAATACTAATTTATACGTCTTCAAAATATTGCTCCCAGAAATGGTGGAACAAATACATGTAACCTGATCTACATATACATTTTATCACAGTAATATTCTGAACAGAAAAAGCAAAGTTCTCACTTATGATTGTACCATACCTAAATGGAAAGTGATCCTGGATTACTAAAAACATCCATGTCCAGGTTGCCTAATGATCTCAAATGAAAATCCTATTGGTGACTACATATTTGTTTCTTCCAAAGATTATATATTCAAACTCAACCCTTTGAATACGTCTAAAGCTGTCACTCACTTTACACTTTGAATGATTTTGTAATGTGTCTATTGATATCTGCTTTCCTACATATTTTCCCCAGTTCATCATTGTGACTGAATCTTCACATGTGCTATCACTAACATTCACTCTCTAACCGAAACCCTATTGCTAAAAAACTTTGGTCCAAATCCTATATTCACTCTTCTTCCTAAACCTACCTACTGTCTTCCTAATCCTATCGACTATCCCTTTTTGACTGGATGTTCTCTTCTACATTCAATCATCCAAGGTACAAGGTCCTATGCCATTGTATATCGATTTATCTGAGACATCTGTGCAGAACGTAATTCAATGCTAAGTATCCCAATCAAGAACCCAATGACCTTCTGGGCTTCAAATCTTACTTAGATTTCTCTTTTCGTTCATATATTTCACCTCTATATTCTTATAAATATCACAGGTTCCCAATACCATTGTTCATCGAGCAGAATGGTTCCTAATCAAAATTGAAAATGTTATTAACACTAACCATACACTGTTCCCTCAATCTAACTTTACAGAAAAGCAATGACAGTGTTGGTCTTACAATACAGGAATGTATGGGATCTTCCACCTGATGAGAACCTCAAAGGTATGTGCAGAAATGATTCCTGGAGAAGATGTAGGCAGCTATGAAGGACCTGAGAGAGCAAAAGTCATCTTCCATGGAAAACAACCTGGTAGGATGAAGTTTGGTGTCTGAATCAGCCTCTGTCTTCTTAATGTAGAGGAGACGGACCAAACCAGGCCTTTTGGAGAGCTGTTCCTGAGAGCCTATGGATTATATCCCATTCTAACTTATGAAAGGGTCACAGGAAGTAGGGGCAGCCTCCATCTAAAGGGACCATAAGAAGCAACTGCTAAAACAAAGTGGTTGCCAAGGCAGTGACCTCATTCAGTTCCTGAAGGAAGTGACCTCACCTAACTTCCTTGGTGTTGGAACTCTCTGAACTTGGGATCCAGGAAGCCAGGCACCCCGAGCCAGTCCCAGTCCCAGTCCCAGTTGTCTCACTTGTTTGGATTTACCAAGGAGAGGGTCAGTCTTTCTTGGTACCTACTGATTTGAAGATGTCCAAATGCCAGAAGAGCTCTGAAGAGGGGCCTTTCCTGAGAAAGGAGGTAGTGGCTCACCACTGGTTCCTGTCAACTTCACAGAGTTGACCAAGGAGACCAGATCTGAGACAAGACAGGCCATTTCGGAGGAACATAGTATGGCCCAGCAGTCAGAGAACACTCCGAATAGTCACAGACCTACTTGGGGGAAGGAGGTGCCTTTGTGGGTGTGGTTGTGGGTTTGTGATTTGGTCTCATGTTCTGAGAATAAGTTTTTTCAGATATCAGCTCCGGAGCCCAGGAATTAATTCTCATTGGGGCTAAGGTTCCCCACCAGTGAGATTTGAAATTGGCGCTGGCTGCAGAGTTAACAAGGGCAGGGACTTTTAACGCCACTGCAGAAAAGAAGAAGGTACGAAGAAGAAGTCCTTAGGTGCCATGTTGGGGTTTTTCTCTGGGGTATGGCTGCCATTTATACTTTTCCTAACATTCCTCCCTTTTTGTTTTCTTAGAAAGTGGGGCATTGTTTGTCATTTCTGGCTGCTGCCTGCTGTGTGGGGGTTCTGTGGGGCCTAGAAAGGGAAGTGGACAAATGCTCGGGGGCCAGGTCTGGGGATATCATGGCAGCCAGAAATAAAAGCCAGTGGTATAGATAGCTACTTCAGTAGGGGTAAAGTCTATGAAAGTTCCCTGATGCCACAAGTTGTCGATGGCATGAAACCAGTCCTGGATGGAGGAGATTGTTGGTATCAGCTACTGGTCCTGTAACAGAGACTCTAGGAAATACTGGAAGCGTTGCCTGGTCATGGCGTCACCAGCACTTGAAGAAGATCAGAGCGAATAAAAACAGAATGAAGATAAAAATTAAAGCAAAGGTCAATTTTTGGCAGAAGTTCCATGTTGGGGGACTGACATAGAAGAGGCCAAGGGCCATGAGGAAGCTTAGAAGGTCATAAAGACTCATGAATCCAGGATGGCAGCTTGAGAGGTTCTCCAAGCTCGTTGCCTCCCGCTGTCTGATGTACGTTGCATTCCATCGTGCCTGGTAGTGAGCTTCATCACTGAGTGAACTGTTCTCTTGGAGATGTTAGGGGTTCATCGGTCATCAGAGGATGGTAGTGCCTAAGCAAAAGCTGGTTGAAATTTTGATTAGAAATTTTTTGCAGTTGGGTTTGAAGGAACTTCATTATGCATGGCAAGAGAGCAAAAAAAGGGAGCATCCCAATAAGGGGCCCCAAGATAGGTAGTAAGTACATGGCAAGATAGGATTGGAAGAACCCTGTTATGGGATTGGAGGAGCTAGGTTTGAGCAATTTGGTCAATAATTTCTGCAATTTAACAACATTTTTTTCTATCAGCCCAGATTCATTAACATAAGAGCAACATTCCTCTCTGAGGAATAGGCATGTACCCACTTTTTCTGCAGTGAGAAGATCAATTGCCCTTTGGTTCTGTAAAGCCACTTGTGCCAATGAAGTAACCTGGCGCTGCAAGGAGCCCAGAGACTCAGCAGTGGTATCGAGTGCTTCCTGCAGTTTTTGTTGCAGGTCTTTGAATGCCCATAGAGCATGACCTATAGCTCCACCAGAGAATCCGAGACCCGCCACTGAGGTTGTTAAAGTGAGGCCTACCAGAACCGGCAGAAAGACTGCCCTACGGGTTCAGGAAGGTAGGGCCAACTGTCGGAATTCGGTGGGAGTATACAAAGACAGCTGAGGAACTACAGTAACCAAGAAACAGGTGCCAGAGACATTGATCGTTGAGGTACTTAAAGACCCATTACACCAGAGGAAATGTCCAGGTTGCATAAATGCAGGGCTCGATTGGGTGCTTAAGCTCAAGGAACAAATGGGTAAAGGATTCATTATTGGCAGGTGGAAACAGATGAAAGCAAATAAAGTATTGGTGAAATAACTTTCCCACAGTGGGATACGTGTCACATGTAGGGGTTGTCCTTTCTTAGAGAAATTGTAGGTTTTTGCTGAAATATTTCCTGCCGCTAATGGGACTAAGTGAAGCACAGAGAAAGCACTGAGAAGGAGGCACAAAAAGAGGGGTGGAGTTTAATAATCGAAGAGATTGGTGTAACAAATTGAGCCATGTGTCAGGGGGACCTGAGGGGGTTGAAGGGTCTGAATCCTTTGTGGATGAGCTATGGATAAGATCTAAAAGTTTTGATTCTGACTCCTTAATGTGTTCAACTACCTGGATGGTTGCCTTAGGTGGCATAATCAGGGTGCGGCCAACTGTCATCCACCCTGTGGGTCTGGCTGAGGTTGTCCGAGCATAGACAGCAAACTCAACATAGTCCCAACGTTTGGCCTTGGGGTCAGGTATATCTAAAGTATACCATCCATTGTTATCAGATAAAGAGACTTTATCCCACTTTAGGTAACTAGAAGTCCACACTTTAGGGTAACAAAGTGAGTGGTAAGAATAGCTACCATGTTCATCATGGAACCTGCATGACCAATAGGGGCACCCATTATATATCTCAGGCCACCAATGACAATAGTCTTTTGTTTGATCAAAAAGGAAGCAAATGAAAAGCCAGTTCCAGCTACCAGGGACGAAGGTCCTTGAAGGTGACAATTTTAGGGAAATAGAGGTGCAGTTGTGGATGAAGCAAGTAGTTGCATCCACTGCACGGACCTTCTACATGCCATGTTCTGAGTATCGTTCCTGAAGAGTGAATAAATACATGGTAGGAGAGGAGGGTAAAGACCAGTCCCGATAGGGCACAGAAAATAAGCAGAGCACAAAAAACAAGCAGTTACAGAAGATTAGGGTGTTGAGAGAGCCCATTGTGACTTTTTTAAGAGGAATTGGGCTGCATGGAACACCGTGTGAGCCGCAACTTAAATGGGTGAGATGAGTGTGGAGAGCAGGAGTTAATGGGAGGTTCAGGAGGTGATTCTTGGAGTTCCTCTGGGTTGGTCCTGTCGTCAGCAGGTGGGGCCTCCTGGTGATATGGCTTCAACCTAGAAATGTGAATCCAGGGAGTTAGATGGTTGTCTGGTAAGGAGAGTTTGGCGGCAGTGGGGGTACAGAGAATGACAGGATAGGGGCCTTCCCATTTTGGGGCAAGAGTCCCTTTCTCCTCTGGGGTATTATAATATACTAGACTCCCAGGTGTTAAGGGAGAAGTGTTTGGAGAGGACACTGGGTCCGGATGAAGCCAGTCCTGATATTTCCAGAGTTCCGAGCGGAGATGATACAAAAGAGGCAAAGACAAATCTCGGGTGAGAGGTCCTTGTGAAATGACCAACCCAGGGGGTATAAGAGGTCTTCCATATATTATCTCAAAGGGAGACAGTAAAGATGGTTTTTAGGGAGAGCTCTGATTCGAAGCAAATCCAAGGGAAGGAGTTTGACCCAGTCTAAGTTTAATTCCATTGTCATTTTGGTAAGGACTTCCTTTAGAGTACAATTTACCCTTTCCACTTTCCCTGAAGCTTGTGGATAATATGGACAGTGGAAATGCCACTTGAAGGAGAGGGCTTGAGAGACCTTTTGTGTGATTCTAGAAATAAACTCAGGGCCATTGTCATATTGTAGAGAAGTGGGCATACCAAACCTGGGGATGATGTCTGTCAGTAAGATTAAAGCTACAGTGGAAGTCGTTTTATTGGAAGTTGGAAATGCCTCAATCCAACCAGAGAAAGTGTCCACAAAGACAAGGAGGTATTTAGTGCGCCATACTGTGAGCATGTTGGTGAAGTCTACCTGCCAGTCAGCAGTGGGAATGTGTCCCCGGGCTTGGTGGGAAGGAAAAGGTTTGGGCCTTAAAGGAGTATAAGTGTTGGTCCACTGACAGATCTGACAATTAGAGGCTATATTCTGTAGCATGGCTTTGTCAGAGAGGGTGAGCGAGAAGAAGCTCTGTAAAAAGAGGGTCAAAGACTGAGAATTGGAAAGGAATAGAGTATGAAGGAACTTGAAGAGATCCTTGTTCTTACTGGAAGAAGTAGGGGCTTCAGATGAGCTGTCTAAAGTGGCCATTATATGTCCCCCAGGGGGTCCATCATTGGAAGTGGTAGCAGCCATTTGTTCCGCCTGGTCAGCTTTGGCATTGCCCTCAGTGATAAGAGAGACGTCCTTCTAATTAGACCTACAATGGACAACTCCCACCTGGGTGGGTAAGTGGGAGGCCTTTATCAGATTGGTTATAAGAGCCGAATTAGTGATCACATTACCTTTGGTGGTAAGTAGGCCTCGCTCCTTTCATATTGCAGCATGGGATAAGATATGGAAGACATATTTTGAATCAGTATAAAGGGTTAGGGATTTTCCTTGTGCTAGAAGGCAGGCACGAGTGGCTACTATAAGTTCAGACTGCTGGTTGGTAGTTCCTGAAGGCAGAGCTTTGGCCTCTATAATCTCAGTGGCTGAAACTACAGTGTATCCAAAGTAATGAGTGCAATTCTGCCTAAAGGAACTGCCATCAGTAAACCAGATAAGGTCAGGCTTGGCTAGTAGTCTCTCAGAAATGGAAGAATGACAGGGGAGGAAATCATCTAAGGTTTCCAACCAATTATGAGTTGGTGTGTTAGACGTGGGAGTCATTGAGAGCAGTGAGGCAGGGTTCTGTGCAGAGCAGGGGAGGAAAGTAATGTTAGGGTTTTCCAGAAAGGAAGTGAGGAGTGACAGAACTCTGGATGGAGGAAGGGTTTGAAAGCCCTTATAAGCTAAAAGATCCTTCAAGTGATGTGGGGAGTGGATAGTTAAAGGGGCCCCAAAAGTAAGCTTAGAGGCTTCTTTGTGTAAAATTTGTCCAGCAGCCAGAGCTCTTAAGCAAGGGGCCCACTCACGGATGGTAGGGTCAATTTGCTTGGACAAATATGCCACAGGTGCAAATGTAGGCCCATAGTTTTGACCTAAGACCCCAAGTTCTTGCCTCCCTTTTTCATGGACATATACATGAAATGGTCTTGAAAGATCAGGAAGGTGAAGGGCAAGTGCCTTTAAGACAAGTTGCTGAAGCCTGCGCAAGTGGTAGTTTGGGGAGGAGGCAAGAGATTCACTAGGGGGTCCCTTTCCTAGTTCATACAGGATTTGTATAGAAGAGAATAATTTGGGATCCAGGCCCTAAAATAACCTGCTAGTCCTAGGAATAATAGTATTTTGGCTTTTGTATGGGGCACTGGAAGATCAGAGAGGAGTTGCCTCCTATCCAGTGTTATTTCCTTTTTTCTGGGTGTAAGGCAAAAACCAAGAAAGGTGACAGAAGACTGGGAAACCTGGGCCTTGTGGGGAGACTTCCTATTTCCCTTGTCTGCTAGGAAATTAAGAAGCTGTGCAGTGTGGGATTGAGAGTGTTCCCAGAGGGACTACATAGAAGAAGATCATCGACATATTGAAGGAGAGTAGAGTCAGGACAGGTCGGGTGAAAGGATGTGAGGTCCTGGGCAAGAACTTGGCCAAAGAGATGGGTGCTATCCCTGAATCCCTGTGGGAGGACAGTCCAGGTAAGCTGATGAGAATGGCGGGTGTGAGAGTCAGTGCAAGTAAAAGCAAAGATATCCTGAGATTCTGAGAACAAGGGAATAGAAAAGAATGCATGTTTCAAATTTAGAACCAAGAAGTGGGTAGTAGTGGCAGGGATCTGAGAGAGGAGGGTGTAAGGGTTGGACACTAGCGGGTGGATGGGGACCACAGAGGAGTAGACAAGGGGAAGGTCTAGAACCAGCCTGTAGGACACGTTAGGTTTCTTAACTGCCAGAATGGGGGTGTTGAAAAGAGAGTGTGTAGGCCTAAGATACCCCTTTAATTATAAATCCTGGATGATGGCTTCTAATCCGAGGAAGGCTGTGGTTGTGAGTGGATATCATGGTTGACTAATATATCTTGAAGGCTCCAGTAAGACAATATGAATAGGACTGCATTTAGCCATAAAGGGTGTAGTTGTGTCCCAAAACTCAGGGTTAACTGGTTTAGATAGTCGTGGGAGAGTGCATGGAGGAGGTGTATCTGCCCCTAGGAACATCATGAGGAAATGAGAGGTAGGAGAGGTGTGGGGTGATATGTGAATGGTGACTTTTAATAGTGAGAGTATGTCCCTTTCCAGAAGGGGAATGGGGCAATGGCTCATAACGAGAAAGGAGTGAGTGAAGGACAAAAGGGATTTTGAGGGAAAATATGTTTACCTCCTACCACGACAATAGGAGTTTTTGAGGGTGTGGTAGAACCCCAATACTCCCTCAAGACCGAAAAAGTGGAACCAGTATCCAAAAGGAAGGTAATGAAGCGTCCATCCACCAGGAAGGTGACCCTAGGTTCTTGATTCTTGATGGTAATAATCTGGAGGGAAGGCCCAGGGCTCCATCATTCCTCCTCTGCCAAGCCCAGGAGAGGCTGGGGTTGCCGGGTGGCTGACCAACCTCCCTTCCGGGTTGTTGGGCAGTCTTCCCCCCAGTGTCTCCTTTGATGGCATGTTGGGCAGGGGTTGTAGGGTGTTCTCGGCGAAGGACAATCCTTACCACATTTGAAGCAAGCTCCAGGGGGTGTCACATTGGGACGGCGTGGTGATGGCCTTCTCTGAATGACCTGGGCCAACATTTGGAATTTGGCATTTTCAGCTCTCTTCCTATGACATTCACTTTCATCCTCTCTACCATGAAAAACCTTTAAAGAGACAGCGAGGATTTCGGTCTGAGGAGTAGCAGGGCCCTGTTCAAGCATTTTAAGCTTGGCTTTAATGTCAGAGTATTTTTGGGCCAGAACATATGTCATTAAGAGATGACGGCCATCAGGGGTTTCTGGGTCGAGTTATGTGCAGTGTTGAAGGGCCTTGGTTAGTCTATCCAGGAATTCTGAAGGTGTTTCCTCCTTCCTTTGAATGACCTCCTGCACCTTTTTAAAGTTAACAGCATTGTGGGTCGCCTTTTTCAGGCCCGCCAAGAGGCAGGATGTAAAAAGGTCATGAGTCTGTAAGCCTTCAGGGGTGTTGTAATCCCATAGGGTTCCTGCTCTGGGACAGCATGAGAGCCCGTGGGGTGGTCAGGATTGGTCCTATGATTTTCATCAGCATGGGCTTGGGCTAGCTCCCAGACCCATTGCCTTTCCTCGGGGAGAAGTGTATTGGCCAAGAGCATGTATATGGCATGATGAGTGAGGCTATATGCTTGCAGGACCCATTGAAACTCCCGAATGTAAGTGGTGGGTTTAGTGGTGATTGAGCCTAACTTGCTCTCTAGCTGAGTAATGTCTGACCTGGAGAAGGGCACGTGGACTCTGATGACACCCTCGGGACCAGCTACCTCACGAAGGGGTGCGATTGTCTTAGGGGTGGGAAGGAGTCCTTTAGACCTGGTAAAAGGAGGACTGAGAGAGGCAGGCGGAGGACAGGAAGGAGAGGAAGGGGAAGGGAGTGTCTCTTTGGAAGAGGAGGAAGTGGAGCAGGCAGAAGAGGACGGAGGGGAGGGGGATAAAATGGAAGGCTGAGGATCCATGGAATCAGGCAGAGGATGAGGAGGGTATTGCAGAAGAGAAGGGGCAGATGGGGCTGGGGAGAAGGTGGGGGTTCATCTGCTGGGTTGAATGAGGAAGAATCTGTGAAGTCAGAAGTAGAAGTAGGGAAAGAGAGGGGATTGCAAGGAAGGAGGACCTGACGGGGAGGGCAGGAGGAGCAGAGACAAGGTGCTGTGTGGGAAGGCTAATACCTTCAATGCAGGGAATCTCCCTCCACTTTTCCAGACGCTGGCAGTAGTTAAAAAGGTCCCAGGGGAGGTTTGGATCTAAGGAGCCTTCTGGAGGCCAATGATTGCCATTATCCAGTGGATATGGAGGCCAATCTTGGGTACAGAATTTAATTAAAAGTTTGGGCTTGATGTCTGGTGTGAGGGAGAGTGTGGCCAGATTTTTTATTAAACATTTGAGAGGTGAGGCTTCAGGTACAGATGAAGAGGTGCCCATTGTCACAGGGAGAGATGGAAGAGAGAGAGAGAGAGAGAGAGAGAGAGAGAGAGAGAGAGAGAGAGAATAAGACTAAGCGAGAGAGACAAAGAGAAAACCCGAGCTGGAACGGCTTCCAGGAAATTCAGGGCGAATGGGGGTCACGTGGGTGTCCCCAAAATGACCAGCTGTCGCGAGGAAATACAGAGGGTACTACCTGGTCGTCACCAGTGAAGTGCGATCTGGAAGACCCAATGGGTTTGGAGCCATGGGCAACCTGACGTCAGGAAAGTTTTCGAACGCAGCTGAAGAAGTCAGTAATGAAAACAGAACTCCAGCTCCAGCAGAATGCAGTTCTAGGACGGGAGTTCAGTTTTCCCTGAGTAGAGAGGCAGCTTCAGCCAGACACAGCAGCCCTGCAGGAAACAGCAAATCTAGCCGGCAGCAGCAGTGGCAGCAAAGGAGGAAAAACCACAGAGCCTCTAGTGTAAACTCAGAACCCTCATGCCCCAAAGGGAAACGGATCACTAGAGGGTCCACTGTGACCAGTAAAGGTCTTGATGGGAGGAATTCCCTCTCCCCTACCGGGCGTCTAGAGTGTGCTGGACGATCAGGGTCACAAAACTAGCGGTAGCCCGAAGGAAGTTGGCGAGCCGGGGTCAGGGGAAGCTTACATACATCAGATCAGTGGTGAGTGCAGGAAGCTGGCGTCTGAAAAGAGCGGATCAGGACGGAGTGGCTGGGCGGAACGGGGGACGGGGCTCTTGTTGGAAAGAGCTCACCCGTATCCTCAAACGGGGCACCAAAATGAAAGAACTCCCCACTCAAAGGCACTTCGCCGGGAGAATTCCAATTTTATTGCAAAAAGCTGTGTGCTTATATAGAACTAAGGAGGAGATGAAAGGACTTAGATAAATGGCAGGCAACCCGTTTATTGGCAAGTTCTTTCAGATATCAGCTCCGGAGCCCAGGAGTTAGTTCTCATTGGGGCTAAGGTTCCCCGCCAGCGAGATTTGAAATTGGCACCAGTGGGAGAGTTCACCCGGCGGGAACTTTTCGCGCCACTTCAGAAAAGAAGAAGGTAGGAAGAAGAAGTCCTTAGGCGCCATGTTGGGGTTTTTCTCTGGGGTATGGCTGCCGTTTATACTTTTTCCAACAATGAGTATACCAGACAGTGCCTTGATTGATTGGTTTTCATTAAAATGGTGTTTAACAGAGATGCCAGAAAGTTGGATCCTGCTGAGTAGTGGGCCTAGAGCAATGGTGGGCAGGTGTGTGATAAAACATCTGTGGTGGGGCCATGTGGATCTGCCATTGGCTTCCAAATGGCTTGTCACTGACATGGTCAAACCAGCAGACCCTTATATGTAAAGGCATCTTGTTATATGGAGAGGATTCAGGACGCTGTTCAAAATCAGGTTGCTATAGTCAAGGGGGCAAGCATTGTGGGATAGAAGCCTGGTTCTTGTATTCTCCAGCAGACCCTGACTCACCACACGTGACAGAACTCCCTCCCGTACTGGGTTCCATTTAAACTCCTTGTATTTCATGAAGCAAGTACCAAACTTCCAGTGCAGCAGCAAAAAACACCACGAAAATAGAGGATGACCATATGGCTTCACAGTCCACATGGGGAGACATTTAGCCCCCAGGGGCCACAGTTTACCTACAAAGGGAGAATTCAGCAATGCTGCCTCATGTTCATTGGGAAAAAAAGAAACAATGTCCACCAGGTCACATAGATGCAGACCCAGCTTTTATGGTCTCACTATAAAGAAAGCTAAAGCTCCTGACAACAACATATATTTCAAGTGCCCAACCTCACAGAGAGTTTCCCAAGAAGTCTCTAGGCCAGCAGAATTCCATTTTTGTGGAGTGTTTACCCTGTTCCTTACTTTTGAAAACTCCTCTACCACTTCCAAGATTGTGAACTCCTGATTGTTTTCCATTCCAGATATGTATTCACGGAATTTCTAACTCTTTTCCTCTAATTGTTTCTTACTTGGGGCGAAGGTATTGTCAAGACATTGTTCTGGATAAGAGTGGGAAGATTTTTGTGTAGCACATATTTACATACACATTGGATACATTTTGCAATTTTTCATTCGAAATACTGAAACTCTGACACTAACCCATACCCTACTAGACTCTGACTACTAATACTAATATGATGGAGAAAAATAACCCAAACAGAATAGAAATACAAGCAGTTCAGAGGAGGCATGGTGAATAGTTGGTCTTGCCTTTTCCATGATATAGGGTAGGAGTTATAAATCTTGTCAATTTTTTTCTTGAAATTGTTCTCCATGTGTTTTTAAAGTTAACACACATGTGAATTCCTGTCTCCCATTTTCTGTAGCCAATTCAGCACATGTATTTTTATATGCACATACAAAATCCTACCTGGAATACATGTACATTTTTGTGAGGTGGCTAACTTGGCAGATACAAAGTATGAGAAGAAATCACTCCTCCTAAATGCTTTTGGAACTGAAAATTCAAACTATGAGTGAGCTTTTTAGTTGAGCAACATTATACATAAATCCATGTTCAGTAAAATTAATATTTTTGGATCTGTGGATGATATATATTTCATGATGAATTTTGATTGGCATATATTTTCTACTTTCCAATGTATTTGTGTGTGTGTATATATATATACACTCTAGATTTTTCAAAATATGAAATACATGTGTCTTATTATACACTCCCTAAATTCACTAATGTTCATGTATGTGGTTTTATAATCAACTTTTCATAAGATTATTTTCAGAAACATTCATCCACCTGAAATACATATTTGTTTTCTAGTACTGAAAACATACTTCAGTGAATGGTGCAAACAAATCCTTATATTTCTACAGTAACTGACCCACTTTAACATCAATGCTACTAGATTCCTATGGGACATGATGTGTATTTTGACGTTCAATTTTATTCAACACTGGTACATTTCTATTTCTTCAGTTTTTGTACATCATAAAATGTACATTTCATCCACAAGTTCACAAATTTAAAGACATTTGTAACACATTCAATCACTTCCTGCTTCAGAACACATATATTCCTACTTGTTTTTGACTGCTCATTTCATGAGACTTCTTTCCAAATACATTATTTTCGATTTCCATAATCAATTTTGAAGCAAAACTCACACAGAATTTATGATAAACTACAACCCTAATATTACCATTAGATGTATAACTGGTTGGAATGAATGTATGTATATCAATATAAGATTTGCTATGTATTTTGAGATATAAATTTATTCCAATTTGTAAAGTTGGAACAAGTTATATTATTTATTCACAGTATGGTCTATTCAATCATTCTCTCTATATTCATACACACATGGTACACCTATTTGTGCCCCCAATACTAATTTATACCTCTTCAAAATATTGCTCCCAGAAATGGTGCAAGAAATACTCATGTCACCTGATCTACATATACATTTTATCACAGTAATATTCTGGCAAGAAAATGCAAAGTCACACTTACGATTGTACCAAAGCCTAAATGGAATATGAGTATGGATTATAAAAATCACCCGTGTCCAGGTTGGCTAATGCTCTCAAATGTCAATCCTATTGGTGACTACATATGTGTTTCTTCCTAAGATTATATATTCAACTTCAAGCCTGCTGAAAATGTCTAATCCAATCAATCACTTTATCATTTGCCTGATTTCCTATGTCTCTATTGATATCTGCTTTCCTACATATTTTCCCCAATTCATCATTGTGACCAACTCTTCACATGTGCTGACATTTACATTTTCTCTCTACCTGAAACCCTATTGCTAAAGAACTTATTTTTTCAAATCCTATACTCACTCTTTTTTTCTAATTCTACCAACTATCTTCCTAATCCTACCAACTATCCTTTTTAGACTGGATGTTCTCTTCGACATTCAATCATCCAAGTACAAGGTCCTATACCATTGTGTATAGATTTATCTGAGACACATGTGCAGAACATAATTCAAAGCTAAGTATCCCAATCAAGGATCCAATGCCCTTCTGGGCTGCAAATCTTACCTAGATTTCTGTTTTCATACATATATTTCACCTCTATATATACTTACAAATATCGCAGGTTCCCAATACCATTATTCATCCAGCAGAATGATTCCTAACCCAAATCAAACATGTTATTAACCCTAACCATACTCTTTGCCCTCCATCTAACTTTACAGAAGAGCAGGGACAGAGTTGGTCTTACAATACAGGAACATAAGAGACCTTCCACCTGCTGAGAACCTCAAAGGTCCATGCAGAAATGAACCCAGGGGAAGATAGAGGAAGCTATGAAGGACCTGAGAGAGCAAAAGTCATCTTCCACTACAAACAACCTGGTCAGGATGAATGGGTGTGTCTGAAGCAATCTCTCTCTTCTTAATGTAGAGAAGATGGACCAAACCAGGCCTGTGTGGAGAGCTGCTTCCGGGTGCTATGTTTGATATACCATTCTAACTTGTGAAAGTGTCACAGGAAGTAGGGGCAGCCTCCATCTATTGGGACACTTGGAAGCAAATGTTAGGAAAAAGTGATTGCCTAGGCAGTGACCTCATTCAGTTCCAGAAGGAAGTGACCTACATCACTTTTTTGGTGATGGAACTCTCTGAACTTGGGATCCAAAAAGCCAGGCACCCAGAGGCAGTCCCAGTCCCAGTCCCAGTGGTCTCACATGATTGGATTTACCAAGGACAGAGTCAGTCTTTCTTGGTAACTACTGATGTGAAGATGGCCAAATGCCAAGAGAGCTCTGAAGAGGGGCCTTTCCTGAGAAAGCAGGTAGTGGCTCACCACTGGCACCTGACAACTTCACATTGTTGGCAAGGAGACCAGATCTGAGATAGGATAGCCCATTTTGGGGGAACATAGTATGGCCCATCAGTCAGAGGACACTCCGGATAGTTACAGACCTACTTGGGGGAAGGCGGTGACTTTGTGGGTGTGCGTGTGAGTCTGTGGTTTTTTCTCATGATCTGGGAATAGGTAGGAAAGTCGCTTTGTTTGGTTTGGATTGGATCGTTTCTAGTAAGTCTTTTGATAAGGCGAGTGTTTTTATGTCTGTTTATCCCACTGTGTCTGTGGTTGTAGATATTAGAAAAAAGAATGCATCAATGGATGTTTCCTGTGTTGTAGAAAGCTTCACAGCATTCATCCTGCCCAATTTATATATGGACTGTGGCTTGCCTTATAGATGGGCAACAACTACTATCTTCCTAAGTTCCTGTTTTCTTCTTGAATTCGGGCCACTCTCCAGAATAGGCTCATGGTTTGGTGTCCACAATATGTACCACCTCCAGGCTCTGTGACATGGCCACGTACTGGATAGCTGAAGGGAATGGGATCATCTCAGAAAACTCAGATATCATTCGAGAAACCCTGCTTTGGGCCATTTGCTTACCTATTGTTCTGTTGCCCTGAATGTCAGAAACGTCTTTGTCTCAGTCCACCCCTTTGTGAAGCCTGAAAAAATGGTTTTCAATGGAAATTAATGGGCATCACCTGTAGCTCTTTGCTTAATTGCTTTGGAAAGGGATGTGTCTGCATCAGACTCGTGGCAATGTGTGAGGCTGTTGCATAGATTCTCAGAACCTGATGGATCTAAAGAAAGATTACATGTGTGCTTCCAAAACCAAAATGGCCAAAAAAGCAGTCATTGTGGACGAAGTCTCTCGCCTTCCTCTGTAAGGTTCCTGACCTCCATCAATTGAAAATAGGGATCCTTTGTGTCAAATGAGTTCTTCAAACCCTGCAGAAGATAGCCCATAGGTGCTTGGGTTTTCTCATGATTCCAATTCACATAAAGAATATACACCCGAGAGTCAGGAGGCCTCAAATTCGGGAAGCAGAGCAGTATTTATGGCAGGCCTATTTGATCACTCCTGGTTCTCAGGAAGGGTGTCCAGGCAACCCTGACTTTAGGCAAATGAGGGGCAAGGGAGGTTATTTTGTACACTGTCTTGGACTGATCCCCTCATGGAAACCTCGAACCACAGGTTATGATGAGTGTCTATATGGAAGAAGATGAGGGCCTTGTGGGAGTGCTTTGGTTTTAATTGTGGTCATTTGTGTGGCGGTTGGAAGTGATGACTGGGTCTACCTGGGCTTGAACTCTGGTGTGATTCCCCTTAAAGTCTGAGTTCTGGAACTGATCTCAGAGAAATATTGCCATGAACTGTGTTCAGATTTTAGGAGGCCACGCATGGGATTCGCCCTTGGAAACTGAGATCAAGGACAGGGTGGCTTTCCACAGAGCCTTGGAATCTCAGCTAGGATATCACATGATTTTATTCTGAAAGATTTGGCAGCCATAGTTGAGAATCAGAACACCCTTGGACGTCACATTGAAGACCTCAATGGGCCTGGCTTCATGCGACCTTTTGAAGACTCTATGGGAAGACTTGCCTGTGAGAGTTCTCCAGAGCTTTCATTGAAATGAGCTTCCTCACCATTTAATGGTTCCTGAATGAACTGAAACCCACAGTGTCTCCAACTTCATCCATGAAAAATGGCTAGATAAATACAATGAAATTTTTGAAATTCCAATAATCAGGTGGCACTAGAGAACCTTTGGATGTCTTGTTGCTGATCATTAGTGTACAAGAGAATGCCATGATTGACCGAGTTTCATGAAAATGGTGTGAACAAAGATGCCAGTAAGTTGGAGCCTGCTGAGTAGTGGGCCTATTGCAGTGGTGGGCAGGTGTGTGATAATACATCTGTGGTGTGGCCATGAGGATTTGCCATTGCCTTCCAAATGGCTTGTGACTGACATTGTGCATCCAGCAGAACCTTCTATGTAAAGGCATCTTGTTACATGGAGAGGTTCCAGGGCAAAGTTCAGAGTCAGATTTCTATGTACAAGGGGGCAAGCTCTGTGAGATATAACCTGGTTGTTGCATTCTCCTGCAGACCCTGACCCACCACAAGTGACAGAACTCCCTCCAAAACTGGGTCCCAGTTGAACGCTTTGTATTTCATGAAGCAAATACCAAACTCCCAGTGCAGCAGCACGAAACACCACGAAAAGTGGAGGATGAAAAAATGGCTTCACAATCCACACGGGGAGACACTTAGCACCCAGTGGCCACAGTTTACCTACAAAGAGAAAATTCAGCACTGCTGCCTTATGTTCATTAGAATACAAGAAACCATGTCCTCCAGGTCACATAGATTCAAACCCATCTTTGATGGTCTCACTAGAAAGGAAGCTAAAGCTCCTTACAACAACATATATTTCAAGTGCCCAACCTCAGAGGAAGTTCCTCAAGAAGTCTTTAGGCCGTCAGAGCTCCATGTTTTTGGAGT
Organism: Callospermophilus lateralis; assembly: GCF_048772815.1. NCBI lineage: Eukaryota > Metazoa > Chordata > Mammalia > Rodentia > Sciuridae > Callospermophilus > Callospermophilus lateralis. Next base: position 19,642 of record NW_027512860.1, read on the forward strand.
GTTAATTGTTAGACCACGACACAAGAAAAGACCACTGACTCTAATTAAAATCATATTAAATTAATCTTATTATTTCTACCTTTCATGCTGCCTCCCCTCCCAAAACAGCCGGAACAAGACAGCAACCCCAGCTTTCCTACAGCCCAGCTTTATAGCCCAGAAAGTTACACAAAAGGGGTGTTACAGATAACAGAACTCTGACAAGCATCACACTAATGGTAGTTTAGTTTTTTTTTTGCTGTCCCTACATCAGAATTCAGAGGACCATTAGAGCCTCAGAGAGGGATGTTGTCTGGCCAGAGAAGGCAAATATTTATGATGTGTCACTAAAGTTTCAGAGAGGGCTGCTATCTGGTCAGAGAGCCGGGCATGCGTGAGTTCAAGGCACGGGCAGGCATTTCAAGCAGGTTCAGAATTTGCAGTAATTTATGTAAAGCCAAAATTACCTTTTCATGGCTTTGTGGCAAGATGGCTCTCAATTTTAATAAAAGATCAGGTTGGGTCTATCATTTCCCCCTTTTCTCTGTGTCCCTTTCAAATCTTTAATAGATTAGGGGAAGAGCACTGAGGAAATTTTAATCCCTCAGGTAAGATTCTCCAAATTTTTAGAACTTACCCAAAACCGATCTCCCTGATTTTACCAGACTTAATTAATTACTTATATTGATAGTCTACTTATCTTTCTCTCCATTGTTGTAAGAAGAGTGGCGTCAATCATTATTTCTTCTTCTGACCTGAGACAGGGTGAAGTGAGTGAGCATGGCGTGAGGGACATGAGTTGCCTTTTATAAGTCAGTTGGGGGACATGAGTTGCCTTTTAGAAGTCATTTCGGATTGAAGTCTGGTTGGGGAAGAACAGGTTGTAAAGTCATCTGGGGATGGGTTCTTCTATGAGAGAAACAAAAACCATGAGTACTGAATAAATGTTGCAGCAGCCGGAACATGTTAGTGTATAGAAGTTCCCTCACCAGTCTTTAATATCCCCAGTTATCAGGACTATCAAATTAATATTTAACTTTTAGTGTTACAGTTGTCCTTCCCCATAAGATACAGTTTAACAATGTAATGTCATCTGATCTTGTAAAATCCTTTTTCTAGTATGACCTCTGCGTCTAATAGAGAAACCTTTAATTCTGTTACTCAGGGCTGGATAATCGTACTAGCAAACACCAAGCCTACCTGTGTTGGTTAGGAATATCTGCAGGCCTTAAATTAAAAATTTCTGCCTCTGGCAGCTCTTCTAGATAGTCTCTTTTTATAAGTATCAGGCATTCCTGTCTGAGAATCCTTCTTTGTAGCCTCCAGTCTTACTTATTTTGGGAGGCTAAAATAAAGTGCATACCTTAAAATATTATTATTATTATTATTATTATTATTATTATTATTATTATTTAAAATGCCCAGGAATGGCTGAATTTTCGTCTTAACTGTCTTTCCAAAGTGTTTAAGATGAAGCAGTCAAACGGACTTTTGTTTCTATCTATTGTTAACAGTCAGCTGAGCTTTATGGGAGTCAATTCTGGAAAAATGAGAGCACATTTTCAATTCTGCTAGTGCCATTTGCGCTAGGTGGGTCCAGGTCTTGCTTGACCATTTATCTCCCCTCAGAAGCATCAGGGATATCTCCTTTCTCTGATGACTGTCCTCTTCATAACAAATGCACTGATTGGCTTTCTGTTCTCCAGTGGTCTCATTAATCTCCCTGATCAGGAGGTTATGTGGCTCAGAGTTGCAAAGCTCTTTAGAGAAGTCCCCTGTTCCCTGGATTCAGATTGACTCAGAGGGTAAGAGCCAAATATTGGTTTTCTTGGCCCTTTTCATTTAACTTTAATTTTAAATCCTAATCTTAAACATCCAGCAAATTAATTTTAACAGCCTTATATTAAGAGTACTGGACTTTAATGTCTATAACTTTATAATTATCTTTTTATTAATTGGGATCTGTATTATTCTGTCTGTATTGTAGGTGATGACTTATTATCTTGAATAAACCCATGTTGTGTTCTTAAAGCAACACATTTGTAAAACACTAACAGGGAATCTTTAGATAACTTATAAGAAAATTTCAACTAAAATTAACAAAAGTAAAAATACTTAGTTCGTGTAATAGCTACCCTAAATTTTTTGGCTGAGTATTACATTATATCCCCTGTTTGAGATCCTAGGAATCTTGACATTTTTTATGTTTTTAACATAACTTTAAAGAAATATTATCTGACGTACTTGTTTCATAGTCATTCTCACATATAGTAAGATGGGACACACAGCCTTATCTCAGGTAAGGCAGGGCTCTTTATAAAACTTAAGCATTTTAGTTCTAAAGCTGATCTTTATTTTTTTTTTGTTTGGGGGTCTGGGAAGATCTACTCCTTAAGAAACTAATAGTTCATACTCAGGATTGGTTTTTGGTAGGAAAATTATGATAAACATGGATTATTAGAATTACTTTATAATTTGGAAGGGTTTCTAGAAAACAGTATACCAGATCTGTAAGTTTCTATGTGAGGAGCCTCTAGGTCATTGTGGTGTTTGTGAACTTCCATTTTAGTGTACTGTGGCCAAGGTCAAAATGTACAGACAGTGAAGGTGTAACCCATCAACTTCATCTTCAGACACTTGCAAAATAGTTCCCAATTTCAGGTTTGGCTCTATGAGCAAGTGAATGTGCAGGTTGAGGGCTCAATCATTGGTTTTAAGAAGTATATGAACCTCTCATCAGATGATGCAGAAGAAATTGATTTAAAACAAAGTAAAGAACAGAACTGGGTCACTGTGTACCAAAAGGAGATAATATTACTCTGCTACCAAGTGTCTCTAACTAGAAATGATCAATGAAGTCATGAATTATTGAGAAGGCAGTTTTGTTTTTTTAGGTGTTTTTGTTTAGGAGTATAATCCTAAAGTATTTGTTTATATTGCTTTGATTACCCTTTTGTTATTACCAGATGACAATAATGGTATGGGGTTGTTTTTATTAAAAAGTAAAAATTAAAAGCAACATTGACAAAGTTTACATAAATTGTTTGTGGTCTCATGAACATTAGCTAACACCATATGATATCACATTTAAAACATGAATTAAAGAAAGCCTGAAAGTTTTCAACTTTTACATAGATTAGGCTCTCATTAACTTAAAAATACATTTAAATTGTTCCACAATGTAAAAAGTAACATAAAACTTTACATATCTTATTGATAACAGGTAAATAAATCTCCAATATATTTTTTTACCATACAACTTCAGAACACGAGCTTGATATAATGCTCTTTTAAAGTTTCTACCTTACAGACTTGCATACCTGTAAGATATGAAAACATTAATAGCATCACAATTACATTGATGTTTCTACATTAACCAAGTTTAGCTTTTAAAGAAATGGCAGTACAATGCTCTAAAATAACAGTTCTGATTTAATAAGTTTTTTAATTTTTATGGTTCCTTGCTCTAGAAAAAATAAAACTTAATAAACACAATGTTATGGGTAAACTTATGTTTCAAAAAATTTTTGTCTCATTAACACATGCCTGATTTTTAAAACCTTATATAGAGTTTAGTAAAAACTTATACAGACCTTAGTAAATGAATCAGATTTCTAACAAAAGTACTCACGAATGAGTAATCCCATATCAAATTTACTTTACTTATTTATCAAAATATTAGAGAAATGTATTGAACAGTGTAAACCATTTTTATGTTGAAGAAAATGTTCTAGAACCAAGGCACATTAGACGTTTTGTAGATATTAATATTTTATTAGATTTTTGAACACCTAGAAAAATTTGTAAGCTTAAATTTAAAAACATTTATTTTTATCTGTTTATCCGATTTAAATTGAAACATTTAAACCACGTGAACTAAAGATCTTTGGATCCACTTTTTAAAATTTGTTTTTATGAGCACTTTTTTTAATGAGCGCTCCTTATATATGTTAATTTGTGTATCATATATATGATATACGGATATATGTCTATATAGACAGACAACACATAACAAAATTGTGCACACATAATAATAGTAAAGGCCTTGTAGTTTTTCACAGGTTAAATATCTATTGCAATGTTTCAAAAAGTCCACAGTTGGTCAAAGATAGAACTGATCAGAAAAACATTAACCTAGGTCTGTATGCTCAGAATCATGAGCTCAAAAATAATAAAGTATCTAAGGAAAACAATAAGAGTCCTAGAAAAAATGACTGGCCAGTAATTAGTAAATACCATACAATTTACTTTTTTTTTCCATTAGGCATCAAATCAGTCTCCTACTAAGCTTGCAGGCTTTTTTCATTTGCATTTCAACATGAGTCATGGCTGAGGTCTGGAAGGAGCAGGAAAAAAAAATGCTATTCTGAGCAGACACCTCAGGCCTAAGGCATATTAACCATAATTTTCCAGTTGGGGTGTTGAAAATTATGATACAAGTTCAAGATACAATTCACAAAATTTTATGTCTTTACATCTTATTTTGTCAACAGATACCATACTATGGTTTACTATCCTTGTCCAAATTAATGCACTGGTACACACAGTGACATTTTCTCTGGCTACCGAATTCAAAATTGGTTAAAAAAAAAAGTGAATGATTGGGAAGTTACTTGCCAACTTGGAAGTAGAGTTCTTCAGTTTTCCATCCTAAGTATTTAAGTTCTCTGGCATGAATTACCTGAAATCTTAAACTAAACAATGACCTAAACCCGACTTTTAACTGCAAGATTGTGCAATGCTTCAAAAACCCATTCAGATACCAGTTTTTTTATGATAAAACATCATCATTTAGACACACATTCAGCTAAGATCATTCCCAAGAAAAAATTTATAATATCAACACATTATTGCACATGTCTTAAAGGACCAGAAACAAAGACACAAGACAGACAGAAAGGAGGTAGAGACTATGGTTGTCAGACAGAATCCTTTAAACCAGAGCAGATAAGAGAAAAAAATCTACTACACCAGTGGCACCCAGGGGGGGACCAGATGTTTTAACAGAGGGGCAACCTGAAATGTAAAATAAAGTGTCTATATGGTGACTTTACTGAATTTAGTGTCCCCTTTTTCTTTTTCTCTTTTTTAACAAGACAGAGGTGGCATAATACTTACAGTGCACGGAAGGAAGGAGGGTATTCCCTGAATCAACAGAGCTTTGGCAGCTGCTGGGGGTCCCTCAGTCCCTCCTTTTACTTACAGGATTAGCTCCTCTGGTTCAGTTCCACCCCAAGCAAGCTCCATCTCCTAACATTTCAGTAGACAGCTCTCACAAAGTTCTGGGGCGGAGGGGGGGTACCAATATGTAACTTAAAGTTCGGTTCCTGACCTAGAAGCCAATTTATACCAATTAAATAATGAGGAATGGGTTCTGAGAAAAAGAAAAGGGGAGGCTAATTGCTTTGCTAACAAAGGAGAAACACAGGGGACTCTGCCAAATGTTGTGACTCTCTTGATCTGGAGGGACAAGGGGTTTTAAAGGAGTTTCACTTGTTAACCTGGGAGATACTCAGTTCTTAGGTCCACAGCAGGCATTGGCCTCTGCAATGGTTGTGCTCCAGGCAGCCAGCTAGGGGCTTCTATCATCCTGCTAAACAAAGGGGGGTAAAGTTCATCGCAGTTCCTTAAAACACAGTTCAAACGGGTGTCAGGCTTACTCTCTTTATTACCCATTTTCACGTCCAATATCCTTAAGTTTTTACAACCAAAATCACACAACAAAATGAACAAAAGCAAACAAACAAACAAAAAAAAATAGAACGGAGAACAAAACACACCACACACACACAAAAAGAAAAACAGAAACCCGGCGCCTAAACAGAAAAACAGTGGTACAGTGCAACATCTTGCTAAAGCTCCAGGGTAGGAGCGCGTGCGTGCCCGTCGGCACCTCTCTACACTTCCAGAGGAATTTCCTACAGAACAGAACAGAGGACAGAACGATTCTTGTTACTATCCTGGACAGGAGTATATGTGAGCCTCCCCAGGCCACATCTCTGTCATCAGAAGAGATCTCCCTTAACCGGATATCAGATGTTATAAAGGCGCCACTTACCTATGGAGGCCTCCTCCATCAGGTGCTTGCTAATAGTTTTAGTGCAGAGGTTCACTGCAATGCTCCCGGGACTAAAGGCTCTCTTTCTAATATAGAGAAGATGGACCATACCAGGCCTGAGTGGAGAGCTGTTCCTTGGTGCCTATGGTTGATATACCATCCTAATTTGCAAAAGTGCCACAGAATGTAGGGTCAGCCTCCTTTTCATGGTACTCTTGGAAGCAACTGTTTGGACAAAGTGGTTGCCAAGGCAGTGACCTCATTCAGTTCCTGAAGGATGCGACCTCACCTCACTTCCTTGGTAATGGAACTCTCTGAACTTGGGATCCAGGAAGCCAGGCACACAGAGCCAATCCCAGTCCCAGTCCTAGTGGTCTCACTTGCTTCGATTTAGCAAGGACAGAGTCAGTCTTTCTTGGTACCTACTGATGTGAGGATGGCCAAATGCCAGGAAAACTCTGAAGAGGGGCCTTTTTTGAAAAAGCAGGTAGTGGCTCACAGCTGGCTCCTGACCACTTCACAGAGTTGGACAAGGAGACCAGATCTGAAACAGGACAGGCCATATCGGGGGAACACAGTATGACCCAGCAGTCAGAGGACACTCTGGAGAGTGAGAGACTTACTTGGGGGAAGGAGGTGACTTTGTGGGTGTGGATGTGTGTTTGTGGTTTTGTCTCATGTTCAGAGAATAGGTAGGAAAGTCGGTTTGTTTGGTTTGGAGTGAACTGTTTCTAGTAAGTTGTTGGACAAGGTGAGTGTTTCTATGTCTGTGTATCCCACTGTGTCCGTGGTTGTAGACATTAGAAAAGAGAATGCATCAATGGATGTTTCCTGTCTATTAGAAAGCTTCCCAGCATTCATCCTGCCCAATTAATGAATACTCTAGGGCTTGCCTTATCAATGGGCAACACCGGCTATCTTCCTAAGTTCCTGTTTTCTTCCTGAATTCTGGCCACTCTCCAGAATAGACTCATGCTTTTGTGTCCACGATATGTAGCACCTCCAAGCACCGTGACATGGACATGTACTGGATAGCTGAAGGAATTGACAAGAATCTCAGAAAACTCAGATACCAGTGTGACCAGGATAGTCTCAGTGGAGAAACCCTGCAATTGGCCTTTTTATTACCTATTGTTCTGTTGCCCTGAATGTCAGGAAGGTCTTTGCCTCAGGCCACGCCTTCGAGATTCCTGAAGAAAAGAGTTTTCAAACGGAAATGAATGGGCATCACCTGTGGCTGTTTGCTTAATTCCTTTGGAAAGGGATGTGTCTGAATCTGCCCTTTGGCCCTGTGTGAGCCTAGAGCTTAGATTCTCAGCACCTGATGGATCGTAAGAAAGATCCCATGTGTGGATCCAAATCAAAATGGCCAAAAATCAGTCATTGTGGATGAAGTCTCTCGCATTCCTCCATAAGGTTCTTAACCTCCCTCAAGTGAGAATAGGGATCCAATGGGTCAAATGAGTTATTCAAAGCCCTGCAGATGCTAGCCCATAGGTTCTTGGGTTTTCTTATGAATCCAATTCAAATAAAGAATCTAAACTGACAGTCAGTAGGCCTCAAATTGGAGAACAGAGCTGTGTTAACGGCAGGCATATTTGATCACTCCTGGTTCACAGGAAGGGTTTCCAGGCCACCCTGACTTTTGGTAAATGAGGGGAAAGGGAGCTTACTTGGGACACTGTCTTGTGCTGCGCCTCTCATGGAATCCTCCTGCCAGAAGTTATGATGAGTGTCTATATGGAAGAAGATGAGTGTCATGTGAGAGTGTTTTGGTTTTAACTGCGGTCATTTGTGTGGAAGTTGGAAGAGATAACTGGGTCCAACTTGGCTTGCACTTTGGTGTGATTCCCCTTAGAGACTGTGTTTTGGAACTGACCTCCGAGAAGGTACAAGGTCCTATGACATTGTATATCCATATTTCTGGGACATCTCTACAGAACATAATTCAATGCTAAGTATACCAATCAAGGGCCAAATGAACTTCTGGACTTCAAATCTTAACTAGATTTCTGTTTTCATATTTATATTGAAAGGTTAATAAAATAGATACTTGTCATTTCCTGTTTTTCTGTATGCTTAACAAAACACCATTGAAATCTTGAGAACTGTTTACTATTCTTGTTCCCAGAATGTGCTGTCCCAAACTGCCAAACTGCAGAATGTACTCCGTCAACCAGTTGCTCGCAAACTGACACTCGCCATTACCCATCAATAAATTTCTCTCCCTGCCCTCTCCAAGAAAAATATATAACCATTTCTTAAGCTGTTCTCAGGGCTCTCTGCTCTGTTCAAGTGATCTCTGAGCCCTTCATGCCGGACTCCCAATAAACCCTTTGCTGTTGCATGAGACAGTCTCTTAGTGGTCTCTGCCGCAGATGCTCGCCCAACCTTTACATCTGGTGGCCCTAGCAAGATCCGGAAGCTGCAGACAAAATACCCCCAACGGGCTCCTCTGGGGGTAAATAAGGCCCATCTTTCTCGTTTCAGGCTTCAGGTTAGGGTATGGAAAAACGGCTATTGGTAAAGAGCGTGAGCTCTCTCCCATGGTGGCTGACACACATGTCACAGAGCCACAGGCCATGTCCCTGGGGGATAGACTCGGAAAATCATGGAACAATAGTCTCCTCGACTCAGTGATATTTTGTTTCTGATTCGATATTGCCAGCCCTTCAGGTTTTGCCGACTAGTCAGTCCTGGTCTCAGTATTGGACGTCCATTGCCTGTCTTTATTGTCTTGTCTTGTCTGTGTTGTGTGTCGTTCCTTTCGGTGTCTGTGTATATTTCATTATGGGACAGATCATTTCAATGCCTCTGTCCCTGACCCTTAATCACTGGACCAAAATCTGCTTAAGGGCTCAGAATCTTTCTTTTTCAGTAAAACGCCAGACCTGGCAGATTCTGTGTCTCAGAATGACTCACCATTGCAGTCGGATGGCTCCTAGAAGGATCTTTCAACTTCGCACTTATTTGAAAAGTCCGAGATATTGTCTTTCAGCAGGTGCCACATAGACATCCAGATCAACAGCCATATATCTTAACTGGTCAGTACCTCTACAAATCTCCTCCTCCATGGGTCAAGCCTTTCCTTGTCCCTGCACCTGCTCCTACTCCTTCCCCCACGATTCTATCTCAACCTCTCTGCTCCTCCTCCTCCACCCTCTGTTCTCCCTGAGTCTCAAGACTCTACTGGACTCACCACCCCCTCCTTATCATCTGCCCTCGTCTCCCAACCCCTAACACCCTCTAAGTGATTCCCCTTCTGCTGACTCAGCCTCTCCACCATTCGAGGAAGCTAGGCTGGCCCAGCGTCATCCAGATGACTGTCCCGCGGCACACACAGCCCCTCCTTCCCTGGAGGAAGCTGGCCCGGCTAAAAGAACTCAGAGAACTCACCGACGTTTTCACACCTGCCTACTTGAGGTGACTGCCAACACCACCTAGCGACTCTCTTCATGACAGAGCAATGAGAGAAAAATCTCCTGGAATGTAGAAAAAAATATCCTCAGACCTGATGGGCGACCAACACAACTTCCCAACATAATCAAAACTGGCTTCTCCTTAAACCCACCCAACTGGGACCCCAACACCTTTGAAGATAGGGAGCATCTGTTCAATTATTGCCAGGCTCTAACTGCGGGTCTCCAAGTGGCCGCTGGGTGACCAACTAATTTGGCCATGGTAAGAGAAATTATTCAAAGGCCTGATGAATCTCCATTTATGTTTCTAGAGAGAATCATGGAGGCATATAAGAGATATACTCCTTTCGATCCTCAGGCAGCAGATTAAAAAGCATCTGTCACGATGGCCTTAAATGAGCAAGCTGCCATGGATATTAAAAAAAAATTAAAAGAGAGATTTTGTCAAAGAAGCCAAGAAAGTATACTATAAGAGAGAAACAGGGAGAAAGAAAGGGAGCAAAGGGAGGATGAGAGAACCAAAAGACAGACTAAGGCATTGACTAAGGTCCTGATCACAACAAGAAAGAGGCCAGAAATTAAGACATAGGGTGACAGGAAGGGCCCATGCCAGAGGCCACCCCTGGCCTCAGATCAGTGTGCCTACTCTAAAGAAAAAGGATACTGGGCCATAGAGTTCCCTATAAAGAGACAGCCACGCCAGCTGGCCATTCTGACTCTGGAGGATGACTAAGAAAGTCAGGGCTCAGAACCCATCCCCTAGCTCAGGGTAACTTTTGAAGTGGAGGGGACTCCAGTAAACTTTGAAGTGAATACAGGAGCAGTATACTCAGCCCTTAAGGCCCCATTGGGCCCTCTATCAAATAAAAGGTCTCTAGTTCAAAGGGATGATGACAGTAAATATCAGGCTTAGACAACTAAGAGGACCATGGACCTGGGGAAAGGAAAAATCCATCACTCCTTCCTAGGAATCCCAGAATGCCTGGACCCATTGATGGGCAGAGATCTGCTCATCAAGCTCCGGGCCAAAATAACTTTTAACCATGAAGGCCCCCAAATGAAATTTCTAAATACTTCAGCAAAAATTCCTATAGTCACGGCTTTAACTATATTAGTAGAAGATGAACATCCACCATTCACATGCCCCAAGTCTGATCAAACAGGCAAGCTACCCCAAAAATGGATAACAGATTACCCAGATGCCTGGGCAAAAACTGCTGGGTTAGGCCTGGCCGTGAAACAATCTCCAATAACAGTGGAGTTAAAAACCTCAGTCTCCCCAGTCAATGTCAAATAATATCCTCTAAGCAAAAAAACTAAAGGTGGGATAAGGCCCCATATTCAGAAATATCTGGCATTAGGGGTCCTAAGGCCCTGTCAATCGGCCTGGAACACTCCCCTGCTACTAGAAAAAAAAAGCCAGGGACCGGGAACTATCGCCCCATTAAAGAGCTAAGAGAGATCAACAAAAGAGGGCAGGACATTCACCCCACGGTACCTAATCCGTACAATCTGCTTAGCACTCTGAACCCTGAGGGGAAATTATATACTGTTCTGAACTTAAAAGATGCTTTCTTTTGCTTGCCTCTGCATAAAGATAGTCAGTTGCTGTTTGCTTTCGGGTGGGTAGACCCAGAAACCAAAACGTCTGGTCAACTAACTTGGACTAGACTCCCACAGGGGTTCAAAAACTCCCCCACTCTCTTTGATGAAGCCCTCCACAGAGATCTCAACAACTTCAGAACTACGCACCCTGAATTTACCCAGCTTCAATACGTGGATGTCCTGCTACTGGCAGCCAACACCAAGGAAAACTGTGAGTCTGGGACCCAAGCACTATTATATGAGCTTGCTCAACTCGGGTATAGAGTTTCGACCAAAAAGGCCCAAATTTGCTAGCATGAAGTAATCTTCCTGGGCTATTCCCTTAGGGGCAGTAAACGATGGCTCACTGAGCCCAGAAAACAAACCATTATGTAGATACCACCCCCATCTTACAGCAGACAACTCAGAGAATTTCTTGGGACTGCTGGCTTTTGCAGGTTATGGATGCCTGGGTTTGCGTCCTTAGCTGCTCCATTATACCCGCTGTTAAAGGAAGATGCCCAATTCCAATGAAACCCTGAGGACCAGGAAGTTTTTGATAACATCTAAGGACACTGACACTGAACGCCTCAATTTCACTGAGCTCAGCCTGCAATTAGAGCAAGCCCTACACTACGTTAAAAATGTACATCAACTCACTCACCTTGGTTCAAAGAAACTGCAGGCATTACTGTAAGATTAAGAACAGAGTTTTCCACTAACCAACTCACAGTGAAAGGAAATAACTGAACGGGTAACAAAAGCCTGTCGGGTCCGTCAATTGGGTAATGCTTACCCTTCCAAGTTTCCTAGAGGAAAGCACCTATGAGGAACCAGACCAGGACAATTCTGGGAAGTGGACATTACTAAAATTAAGCCAGCAAGGTATGGATTTAAATATCTCCTAGTCTTTGTAGATACATTTTCAGGATGGATTGAAGCCTTACACACACACACACACACAAAAAAAAAAAAAAAAAAAAAAAAAAAAAAAAAAAAAAAAAAAAAAACGGCGCAAATGGTTTTCAAGAAGATCCTGAAAGATATTTTTCCAAGATACGATCTGCCTAATGGACTAATAATGGACTGGTTTTCATGGCCCAGGTAAGTCAGGTGTTAACCAGGACCCTGTGGATTAATTGGAAGTTACATTATGCTTATATACCCCAGAACTCAGGACAGGTAGAAAAAATAAATAGAACCATTAAAGAGACCTTAACGGCCCCCTTAGGGACCTGGTGACTATCTCTCCACCCAGACATTTTTCAGCTCAGTATAGGTCTTTCCTATTGAGACATGCCTGATGAAGAGGATCTCACTAAAATTCCATTAAATCCCTTCCGTACCATAGATAATTGAAACAAACATTATGGATGCAGGGACACGCGAGTCAGATGCAGGTTGGCTAGCCTATATTACTATGTATGCCCGGCAGACTATCAAAGCGACAAACAGCCATGGCTGTGTGGGGGAAAAGCCGACTTCTTGTGTAAGTCATGGGGATGTGAGCATACAGGGACTGCCTGGTGGAACCCAAACTCCTCATCAAATTCAGTACACAGCATTGGCCATATTACCAATTAGACAACCAAAAACTATGGCCCCCAGAGGGTTCTCTAGATCCTCAAATTCTGCATGACATTTTTAACTTCGGCAAGTGCTCAAAAGGGGGAAATTCCCCTATGTGGAATCCTTTTTTCTCCTTCGCTCACATCCTGTACTATGCTTCCCCAATAGTTCCTCACCCTCAGCCTTCTGCTCTAGACTCTCTGCTTTCACTCCCACCTCAGCAACCTGATTTCTCCCCTCCAATTACTAGATCAAAAACCCAAACCTCCGCTGGATCTCAGAACATTGCCCCCTTGCTGAGGAAGCAGGTACCGAGGTACCCCTCCACCCACTCCTCTCTTTTCCTGTCAGTGTCTGCACTAGGTCCCACCAAGTCCTCTAGCAAGCTTAGCCAAAGCTCAAACCAGCTGAGAAGAGCCCTCAGACCCCTATCCAAGATGTAATGAAAATGACCTTTAAAGTTGATTTGTCATCACTGAAAACAGGTTTCTAAGAATTTAAAGTCCCTCACAGGCTTTTTGGAATACTCACTCCCGTCTTCCCCTCTGCTCTACCTGTTCTACTGCTCAAGTTTTTGTTCTAGGAAAATCCCAAACCCCTTTCCCATTATTCTTTGGCATCTCTCCTTCCTCATTCTCAGATCCACGGAGCTGCACTCAGCATTGCCTTCCCTGTCATCCCCCTCTGTACCAGGTCCACAGAAATGTCTTAAATGACCTTCTCCAGAAGTCTTTACCAAGGCTTACTTTAGGGCTTTCAGCAAAAGAGTCCCTCTGAAAAAGTTCAATGGAGATAAACTTCCACTCTTCATGTTGCCCTGTTCTACTTGGCCACTGGCTGGAAAAATCACCACCCCTAAGCTAGACATCGCCTTACCAGTTTTTCACAAAATATGTGAACAAGGACTCTGGCCTTGAGCTGGGGCTTCAGAGAGATTGCTACATTTCTAAGATAAAAAAGTTACCAACTGGGCTCCATGGTGACAGCTGGCAAGGAGGAAAAAAAAGAGACAAAAAAGCTCTTCCATTCCAAGGTGTAATTGAAAAGTTAACGTGCACAGAACAGAGGAAAAAAAAAACAGAAACAAAAACTGATTTGTGTGAATTTCTGCAGACTGTGAACTTCTGAGCCCCTTCCCTTACATGTTGGGTACAAATACTAAAACTACCAAAACTTGGGGTTCAGGGGATTAATTGATTACAACAGAAGCAATGCCCTCTCAATACGGATGCAAACAAATAAAACTCCTTTCCTGTCTTTGGTGCTATCTTAGGTGCCTTTCCTTGTCCGTCTCTACAACAGTATAATTCTATACACTTTAACATTATTTATGTTTTCATAAAGTGGTCAATAGTTGCGATTAATTATGTAATGATGCAGATGTTTTCCAGAGTGCAGGTTCATTTAAAGATCAAATAGGGGGGGCATACAACCCGGTTCCACCGGGAACCTGTATCCCTCACTTTAGCCATCCTATTAGGAATAATAGTTGCTGAAGGGGTGGGCACAGGAACAACTGCCCTAGTCCATGAGACACAACAAAGACACAATTAGAAACAGAAATAGACCAAAGCTTAAAGACATTAAAAACCGACATCACAGCTTTACAGGAATTTTAACCTCTCTCTCTCTGAAGTTGTTTACAGAGCAGGCGAGTGTTGGACCTCCTCTTCATGAGAGAAGGGTGCCTTTTTGCTTGCATTGAGGAAAGAATGATGTTTTTTTATGCCGACAATACTGGAGTTGTAAAAGAATCTATGAGTAAATTAAGAAAATTACTTGAAGAGTGTCAAAGAAAGACAGAGGCCCCCAAAGGGAGGTTTGAGTCTTGGTTCACATAGTCCACCTAGTTAACTACACTTTTATCCACCCAGGCTAGTCCATTAATAATTCTCATATTATTGTTAACTGTAGGACCCTGTTTGCTCAACCATGTAGTTTCTTTTCTCTCCCAAATTGAACCTGTTATTAACCCTAACCATACACTGTTCTCTCAATCTAATTTTACAGAAGAGCGGGGACAGAGTTGGTCTTAAAATACAGGAATATAGAGGATCTTCCACCTGCTGAGAACCTCAAAGGTCCTTGAAGAAATGATCCCTGGAGAAGATGTAGTCAACTATGAAGGACCTGAGAGAGCAAAAGTCTTCCATGGCAAACAACCTGCTCATGATGAAGGGATGTGTCTGAATCAGCCACTCTCTTCTTAATGTAGAGTAGATGGACCAAAGCAGGGATGTGTTGAGAGCTGCTCCTGCGTGCCAATGGGTGACATACCATTCTAACTTGTGAAAGTGTCACAGAAAGTAGGGGCAGCCTCCTTCTCATGGGAACCTTGGAAGCAACTGTTAGGACAAAGTTGTTGTCAAGGCAGTGACCTCATTCAGTTCCTAAAGAAAGTGACCTCACCTAACTTCTATGGTGATGTAACTCTCTGAACTTGGAATCCAGGAAGCCTGGCACCCAGAGCCAGTCCCAGTCCCAGTCCCAGTTGTCAAACTTATTTTGATTTACCAAGGACAGACTCAGTCTTTCTTGGGACCTACTGATGTGAGGATGGCCAAATGCAAGAAAAGCTATGAAGAGGGGGCTTTCCTGAGAAAGCAGGCATTGGCTCACCACTGGATCCTAAAAACTTCACAGAGTTGGCCAAAAAGACCAGATTTGAGAAAGAACAGGCCATTTCCTGGAACATAGTATTGCCCACCAGTCAGAGGACTCTCCAGATAGTCACAGACCTACATGGGGGAAGGAGGTGCCTTTGTGATGTGGGTGTGAGTTTGTGGTTTTGTCTCATGTTCTGAGAATAGGTATGAAAGAAGGTTTGTTTTTTTTTGGAGTGAACGGTTTCTAGTAAGTCGTTTGACAACGCGAGTGTTTCTATGTCAGTGTATCCCACTGTGCCCGTGGTTGTAGACATTAGAAGAGAGAATGCATCAATGAATATGTCCTGTCAGCTAGAAAGCTTCCCAGCATTCATCCTTCCCAATTTATTAATGGACTGCAGCTTGCCTTATTGATGGCAACACTTACTATCTTTCTAAGATCCTGTTTTCTTCCTGAATTCTGGCCACTCTCCAGAATAGGCTCATGGTTTTGTGTTTAAGATATGTACAACCACGAAGCTCTTTGAAATGACCATGTACTAGATAGCTAAAGGGAATGGCGAGCATCTCAGAAAACTCAGATATCAATGTTACCAGTAAAGTCTCAGTGGAGAAACCCTGCTTGGGGCCTTTTGATTACCTAATCTTCTGTGGCCCTGAATGTCAGGAAGGTCTTTTCCTCAGGCCACCACTTTGTGAAGCCTGAAGAAAACAGTTTTCAAATGGAAATGAATGGGTATTACCTGTGGTTCTTTGCTTAATTGCTTTGGAGAGGATGTGTCTGAATCAGCCTATTTGCCCTGTGTGAGGCTGTGGCTTAGATTCTCACCTTCTGATGGATATAAAGAAAGATCCCATTTGTACATCCAAGACCAAAATGGCCACAGAGCAGTCCTTGTGGATGAAGTCTCTTGCCTTCCTCTGTAACTTTCCTGAATTCCATCAAGTCAGAATAGGGATCCTTTGGGTCAAATGAGATCTTCAAAGCCCTGCAGAGGCTAGCCCATGGTTGCTTGGGTTTTCTCAAGACTCCAATTTACATAAAGAATCCAAACCCCACAGTCAGTTGACCTCAAATTGAAGAAGTGGAGCAGTATTAATGGGAGGCCTATTTGATCTCTCCTGGTTCACAAGAAGGGTGTCCATGCCACCCTGAATTAGGCAATTTAGGTGCAAGAGAGCTTATTTTGGACACGGACTTGAGCTGTGCCCCTCATGGAAAACTCTAGCCACAGGTTATTATGTGTGTCTATATGGAAGAAGATGAGCGCCACGTTGGAGTGTTTTTGTTTAAATTGTGGTCATTTGGGTGGCGGTTAGAAGAGATGACTTGGTTCACATGTGCTTGAACTCTGGTGTGATTTCCTTAGAGACTGAGTTCTGCAACTGAACTCAGAGAAGTATTGCCATGAATAGTGTTGAGATTTTAGGAAGCCAGGCATGAGTGTCGCCCTTGGAAACTCAGTTCTAGGCCCAGGTGGCTTTCCACAGAGCACTGGGCCTCTCAGCCAGGATACCACATGATTTTATTCTGAAAGACTTGGCACCCATCATTGAGAGTCAAAACTCATATGGACCTCACATTGTAGAGCTAAATGAGCTAAACATCATGTGATCTTTTCACCATTCTTTGGGAAGCCTTACCTGTGAGTGTTCTCAAGAGCTTTCATTGAAATGAGCTTCCTAACCATTTAATGGTTCCTGAATGAATTGAAACTCACAGTGCCTCCAACTTCATCCTTGAAAAATTGCTAGATAAATGCCATGAAATTTTTGAAATTCCCATCACCAGGTGGCACTGGAGAACCTTTGGATGACCTGTTGCTGGTCATGAATATTTCAGTGTCTTGTTTTACTGGGTTTCATGTAAATGGTGTAGAACAGAGATGTCAGTAAGTTGGACTCTGTTGAGTAGTGGGACTAGAGCAGTGTTGGGCAGGTATGTGATAAAACATCTGTGATGGGGCCATGTGGATCTGCCATTGGCTTCCAAATGGCTTGTGACTGACATGGCACAGCCAGCAGAACCTTCTGTGTAAAGGCAACTTGTTATATGGAGCGATTTCAGGATATTGTTCAGAATCAGGTTGCTGTGGTCAAGGGGTCAAGCTATGTGGGATAGAAGCCTGGTTCTTGTATCATCCTGCAGACCCTGATCCACCACACGTGACAGAACTCCCTCTTGCACTTTGTTGCAGTTGAACTCCTTGTATTTCGTGAAGCAAATACCAAACTCCCAGGGCAACAGGAAGAAACACCACGAAATGGAGGATGACCATATGGCTTCACAGTCCACACTTGGAGACACTAAGCCCCAGTGGCCACAGTTTACCTACAAAGAGAGAATTCAGCACTGCTGCCTCGTGTTCATTGTAAAATAAGAAACTTTGTCCTCCTGGTCACATAGATGCAGACCCAGCTTTGAGGGTCTCACTACAAAGGAAGCTTAACTCGTGACAACAACCTATATTTCAGTGCCCAACCTCAGTGGCAGTTTCTCAAAAAGTTTTAGGCAAGCAGAGCTCCATGTTTGTGGAGTGTGTACCCTGTCCTTATTTTTGGAAACTCCTATTCCACCTCCAAGTTTGTGCACTCTTGAGCATTTTCCATTCCAAAAATGTAATCACAGATTTTGTAACTCTTCTCCTCTAATTGTGTCTTACTTGGGGCGAAGGTAATGTCAAGGCATGGTTCTGGATGAGACTGGGAAGATTTGTTGTAGCACATATTTGCATACACATTGGATTAATTTTCCTATTTTCCATTCGAAATTCTGAATCCCTGACACTAACCCATATTCTACTAGACTCTGACTACTAATCCTAATATGATGGAGAAAAATAACCCAAACAGTACATAAGTACATGCAGTTCAGAGTTCGACTTGCCATTTGCATGATAAAGGGTAGGTGTTATAAATTTAGTCAATTTTTAATTGAAATAGTTCTCCATGTGTTTTCAAAGTTAACAAATATGTGAATTACTGTCTCCCATTCTCTGGAGCCTATTCAGCACATGTATTTTTATATGCACAAATAGAATCCTGCGTGATATCACACGTACATTCTTGTGAGTTACATGACTTAGCAGATACAAAGTGTGAGAAGTGACCACTCCTCTTAAACCCTGTTGGAACTGAAAATTCAACCTATGGGTGAGCTTCCCAGTAGAACAACATTATACATAAACCCATGTTCATTAAAATGAATGTTTTTGCATCTTTATGATATATATTTCATGATGAATTTCGATTGGCATATATATTGCTACTTATTAATGTCTCTGTTCGTGTGTGTGTGTGTGTGTGTGTGTGTGTGTGTGTGTGTATATATATATATATTCTCCAGATTTTTAAAAATATGAAATATATGTGTCTTATATACAATCCCTAAATTCATTCATGTTCATGTATGTGGATTAATAATCAACTTTTCACAAGATTATTCTTAGAAATATTCATCCACCCGAAATACATATTTGTTTCCTAGTACTGAAAACTAACTTCAGTGAAAGGTGCATACAAATCCTAATATGTCTACATTAACTGACCCAGTTTAACATCAATGCATGTAGGTTACTATGGAACATGATGTGTATTTTGACGTTAATTTTTATTCCACACTGGTACATTACTATTCCTTCAGTTTATGTACATCATAGAATATATATTTTATTCACTAGTTAACAAATTTATAGGCATTTGTTTCACTTTCAATCACTTCCTGCTCCAGAACACATGAATTTCTCTACGTTTCTTCAGTGGTCTATTCATGAGACTTTTTTTCCAAATACATTTT
This sequence comes from Callospermophilus lateralis, assembly GCF_048772815.1. Taxonomy (NCBI): domain Eukaryota; kingdom Metazoa; phylum Chordata; class Mammalia; order Rodentia; family Sciuridae; genus Callospermophilus; species Callospermophilus lateralis. The sequence continues at coordinate 38,653 of NW_027512860.1, forward strand.
TTTCGATTTCCATAATCAATTTTGAAACAAAACTCACAAACCCTTCATGATAAACCATAACCCTAAGATGATCATTAGATATATAACTGGTTGGAATGAATGATTGTATATCAATATAACATTTCTTATATATTTTCAGATATCTATTCAATCCATTATTTAAAGTGAATCCAGTTATATTATTTATTCACAGTATGGTCTATTCATGCATTATGTGTATATTCATAGAAACAGGGTACACATCTTTGTACGACTATACTAATTTATAAGTCTTCAAAATATTGCTCCAAGAAATGGTGGAAGAAATACTCATGTCACCTGATCTACATACACATTTTATCACAGAAATATTCTGGACACCAAAAGCAAAGGTCACACTTACAATTGTACCAAAGCCTAAATAGAAAGTGAGCATGGATTACTAAAAACATCCATGTCCAGGTTGCCTAATGCTCTCAAATATCAATCCTATTGGTGACTACATATTTGTTTCTTCCTAAGATTATCTATTCAACCTCAAACCTGTTGAAAATGTCTAACCCTATCACACAATTTATACTTTGCTTGATTTCCTAATGTCTCTATTGATATCTGCTTTCCTACATGATTTCCCCAGTTCATCATTGTGACTGACTCTTCACATGTACTGACATTTACATACACTCTCTACCCGAAACCCTATTGCTAAAGAACTTTTGGTCCAAATCCTATACTCACTCTTCTTTCTAAACCTACAGACTACCTTCCTAATCCTACCGACTATCGCTTTTTGACTGGATGTTCTTTTCAACATTCAATCATCCAAAGTACAAGGTCCGATGCCAGTGTATATTGATTTATTTGAGACATCTGTGCAGCACATAACTCAAAGCTAAGTATCCCACTCAAGTCCCCAGTGCCCTTCTGGACTTCAAATCTTACCTAGATTTCTGCTTTCATAGTTATATTTCACATATATACTCTTATAAATATCACAGGTTGCCAATGCCATTATTCATCCCGCAGAATGATTCGTAACCCAAATCAAACCTATTATTAACCTTAACTATACACTGTTCCTTCAATATAACGTACAGAAGAGCAGGGACAGAGTGGGTCTTACAATATAGGAATGTAGATGATCTTCCACCTGCTGAGAACCTAAAAGATCCATGGAGAAATGATCCTTGGAGAATATATAGGCAGCTATGTAGGACCTGAGAGAGCAATAGTCATCTTCCATGGCAAACAACCTGGTCAGGGTGAATTGATGTGTCTGAATCAGCCTCTGTCTTCTTAAAGTAGAGAAGATGGACCAATCCAGGCCTGTGTGGAGAGCTGTTCCTGGGTGCCTATGGTTGATATACCATTCTAACTTCTGAATGTGTCACAGGATGTTGGGGCAGCCTCCATCTCATGGGAACCTTGGAAGCAACTGTTAGGACAAAGTGGTTACCGAGGCAGTGACCATATTCAGTTCCTGAAAGAAGTGACCTCACTTCACTTCCTTGGTGATGTAATTCTCTGAACTTGGGATCCAGGAAGCCAGGCACCCAGAGTCAGTCTCACTCTGAGTCCCAGTGGGCTAACTTGTTTGCTTTTCCCAAAGACATAGTCAGTCTTTCTTGGTACCTACTGATGTGAGGATGGCCAAATTCCAGCAGAGCTCTGAAGAGGGGCCTTTCCTGAGAAAGTAGGTAGTGGCGAACCACTGGCTCCTGACAACTTCACAGAATTGGCCAAGGAGACCAGAACTGAAACAGGACAGGACATTTTTGGGGAACATAATATGGCCCACCAGTCAGAAGACACTCCGGATAATCACAGACCTACTTGGGGGAAAGAATTGCCTTTGCCATTGTAGGTGTGAGTTTGTGTTTTTTTCTGATGTTCTGAGAATAGCTAGGAAAGGTGGTTTGTTTGGTTTGGAGTGGACTATTTCTAGTAAGTCGTTTGACATGGTGAGTGTTTCTATGTCTGTGTATTCCACTGTATCCGTTGTTATAGACATTAGAAAAGACAATGCATCAATGGATGTGTTGTCTCTAGTTGAAAGCTTCCCCGCATTCTTACTGCCCAATTGATGAATGGACTGCAGCTTGCCTTATGGATGGGCAACATCTACTATCTTCTTAAGTTCCTGTTTTCTTCGTGTTTTCCAGCCACTCTCCAGAATAGGCTCATGGTTTTGAGTCCCAGATATGTAACACCACAAGGCTCTGTGACATGGCCATGTACTGGATAGCTTAAGGGAATGGGAGCATCTCAGAAAAATCAGATATCAGTGTGACCAGTAAAGTCTCAGTGGAGAAACCCTTCTTTGGGCCATTTGCTTACTTCTGTTTCTATTACCCTGAATGTCAGGAAAGTCTTTGCCTCAGGCCACCCTGTTGTGTAGCCTTAAGAGGACTGTTTTCATATGGAAATGAATGGACATCACCTGTGGCTCTTTGCTTAATTGCTTTGGAATGGAATGTGTCTGATTCAGCCTCTTGTCCTTGAATGAGGTTGTGGCTTAGATTCTCAGCACCTGATGGATCTAAAGAAAGATCCCATGTGATTTCAAAACCAAAATGACAAAAAGAGAAGTCATTGTGGATGAATATTTTTGCCTTCTTGTTTTATGTTCCTGACCTCCATCAAGTGAGAATAGGGATCCTTTGGGTCAAATGAGTCTTTGAAATCCCTGCAGAGGCTAGCCCATATGTGCTTGGGTTTTCTCATGACTCCAAATCACATCAAGAATTTATAGGCTTCAGCCAGTAGGCCTCAAATTGGAGAAGCGGAACACTTTAACAGCAGCAATATTTGATCACTCCTGGTTCACAGGAATAGTGTTCAGGCCACCATGTTTTTAGGCAAATGAGGGGCAAGTGAGCTTATTTTGGACACTACCTTGTGCTCATTGAAACCTCCAGCTAGAGGTTATGATGAGTGTCTACAAGGAAGAAGATTATGGCCCTGTGGGAGTGATTTCATTTTAATTTTGGTCATTTTTGTGGCAGTTGAAAGGGATGACTGGGTCCACCTGGGCTTGAACTCTGGTATGATTTACCCTTAGAGACTGAGTTCTGGAACTGACCTCAGAGAAGTATTGCCATGAATTGTGTTGGGATTTTAGGAGGCCACGCATGAGACTCACTCTTGGAAACTGAGATCTAGGCCCAGGGTGGCTTTCCACAGAGGCCTGGGAATCTCAGCCAGAATATCACATGATTTTATTCTGAAAGACTTGGTAGCCATAGTTGAGAGTCAAAACACACATGGACCTCACATTGTAGACGTCAATTGGCCTGGCTTCATGTGACCTGTTGGCAACTCTTTGAGAAGCCTTGACTTTAGAGTTCTCCAGAGCATTCATTGAAATGAGCTTTCTCAACACTTAACGGTTCCTGAATGAATTGAAACCCACAGTGCCTCTAACTTCATCCTTGAAAACTTGCTAGATAAATACCATAAAATTTTGGAAATTCCCATGACCAGGTGGCACTGCAGAAACGTTGGATGTCCTGTTGCTGATCATGTGTATACCAGAAAGTGCCTTGTTTGACTGGGTTTCAGAAAATGGTGTAGAATACGAGATGCCAGGAATTTGGAGCCTGCTGAGTAGTGGGCCTAGAGCAGTGGTGGGGAGGTGTGTGATGAAACATCATGGTGGGGCCATGTGGATCGGCTATCGGCTTACAAATGGCTTGTGACTGATATGGCGCAGCCCCCATTCCCTTGTATGTAAAGGCATCTTGTTATATGGAGAGGTTTCAGGGCAATGTTCATAATCAGGTTGCTATGGTTATTGGGACAAGCTATGTGGGATAGAAGCCTGGTTGGTAAATTCTCCTGCAGACGCTAACCCACCCCACGTGACAGAACACCCTCCAGCACTGTATCCCAGATGAACTTCTTATATTGTGTGAAGCAAGTACCAAATTCCCAGTGTAGCAGCAAGAAACACCACGAAAATTGGAGGATGATCAAATGTCTTCACTGTCCCCACCGGGAGACACTTAGCCTCCAGTGGACACAGTTTACCTACAAAGAGAAAATTGAGCACTGCTTCCTCATGTTCATTGAAATATAAGAAATCATGTCTTCCAGGTCACATAGATGCAGACCCAGCTTTTATGGTCTCACGACAAAGGAAGCCAAAGCTCATGAAAACAACATATATTTCAGGTGCCCAACCTCAGAAGCCGTATTCCAAGAAGTCTTAGGCCAGCAGAGCTCTTTGTTTGTGGAGTGTTTACCCTGTCCTTTACTTTTGGAAACGCCTCTACGACCTCCAAGGTTGTGAACTCCCGAGCATATTCCATTAAATATATGTATTCATAGATTTTCACACTTTTCTACTATAATTGTGTCTTACTTGGGTGAAGGTAATGTCAAGGCATTGTTCTGGATGTGAGTGGGAAGATTTTTGTGTAGCACATATTTACACACACACTGGATTCATTTTTCAATTTTTATTTTGAAATACTGAATCCCTGACACTAACCCATACCCTACTAGACTCTGAATTATGATCCTAATATGATGGTGAAAAATAACCCAAAAAGAATAGAATACAAGCAGTTCAGAGGAGGCATGGTGTATAGTTGGAATTGCCTTTTGCATTATATTTTGTAGGAGTTATAAATCTAGTCAATTTTTTGTTGAAATAGTTCTACATGTGTTTTTAAAATTAACAAATATATGAATCCCTGTCTCCCTTTCTCTGTAGCCTATTCAGCACATGTATTTTTATATGCACATATAGTATCCTACCTGATATCACTCGTATACACTTGTGAGGTGGCTGAATTTGCAGATGCAAATTGAGAGAAGAGATCACTCCTCCTAAACGCTGTTGGAACTGAAAATTCAACCTATGGGTGAGCTTCCTAGTTGAATAACATTATTCATAATTTCATGTTCAGTAAAATTAATATTTTTCAGTCTGTTGATTATATATATTTCATGATAAATTTCTATTGGCATATATATCACTACTTTTTTTATTGGTTGCTCAAAACATTACAAAGCTCTTGACATATCATATTTCATACATTAGATTCAAGTGGGTTATGAACTCCCATTTTTACTCCAAATACAGATTGCAGAATCACATCAGTTAAACATCCATATTTTTACATAATGCCCTATTAGTTAATGTTGTATTCTGCTACCTTTCCTATACTCTACTATCCCCCCTCCCTTCTCTTCCCATCTTTTCTCTCTACCATACCTACTCTAATTCATTTCTCTCGTTGTTTATTTTCCCACAACCTCTTATATGTAATTTTGTGTAACAATAAGGGTCTCTCTCCATTACCATGCAATTTCCCTCTTCTCTCCCTTTCCCTCCCACCTCATGTTTCTGCTTAATGTTAATCTTTTCTTCATGCTCTTCCTCCCTGCTCTGTTCTTAGTTGCTCTCATTATATCAAAGAAGATATTTGGTATTTGTTTTTTAGGGATTGGCTAGCTTCACTAAGCATAATCTTCTCTATTGCCATGCATTTCCCTGCAAATTCCATGATTTTGTCATATTTTAGTGCTGCGTAATCCTCCATAGTATACAAAGGTCACATTTTTTTTTTATCCATTCATCTATTGAAGGGCATCTGGGTTGGTTCCACAGTGTAGCAATTGTGAATTGTGCTGCTATGAAAATCGATGTGGCAGTATCACTGTAGTACGCTCTTTTAAGGTCTTCAGGGAATAGTCCAAGAAGGGCAATAGCTGGGTCAAATGGTGCTTCCATTCCAAGCTTTCACAGGAGACTCCATACTCCTTTCCAAATTGGCTGCACCAGTTTCAGTCCCACGAGCAATGTACAAGAGTACCCTTTTCCTCACATCCTCGCCAGCACTTGTTGTTTGACTTCATTATGGCTGCCAATCTCACTGGATTGAGATGGTATTTTAGGGTGGTTTTTATTTGCGTTTCTCTTACTGCTAGAAATGGAGAGCATTTTTTCATGTACTTGTTAATTGATTCTATGTCCTCCTCTGAGAAGTTTCTGTTCAGGTCCTTGGCCCATTGGGTTATTGGTTATATTATTGTCTAATTTTCTGAGTTCTTTGTATACTTTGTATACTCTAGATATTAGGGCTCCATGTGAAGGGTGAGGACTAAAAATTTGTTCCCATGATGTAGGCTCCATATTTACCTCTCTTATTGTTTCTCTTTCTGAGAAAAAAAAAATTCAGTTTAAGTAAGTCCCATTTCTTGATTCTTGTTATTAACTCTTGTTCTATGGGTGTCCTATTAAGGAATTTGGAGCCTGACCACACAATATGTAGATCTGAGCCAACTTTTTCTTCTATCAGACGCAGAGACTCTGATTTGAATCTAGCTCCTTGATCCACTTTGAGTTAACTTTTGTGCAGGGCGAGAGGAGGGGATTCAGTTTCATTTTGTTGCATATGGATTTACAGTTTACCCAACACCATTTGATGAAGATGCCATCCTTCCTCCATTGCAGGCCATTAGCTCTTTTATCAAATATAAGATAGTTGTAGCTTTTTGGATTAGTCGCTGTGTCCTCCATTCTGTACCATTGGTCCACCCGCCTGTTTTGGTACCAGTACCATGCTGTTTTTATTATAATTGCTCTGTAATATAGTTTGAAATCTGGTATTGCTATACTGCCTGATTCACACTTCCTGCTTAGAATTGCTTTTGCTATTCTGGGTCTTTTATTTTTCCATTTGAATTTCATAATTGCTTTATCTATTTCTACAAAAAATTCCTTTGGGATTTTGATTGGCATTGCATTAAACCTGTAGAGAACTTTTGGTAATATAGCCATATTGATGATGTTAGTTCTTCCTATCCATGAACGGGGTATATTTTTCCATCTTCTAAGATCTTATTCTATTTCTCTTTTTAGGGTTCTGTAGTTTGCATTATATAAATCTTTCACCTCTTTTGTTAGGTTGATTCCCAAGTATTTAATTATTTTGAGGAAATTGGGAATGCAGTGTTTTGTCTCATTTTTGTTTCAGAAGTTTTGTCGCTAATATACAGAAATGCCTTCGATTTATGCATGTTGATTTTCTATCCTGCCACATTGCTGCATTCATTTATTAGTTCTAGTAGTTTTTTCTGTAGACCCTTTTGGGTCTTCTATGTATAGAATCATGTCATCTGCAAATAGTGATAAGTTAAGTTCTTCTTTTCCTATTTTTATGCCTTTAATGTCTTTCATCTCTCTAATTGCTCTGGCCAGTTTTTCGAGAACTATATTGAATAGAAGTGGTGATAGAGGACATCCCTGTCTTGTTCCAGATTTTAAAGGGAATGCCTTCAATTTTTCTCCATTCAGAATGATGCTAACCTGAGGCTTAACATAGATAGCTTTTACAATGTCGAGGTAAGTTCCTGTTATCCCTAGTTTTTAAAATGTTTTGAACATAAAGGAATGCTCTACTTTGTTGAATGTTTTTTCTGCGTCTATCGAGATGATCATATGGTTCTTATCTTTAAGTCCAATGATGTTGTGAATAACATTTATTAATTTCCATATATTGAACCAGCCTTGCATCCCAGGGATGAATCCTAGTTGATCATGGTGCACAATTTTTTTGATGTGCCTTTGTATCCAATTCGCCAGAATTTTAATGAGGATTTTTGCATCTAGGTTCATCAGAGATATTTGTCTGTAGTTTTCATTCTTTGAGGTGTCTTTGTCTGGTTTCAGAATCAGGGTGATGTTGTCCTCATAGAACGAATTTGGCAGAGCTCCCAGTTTTTCTATTTCCTGAATAACTTGAAAAGTAATGGTATTAATTCTTCTTTAAAGGTTTTGTAAAACTCTGCTGTATACCCATCCGGTCCTGGGCTTTTCTTGGTTGGTAGTCTTTTGATTGCTTCTTCTACTTCATCCATTGATATTGGTCTGTTTAAATTGTGTGTTCCCTTATGACTCAGTGTGGGCAAATCATATGACTTAAGAAATTTATCAATGTCTTCACTATTTTTTATTTTATTGGAATACAGGTTTCCAAATAATTTCTAATTTTCTTCTGTATTTATGTTGCATCTGTTGTGATATTGCCTTTTTCATCCCGTATGTTAGTAATTTGAGTTCTCTCTCTTCTTCTCTTCATTAGCATGGCTAAGGGTCTGTCGATCTTATTTATCTTTTTGAAGAACCAACTTTTAGTTTTGTTAATTTTTTCAATAGTTTCTTTTGTTTCAATTTCGCTCTGATTTTAATTATTTCTTGCCTTCTGCTACATTTGCTGTTGTTTTGCTCTTCCTTTTCTAGGGCTTTGAGATAAAGTGTGAGCTCATTTATTTGTTGTTTTTTTTTTTTCTTTCTTTTTTTGAGGAATGACCTCCAGGAGATGAATTTACCTCTTAAAACTTCTTTCATTTTGTCCCATAGAATCTGATATGTTGTGTCTGTATTTTCATTTATCTCTAAGAATTTTTTGATTTCCTCCTTTATGTCTTCTGTAACCCATTGATCATTCAGTAACATATTGTTCATTTTGCATGTAATGTATGATTTTTTCTTTTTTCTTTTATCATTGGTTTCCAGTTTCATTCCATTATGATCACAAAAAATTCATGGTATTATCTCCTCCCCTTTATATTTACTGAGGGTTGCCCTATGGCAAAACATATGGTCTATTTTTGAGAAGGATCCCTGTGCTGCTGAGAAAAAAGTATATCCACTTGATGATGGTTGATATATTCTATATATGTCACTTAAGTCTAGGGTATTGATTGTGATATTGAGTTCTATAGTTTCTTTATTCAACTTTTGTTTGGAGGATCTGTCCAATGGTGAGAGACGAGAGTTGAAGTCACCCATAATTATTGTACTGTGGTCTATTTGATTCTTGAACTTGAGGAGAATTTGTTTAATGAACGTCGCAGCACCATTATTTGCTGCGTGAATATTGATAATTGTTATGTCTTGTCAGTGAATGGTTTCTTTTAACAGTATATAATGTCCTTCCTTATCCCTTTTGATTAAATTAGTCTTGAGGTCGATTTTATTCTATAGGAGGATGGCCACCCCTGCTTGGTTACGAGGACTGTGTGCATGGTATAAATTTTCCCAATCTTTCACCTTCAGCTTGTGTATGTCTTTTCCATTCAGATGTGTCCCCTGGAGGCAACTTATTGTTGGATTTGTTTTTTTTTAATTCAAGTTACAAGCCTATGTCACTTTATTGGAGAGTTTAAGCCATTAACGTTTAGAGTTACTATTAATATATGGTTTGTACTGCCACCCATATTTGCTTATATCTTTTTTTTAAATTAGTTTGTTTCTCCATGATTAGCTTTTCCCGCCCTCTGTCATTACTGAGGCACTTCCCACTGATGGTTTACATTGTTGATTTTCATTTCTTCCTCGTGTAGTGTTTTGCTCAAGATGCTTTCCAATGCTGGTTTTCTGGCTGCATATTCTTTTAGCTTTTGTTTATCATGAAATATTTTTATTTTGTTGTCTTACATTAAGCTTAATTTTGCTGGATACATAATTCTTGGTTGGCATCCATTGTCTTTCAGTGTTTGAAGTACGTTGTTCCAGGATCTTCTCACTTCCAGCATCTGTGATAAAAAAAAAACCATTGTTAACCTTTTTGTTTTACCCCTGATTGTAATCTGCCTCCTTTCTCTGGTAGGTTTTAATATTTTCTCTTTGTTTTGTATATTGGATATCTTCATAACAATGTGTCTTGGCATTGGTCTACTGTGATTTTGTGTGCTCAGTGTCCTGTAAGCATCTACAATTTGTTTATCTGTTTCCATTTTTATTTTTGGAAAGTTTTCTCTAATTATTTCATTCAGCAGGTTACTCATTCCCTTGGTTTGAATCTCTGTACCTTCCTCTTTCGGGATGACTCATAAGTTTGTTTTTTTAATGTTATCCCATATCTCTTGGATGTTTTCTCATAATTTTTTACAGCATTTCTTTCTTGGATAGAGTTTTTTCAAGATGATATATTTTGTCTTCATTATCTGACATTCTGTCTTCTACTTGCTCCACTCTGTTAGTGATACTCTCAATTGAGTTTTTAATTTGGTTTATCATTTCCTTCATTTCTAGAATTATTGTTTGATTTTTCTAATAATCTCTATCTCCTGATAAAGATGCTTAATTTCTTATTTTATCTGTTTATGTAATTCATTTTCAATGCGTTCTTTCACTGTTTGTTTTTGTTGTCTCGTATCCTCTTTAATGTTCCATTACATCTGTCTAAGGTATTCCTTGAGTTCTTTATATGACCATTTTTCTGATGACTCCAGATGCTCTTGAATATTTAGGCTGTCCTTCATTGTTTGTACTTTTTTTCTTCCTTGCTTTTTTATGCTGCTCATGTTACTTCTTGTTCTGTTTGACTACTGAGTTACTGCTTACTCTTATAAATTTATTTGATGCTTGGAAGGAAAGATATTAGAAGGGAAGGGAAGAAGTCACTAAAGAGAATGAGAGTATCCAGGTAGAATTCAAGGAAGGGGTATAATAAAATTGAAAAGAAATGAAAAGACAAAAGAAAAAAATAGAAAATAAAGAAAGAAAATTTTAAGTAATAATGATAATTAAAAAATGAAAATTAAAATTTAAAATAATAATAATAATAATGAAATAAAAAATTAAAAAAATAAAAAACATTAAAAAAGTTAAAGAACAACAACAAAAATGAAAATGAAAGAAAAAGAAAAACATACAAATAATATAATAATAATAATAATACATGCAGTACTAGAGTTCAATTAACTTCTCTTCCAGTAGGTGGAGCTGTGTGCACTGGGCCAAGCTTCTCCTCTAAATAAGTGGGAACAAATCACTGTGCAGCAGCTCTTCCTCCCAGACTCGGTGGGTCTCCAATCCTGAGTGCCTAGGGCCTTCTCTTGTGCTTCCTCAAGCCAGGCCCCGCTCACCTTTGACGCTCACCACAATACTGGTTACACACCAGGCCTCTGCTCCTGGTAGCCCTGTTTTAATGAACGCCTGGGCACACTCTCCCTGTTTGCCTCCCTCAGACCCTAAGTTTGTAGAGCTTTGTCCTGAGAACCGCCAGCGAATTTTCCTGTCTTCCGGGAGCCATGCCCCTGGTAGGTGGTGTAAGAGACCTCAATTGTCAGCACTGGTGGGAGTGGTAGCCGGGAATTCCACGCCGCAAGTCCCGAGCCAATCCTGTTTCCCTAGGTCTGGCTATCGTGCTCCTGGGAGAGCTGGGAGGGGCCCTTGAGGTTTCCCCGTGGTGTTGAGAGAGATGGCAATGGGATTACACACTTGTCGCGTTGGTTTCAATGAAGTTATCTCCTCCGCCTGTAATGTCAGTTCTATGCCATGGTGGTATCCCATTAAAATGGTGACCGTTTGTTCCCTTTGCTGGGTGACCAATGCAATGGGTGGGTCCTGACTATCTCTCCCAAGCCCCATTTCAATCCTGTGGCCACTGCCTATGAAGGCTCAGTTGTCTTTTAACTCTGTCAATTCAGAAAGCCCAACCAGTTATTTCAGCGGGAATGTTAGTGCTGAGTCACAAAAACCAGACGAATCTAAGCTTGAATGCAGCCAATCCGGGCTCTGTGTGTGTTCTGAGGGGCCCAGACTGTTCGCCCCAGATTCACAACAGGTCAACATTGCCTAGTGATTCTGAGCAAACAGCATTTAGACAGTTTATGACTTCCTATGCTGAAGAGATCAGAGACTTGATTTCTCCATGCCTGCCTTCATAATGGATCTCCTGTATTGCTACTTTTTAATATCTGTGCATGTGCGTGTTTGTATATATATATATATATATATATATATATATATATATATATACACACACTCTTCAGATTTTTCAAAATATGAAATATATGTGTCTTATTATACACTCCCTAAATTCATTCATATTCATATCTGTGGATTTATAATCAACTTTCCACAAGATTATTCTCATAATAATCATCCACCTGCAATACATATTGTTTCCTAGTACTGAAAACTAAATTCAGTGAATGGTGCATACAAACCCTATTATTTCTACATTTACTTAGCCAGTTTAAAATCAATGCAAGTAGATTCCTAGGGGACATGATGTGTATTTTGACTTTCATTTTTATTCAACACTTGTACGTTACTATGTCTTCAGTTTATCCACATCATAGGATATATATTTCAGTCACAAATTAGAAAATTTATAGGCATTTGTTTCACGATCAATCACTTCCTGATTCAGAACACATGCATTCCTCCATGTTTCTTGACTGGTCTTTTCATGAGACTTCTTTCCAAACACATTACTTTCGTTTAACATCATCACTTATAAAGCAAAACTCAAACACCATTCATCATAAATCATAATCCTAATATTACCATTAGATATATAACTGGTTGGAATGAATGATTGTATATCAATATAAGATTTCTTATATATTTTCACATGTCATTTCAATCCATTATTTAAAGTGGAATCAGTTATGTTATTTATTCATAATATGGTCTATTCATGCATTATCTCTATATTCATAGACAGAGGTTACACCTCTTTGTGCCCCTAATACTAATGTATGCGTCTTCAAATTATTGCTCCCAGAAATGGTGAAAGAAATACTCATGTCACCTGATCTACATATACATTTTATCACAGTAATATTCTGAACAACAAACAAATAAAATATCACACTTATGATTGTACCAAAGCCTAAAAGGAAAGTGAATGTTGATAACTAATAGCATCCATGTCCAGGTTGCCTAATGCTCTCAAATGTCATTCCCATTCATGACGACATATTTGTTTTTTCCTATGATTATATATTCAATCTCAAGCCTGTTGAAAATGTCTAATCCTATCCCTCACTTTTTACTTTGCCTGATTTAGTAATGTCTCTATTGACACCTGCTTTCCTACATATTTTCCCCAGTTCATCATTTTGGCTTACTCTTCACATGTGCTGACATTTACATTCACTCTCTAAACAAAACCCTATTGCTAAAGAAGCTTTTTTTTCCAAATCATATACTCACTCTTCTTCCTAAACCTACTGACTATCTTCCTAATCCTACCAACTATCCCTTTTTGACTGGATGTTCTCTTCTACATTCAATCATCCAAGGTACAAGGTCCTATGCCATTGTATTTCGATTTAACTGAGACAATTGTACAGAACATTATTCAACACTAAGTATCCAAACCAAGGGCCCAATGCCCTTCTGGGCTTCAAATCTTTCTTAGATTCCCGTTTTTATACATATATTTCACCTATATATTCTTATAAATATCACAGGTTCCCAATCCCATTATTCATCCTGCAGAATGATTCCTAACCCAAATCGAAAATATTATTAACCCTAACCATACACTAACTTTCCAGGAGAGCAGGAACAGTGTGGGTATTAAACTACAGGAATCTAGGGGATCTTCACCTGCTGAGAAACTCAAATGTTCATGCAGAAATAATCCCTGGTGAAGATGAAGGCAGCTATGAAGTACCTCAGAAAGCAAAAGTCAACTTCCATGGCAATCATCCTGGTCAGGATGAAGGGTTGTGTCTGAATCATTCTCTCTCTTCTTAATGTATAGAACATGGACCAAACCAGTCCTGTGTGGAAGCTGTTCCCGGGTGCTTATGGTTGATATAACATTCTAACTAGAGAAAGTGCCACATGAAAATCGGGGCAGCCTCCACCTCATGGTACTTTTGGAAGCAACAAAGTGGTTGCCAAGGCAGTGACATCATTCAGATCCTGAAGAAAGTTATCTCACCTCACTTCCTTGGTGAGGGAACTCTCTGAACTTGGGATCCAGGAAGCCAGGCACCCAGAGACAGTCCCTGTTCTAGTCCCAGTGGTCTCACATGTTTGGAATTACCAAGGACAGAGTCAGTCTTTCTTGGTACCTACAGATGTGAGGATGTCCAAATGCCAGGAAACCTCTGAAGAGGGGCTTTCCCTGAGAAAGCAGGTAGTGGATCATTTTCTGAGAATAGGTAGGAAAGGCGGTTTGTTTGGTATGGTGTGGAATATTTCTATTAAGTCCTTTGACAAGGTGAGTGTTTCTATGTGTGTGTATCCCACTGAGTCCATTGTTGTAGACATTAGAAAAGACAATGCATCAATGGATGTGTCCTGTCTAGTAGAAAGCTTCCCAGCATTCATCCTGCCCAATTCATGAGTGGACTCTGGCTTGCCTTATGGATGGGCAACACCTACAAGCTTCCTAATTTCCTGTTTTCTCTCTCAATTCAGCCCACTCTCCAGAATAGTATCATGGTTTTGTGTCCAAGATTTGTACCACCTCCAAGATCTGTGACATGGCTATGTACTGGATAGCTGAAGGAAATGGCTAGCATCTCAGAAATCTCAGATATCTGTTGACCAGGAAAGTCTCAGTGGAGAAACCCTGCTTTGGTCCTTTTGCTTAACTATTGTTCTGTTGAATGTCAGGAAGTTTTTTGCCTCAAGCCACCACTTTGTGAACCCTGAAGAAAACAGTTTTCAAATGGAAATGAATGGGCATCACCTGTGGCTCTTTGCTTAATTGCTTAGGATTGGGATATGTCTGAATCAGCCTGTTGGCCCTGTGTGACGCTGTGGCTTAGATTCTCATCACCTGATGGATCTAAAGATAGATCCCATGCGTGCATCCAAAACCAAAATGGCAAAAAGATCAGATATTGTTGATGAACTCTCTTGCCTTCCTCTGGTAGGTTCCAGATATCCATCAAGTGAGAATAGGGATTCTTTGGGTCAAATGAGTTCTTCAAAGCCCTGCAGAGGATAGGCCATAGGTGCTTGATTATCATGACTCCAATTCACTTAAAGAATCTAAATCCCAAAGCTAGAAGGCCTCAAGTTGGAGAAGCCAAGCAATATTAAAGGTAGGCCTATTTGATCACTCCTGGTTCACAGGAAGAGAGTCCAGGCCACCCTTACTTTAGGCAAATGCGGTGCAAGGAGCTTATTTTGGACACTGTCGTGGGCTGCATCCCTTATGGAAACCTCCAGCCAGAGGATATAATGAGTGTCTATATGGAAGAAGATGAGGGCCATGTGAGAGTGTTTTGGTTTTAATTGTGGACATTTGTCTGGCGGTTGGAAGAGATCACTGGGTCCACCTAGGCTTGCACTCTGGTGTGATTCCCCTTAGAGACTGAGTTCTTTTACTGATCTCAGAGAATTATTGCCAGGAATTGTGTTGGAATTTTAGATGGCCATGCATGAGAGTTGCCCTTGGAAAGTGACATCTAGGCCCTAGTTGACTTTCCACAGAGCACAGGGAATCTCAGCCAGGATAACACATGATATTATTCTTAAAGACTTGGCAGCCATATTTGAGAGTCAAAACACACATGGACCATACTTTGTAGACCTCAATGGGCCTGGCTTAATCTGACTTTTGGCCACTTTTGGAAGCCTTGCCTGTAAGAATTCTCCAGAGTTTTCATTTAATGGTTTCTGAGTGAATTGAAATCCACAGTGCCTCCAACTTCATCCTTGAAAATTGGCTATATCAATATCATGAAATTTTTGAAATTCCCATGACCGGGTAGCACTGGAGAACATTTGGATGTCCTCTTGCTGATCATGAGTATACAGGACAGTGCCTTGATTGACTGGGTTTTATGAAAATGGTGTAGAACAGAGATTCCAGTAAGTTGGATCTTGCTGAGTAGTTGTTCTAGAGCAGTGGTTGGCAGGTGTGTGATAAAACATCTGTGGTGGGGGCATGTGGATCTGCCATTGGCTTCCAAATGGATTGTGACTGACATTTTGCAGTCAGTAGAACCTTATATGTAAAAGCATATTGTTATATGGAGAGGTTTCAGGGCAATGTTCAGAATCAGGATGCTATGGTCAATAGGGCAAGTTATGTGGGATAGAAGCCTGGTTGGTGCATTCTCCTGCAGAACTCGACACACCACACTTGACAGAACTCACTTCAGCACTGTGTCCCAGGTGAACCCTTGTATTTAATGAAGCAAATACCAAACTCCCAGTGCAGCAGCAAGAAACACCACGAAAGTGGAGGATGACCAAATGAATTTACAGTCCACACGGGGAGACACCTAGAATCCAGTGGCCACAGTATACCTACAAATAGAAAATTCAGCACTGCTGCCTCATGTTTATTGGAAAATAAGAAACCATGTCATCCAGGTCACATAGATGCAGAACCAGATTTGATGGTCTCACTACATATGAAGCTAATGCTTCTGACAACAGCATATATTTCATTGCCCAACCTCACAGGCAGTTTCTTCAGATGTTAGGCTGGCAGAAATTCATGTTTTTGGAGTGATTACCCTGTCCCTTACTTTTGGAAACTCCTCTACCAACTCCAAATTTGTGAACTTCTGAGCATTTTCCATTCCACATATGTATTTACAGATTTTCTAAATGTTCTCCTCTAATTGTGTCTTATGTACGGCGAAGGTAATGTCAAGGCATTATTCTGAATGAGAGTGGGAAGATTTTTGTGTAGCACATATTTGCATACACATTGGATACATTTTCCAATTTTCCATTCGAAATACTGAATCCCTGACACTAACACATGCCCTACTAGACTTTGACTTCTTATCCTAATTTGATGGAGAATAATAACCCAAACAGAATACAAATACAAGAGGTTCACAGGAGGCATGGTGTATAATTGGACTTGCCTTTCGTATGATAAATTGTAGGTGTTATAAATCTAGAGAATTTTAATTGAAATAGTTCTCCATGTGTTTTCAAAGTTAACAAATATGTGAATAACTGTCTCCCTTTCTCTGTAGCCTATTCATCACATGTATTTTTATAAGCACATACAGAATTCTACCTGGTATCAGTCGTACATTTGGTGAGGTGGCTGGCTTGGCAGATACAAATTGTGAGAAGAGATCACTCCTACTTAACGCTGTTGGAACTGAAAATTCAACATATGGGTGAGCTTTTTAGTTAAACAACATGAATCCATGTACATTTAAATGAATATTTTTGGATCTGTGGATGATATATATTTCATGGTGAATTTCAATTCACATACATAATGCTACTTTTTAATGTCTGTGTGTGTGTGTGTCTGTGTGTGTATATATATATATATATATATATATATATATATATATATATATATATTCACTCTCCAGATTTTTCAAAATATTTAGTATATTTTTCTTTTTATACCCTCCCTAAATTCATTCATATTCATGTATGTGGATTTATAATCAACTTTTCACAAGATTATTCTCAGAAATATTCCTCCACCTGAAATACATATTTTTTTCCTTCTACTGAAAACTAACTTTGGGGGATCACATGATGGCGGCGAATGGAGTGCATTACCCCCATGTACCACGTCACTGTGCGGGAAAATGACGAGTTAGAACGGCTAAAACCTATCTTGTTAGGAATTTCCAGCAAATTTGGGGTGCTCCAAATCCTAGTGGACATATATCCATCTCACGAGGATCAGCTACGGGGGCTCAAACGCGAGTGATTTTTCCGCACGGAGGGTCATGCTGCTTATTCAGCAAATTGCCCTGCAGCTAGAGTGTGTGGCGCGCACTGGGAAAAGACGAAATAGCATCGCAAATATACAGTGGTGCGGATTCTATGGGCTCCTGCCCGCTATGCAATTACTGTGCTCAGTGCTGAATTCTGGGATTGAGACGGGGATGGATGTGGTCCAATTCCGTTCTCCATACCGTTCAGACCACAGAGGAAGCCAGCGTCCACCATCTTGAAGAGCTGACGTCACCATCCCTGTTTTCGACTGATCGCAGCTCATTCAGCTATAGAACAGGTAATTTCAGGATTCCATTCACCTTTGCTTCGCAGACAAATTACTCAGGCTCAGTGCTAAAGAACCCGCAGAAACTGCGTCTTGGTGCCTGCTCCTATTAGAACATACACTGAGCCCAGAGCGGCCAAATTTGGCCTCCCTGAACTGATCTGGCCCAGGGCTCAAGAACCCGTGGAAACTGCTTCCCGGTCCGGGTCTTGCTGAATAATGTGGAGGTAAATATCAACCGAGCCTTCATAGGCAGTGGCAACAGGATTGAGACGAGGCTTGTGAGGGCAAGTCAGGACTCACCCATTGCTTTGGTCACCCAGCAAAGGGAACGAAATGCTGCCTTTTGCATGGGATACCAACATGGCAGAGATCTGATGTCATCAGAAAGCAGCGGAGGAGATAACTTCATTAATACCAGCGGTGACAGAAACAGTTGGTCTCCTGGTAAAGAAAGTGAGTCAGAAACACTCGAGTCTCTCTCACTTTGTCATCAAGCCAGAGGGGCAGAGCAGAGCCGCTGCCCATGCCTGGAACAGGCCCAGCGACACACCTGCATGATACTCACTTCACTCCAATTGGAATAGAGGCAGAGGAGAGCCACCACAGGTGCCCAGAACAGGCCTAGCGACCAGCAGGCATGGTAGTCACGTCACCTCAATTGGAGTAATTGCAGAGCAGAGCCTTCTCCAGCACCTAGTACAATCCAAGTGGCCCACCGGCATGGTAGTCACATAACCCCAATAGGAGTAGGCGCAGAGCAGAGTCTTTGCCCATGGTGCCCGGAACAGGCCCAGCAACCTGCCGGCTTCGTAGTCACGACACCCCAATTGGAGTAGCGGCAGAGCAGAGCCACCACCCGCGCCCTCAAGGTAGACAAATCTGCACCCGACCAGCAGAAGAGGCCCAGCGGCCTGCCAGCGCGGCAGACACTTCACCCCATTTGGAGTAGGGGCAGAGCAGATCCATCGCCCATGCCCGTAAGGTAGGCAGACCTGCGACCGACGGCAGAACAGGCCCACCCACCCGCCGGCATGGTAGTCACGTCACCCCAATTGGAGTAGGGGCAGAGCAGAGCCGCCGCCCGCGCCTCTAAGGTAGGCAGACCTGAGACCGACTGGCAGAACACCCCAGGGGTCCATGGGTGTGGTACACACGTCACACCAATTAGAGGAGGGGCTTAGCAGAGCCGCTTCCCGCACCTGCAGGGTAGGCAGACCTGCGACCGATCAGGAGAACAGGCCCAGCGGCCCATCAGCATGGTAGATAGATCACCCCAATTGGAAGAGCACAACAGCCACACCCCGCACCTGCAAGGAAGACTTTTCAAATATACAAGAGCAATATAAATATATAGGGGGAAAATTTCAAAATCACAACAGTTTCACCAAGCAGAAAGAAACGCGAGCCGTATGAAAAGACAAAGAAAAAAGGACCACAAGCAATGCAGGTCAACACAACTTTAGAAGAGGTAATAGCTGCAGCAGATGGAATGTCAGATAAAAAACTCAGGATATACATGCTTCAGATAATCTGGAGTCTCAAGGAAGACATTAGACAGCAAAATCAGACAATGAAAGATCACTTCGACAATGAATTACACAAACAAATCCAAGAAGCAAAAGATCAATTATACAGGGAGATAGAAGTTGTAAAAAATGACAAACAGAAATCCTAGAAATGCAGGAAGCAATAAAACAACTTAAAAACTCAATTGAGAACACTACCATCAGAGTAGAACACTTAGAAGATAGAACATCAGACAATGAAGACAAAGTATTTCAACTTGAAAAGAACATAGACAGCTCAGCAAGACTGTTAAGAAACCATGAACAGAACATCCGTGAAATATGGGATAACATAAAGAGACCAAACTTAAAAGTCATTGGGATACAGGAAGGTATAGAGGTCCAAACCAAAAGAATGAGCAATGTATTTAATGAAATAATACGAGAAAACTTCCCAGACTTGAAGAATGAGACAGACTCCCAAGTCCTAGAAGCCAACAGGACGCCGAATGTGCAAAATCATTAGAGATCCACACCTAGACGCATTATAATGAAGATACCCAACGTACAGAATAAAGAGAGAATTTTAAAAGCTACAATTGAAAGGAAGCAGATTACATTTAGGGGTAAAGCAATCAGGATAACAGCTGATATTTCAACACAGACTCTGAAAGCTAGAAGATCCTTGAAATATATGTTTTTGTCAGGAGCTTTAGCTTCATTTCTAGTGAAAGCATCAAAGCTGTGTCTGCATCTATGTAACCTGGAGAACATGGTTTCTTATTTTCCAAAAAACATGAGGCGGCAGTGCTGAATTCACTCTTTGTAGGTAAACTGTGGCCACTGAAGGCTAAGTGTCTCCCCGTGTGGACTGTGAAGCCATTTGTTCATCCTCCACTTTTCATGGTGTTTCTTGCCGCTGCACTGGGAGTTTGGTATTTGTTTCACTAAATAAAATGAGTTCAACTGAGACCCAGTGCTGGAGGGAGTTCTGTCATGTATGGTGGGTCAGGGTCTGCAGGAGAATTCACCAACCAGGATTCTATCCCACATAGATTGCCCCCTTGATCATAGCAACCTGATTCTGAACATTGCCCTGAAAATCTCCATATAAAAAGATGCCTTCACATGGAGAGGTTTCAGACATATAAGGTTCTGCTGGATGCATCATGTCAGTCTCAAGCCCTTTGGAAGTAATGGCAGATCCACATGGCCCCACAAGAGATGTTTTATCACACACCTGCACACCACCTGCACACACACCACTATTCAGTAGGCTACAAGTTACTGGCATTTCTGTTCTACACCATTTTCATGAAACCCAGACAATCAAGGCACTATCTGGTACACTCATGATGAGCAAAAGGACATCAAAGGTTCTCCAGTGCCACCTGGTCATTGGAATGGCAAAAAATTCATGGTATTTATGTAGCCACTTTTCAAGGATGAAGTTGGAAGCACTGTGGGTTTCAATTCATTCAGGAACCATTAAATGGTGAGGAAGCTCATTTCAATAAAAGATCTGGAGAACTCTCACAGGCAATTTTTCCCAAGGAGTGAGCTAGATCTCAGTTTAGAAGGGCGAATCTCATTAGTGGCCTATTCCACTGCCACACAAATGACCGCAATTGAAACCAAAACACTCCCACATGACCCTCATCTTCTGCCATAGAGACACTCATCATAACCTCTTGCTGCAGGTTTTCATGAGGGATGCAGCCCAAGACAGTGTCCAAAATAAGCTCACTTACCCCTCAATTGCCTAAAGTCAGGGTGGCCTGGACACCCTTCCTGTGAACCAGGAGTGATCAAATAGGCCTGCCCTTAATACTGCTCTGCTTCTCCATTTTGACTGTACTGATTGTTGAGTATAAATTCTTTGTGTGAATTGGAGTCATGAGAAAATCCAAGCACCTATGCATTAGCCTCTTCAGGGCTTTGAAAAACTCATTTGACCCAAATGATATCTATTCTCACTTGATAGAGGTCAGGACTTACAGAGGAAGGCAAGAGACTTCATCCACATTGACTGCTCTTATGGCCATTTTGGTTTTGGATTCAGAGATGGGATCTTTCTGTAGATCTGTCAGGTGCCGAGAATCTAAGCCCCAGCCTCACATAGGGCCAAGGGGCTGATTCAGACACATCCCTTTTGAAGCAATTAAGCAAACAGCCACAGGTGATGCCCATTCATTTTCATTTGAAAACTGTTTTCTTCAGGCTTTACAAAGGGGTTGCCTGAGGCAAAGAAATTCCTGACATTCAGGGCAACAGAACAAAAGGTTAGCAAAAGGCAGAAAGCAGGGTTTCTCCACTGAGGCTTTACTGGTCGCACTGATATCTGAGTTTTCTGAGATGCTCCCATTGCCTTCAGCTATCCAGTACATGGCCATGTAACAAAGCTTGGAGGCGGTACATATCTTGGACACCAAACCATGAGACTATTCCGGAGAGTGGCCAGAATTCAGGAAGAAAACTGGAGCTTAGGAAGATAGTAGGTGTTGTCCATTCATAAGGCAAGCTGCAGTCCATTCATCAATTGCGCAGGATGAATGCTGGGTAGCTTTCTACTAGACAGGGCACTTCCATTGATGCATTCTCTTTTCAAATGTCAACAACCACGGACACAGTGGGATACACTTTTAGAAACCCTCGCCATGTCAAACGACTTTCTAGAAACAATACACTCAAAAACAAACAATCCACCATCCCTACCTATTCTCAGAACATGAGACAAAACCACAAACTCACACCCACACCCACAAAGCACCTCCTTCCCAGAAGTAGGTCTTTGATTATCCGGAGTTTCCTCTGACTGGTGGGCCATACCATGTTCCCCCGAAATGGCCTGTACTTTCTCAGATTTGGTGTCTTTGCAAGAACAACTACCTGCTTTCTCAGGAAACACCTGTCTTCATAGCTTTCCTGGCATTTGGCCATCCTCACATCAGTTGGTACCAATAAAGACTGACTCTGTCCTTGGTAAATCCAATCAAGTGTGCCAACTGGGACTGGCACTGGCTCTGGGGGCCTAGCTTCCTGGTTCCCAAGTTAAGAGAGTTCCACTACAAAGGAAGTGAGGTGAGGTCACTTTTTTCAGGAACTGAATGAGGTCACTGCCTTGGCAACTACTTTGCCCTAACAGTTGCTTCCAAGGGTCCCATGAGATGGATGCTGCCCCAATTCCTGTGACATTTTTACAAGTTAGAATGGTATATCAACCATAGTCACCCAGGAACAGCTCTCCACACAGGCTTGGTTTGGTCCATCTTCTCTACATTAAGAAGAGAGAGGCTGATTCAGACACAACCCTTCATCCTGACCAGGCTGTTTGCCATGGAAGATGACCTTTGCTCTCTCAGGTCCTTCATACCTGCCTACATGTTTTCCAGGGATAATTTCTGCATGGACCATTGAGGTTCTAAGTAGGTGGAAGATCCCCTCCATCCCTGCATTGTAAGACCAACTCTGTTCCAGCTCTTCTGTAATGTTATATTGAGGGAACAGTGTATGGTTATGCTTAATAACCAGTTCGATTTGGGTTAGGAATCATTCTACGGGATGTATAATGGTATTGGGTAACTGCAATACTTACAAGAATATATAGGTGAAATATAAGTATGAAAACAGAAATCCAGGTAAGATTTGAAGTCCAGAAAGTCATTGGGTCCTTGATTGGATTACTTAGCTTGAATTACGTTCTGCACAGGTATCTCAGATAAATTGATATACAATGGCATAGGAACTTGTACCTTGGATGATTGAATGTAGAAGAGAACATCCCCTCAAACAGAGATAGTCAGTAGGATCAGGAAGATAGTCGGTAAGTATCGGAAGAACAATGAGTATAGGATTTGGACCAAAAGCTATTTAGCAATAGGGTTTCGGTTAGAGAGTGAATTTCAATAACAGCACATGTGAAGGGTCTCTAACAATGATGAAGTGGGGAAAATATGTAGGAATGCAGATATCAATAGAGACATTAGGAAATCAGGCAAAGTATAAAGTGAGTGATAGGATTAGATATTTTCAACAGGGTTGAGGTTGAACATATAATCTTAGGAAGAAACAAATATGTAGTCACCAATCGGATTGACATTTGAGAGCATAAGGCACCCTGGACATGGATGTTTTTAGTAATCCATGTTCACTTTCTATTTAGGATTTTGTAGAATCATAAGTGTGACCTTTGAATTTTGTGTCTAGAATATTACTGTGATGAAATGTATATGTAGATCAGGTGACATGAGTATTTCTTCCACCATTTCTGGAAGCAATATTTTGAAGATGTATAAATTTGTATTGGGGCTACAAAAAGGTGCACCCTGTGTCTATGAATACAGAGGAAATGCATGAATAGACCATACTGTGAATAAATAATAAAACTGGTTTCAACTTGAAATAATAGATTGAAATAAATTTGAAAACAAATAAGAAATCTTATATTAATATACAATCATTCATTCCAACCCATTATACATCTAATGGAAATATGAGGATTTTGGTTTATCATGAAAAGTGTGTGACTTTGCTTCAAATTGATTATGAAAATCGAAAATAATTTGTTTGGAAAGAAGTCTCATGAAAAGACCAGTCAAGAAACCTGGAGGAATACATGTGTTCTGAAGCAGGAAGCGATTGAAAGTGAAACAAATGCCTATAAATTTGCGAAATTTTTGATGAAATATATGTCCTATGATGTCCATAAACTTAAGAAAGAGTAATGTACCAGTGTGGAATAAAAACGAACGTCAAAATACACAACACGTCCAATAGAATTCTACATGCATTGATGTTAAACTGGTTCAGTTACTGTAGAAATATTAGGATTTGAAGGCACCAATCACTGTAGTTAGTTTTCAGTACTAGGAAACAAATATGTACTTCAGGTGGATGAATATTTCTGAGAATAATCTTGTGAAAATTTTATTATAAATCCACATACATGAACATGAATGAATTTTGGGACTCTAAATAAGACACAAATATTTCATATTTTGAAAAATATGGAGACTATATATATATATATATATATATATATATATATATATATATATATATACACACACACACACACACACACA
This sequence comes from Callospermophilus lateralis, assembly GCF_048772815.1. Taxonomy (NCBI): domain Eukaryota; kingdom Metazoa; phylum Chordata; class Mammalia; order Rodentia; family Sciuridae; genus Callospermophilus; species Callospermophilus lateralis. The sequence goes on from NW_027512860.1 coordinate 62,938, forward strand.
AAACACACACACAGACTTTAAAATGTAGTAATATATGCCAATCGAAATCCATCATGAAATATATATCATCCACAAATGCAAAAATATATATTTTACAGAATATGGATTTATGTATAATTTTGTTCAACTAGGAAGCTCACCCATAGGTTGAATATTCAGTTCCAAAGCGTTTAGGAGGAGTGATCTCTTCTCACAATTTTTATTTGCTGAGGAAGCCACCTCACAAAAATATAGGTGTGATACCAGGTAGCTTTCAGTATGTGCATATAAAAATACATATGCTGAATAGGCTACAGAGAAAGGGAGTCAGTAATACACATATTTTGAACTTTAAAAACACATGGAGAACTATTTAATTAAAAATTGACTAGATTTATAACACATAAACTTTATCATGTAAAAGGCAAGTCCAAATATACATCATGCCTCCTTTGAACTGCTTGTATTTATATTCTGTTTGTGTTATTTTTCTCCATCATATTAGGATTAGTAGCCAGAGTCAAGTAGGGTATGGGATAGTGTCAGGGATTCTGTATTTTGAATGGAAAATTGGAAATTGTATCAAATGTGTGTGCAAATATGTGCAACCCAAAACTTCCCACTCTGATCCAGAACAATGCCTTGACATTACCTTCGCTCCAAGGAAGACACAATTAGAGGAGAAGAGTTAGAAAATTTGTGAATACATGTCTGGAATGGAAAATGCTCAGGAGTTCACAAACTTCGAGATGGTAGAGGAGTTTCCAAAAGCAAGGGACATGGTAAACACAACACCAACATGGAGCTCTTCTGGCCTAAAGACTGTTTGAGAAACTGCATGTGAGATTGGGCACTTGAAATATAAGTTGTTGTCAGAAGTTTTAGCTTTCTTTCTAGTGAGACCATCAAAGATGGGTCTGCATCTATGTGACCTGGACGACATGTTTTCTTATTTTCCAATGAACATGGGCAGCAGTGCTGAATTCTCTCTTTGTAGGTAAACTGTGGCCACTGGGGGCTTAGTGTCTCCCCGTGTCGCTGTGAAGACATTTGGTCATCCTCCACTTTTCGTGGTGTTTCTTGCTGCTGCACAGTGAGTTTGATATTTGCTTTACAAAATACAAGGAGTTCAACTGGGACACAGTGCTGCAGGGAGTTCTGTCACTTGTGGTGGGTTAGAGTCTGCAGGAGAATGCACCATCCAGGCTTCTATCACTCATTGCTTGCTACATTGCCCCCTTTTCCATTGCAACCCAATTCTGAACATTGCCCTGAAACCTCTCTATATAACAAGGTGCCTTTACATAAATGGGTCTGCTGGCTGCTGCAAGTCAATCACATGCTATTTGGAAGCCAATGGCAGATCCACATGGCCCCACCACAGATGTTTTGTCACACACCTGCCCACAACTGCTCAAGGCGCACTACTCAGAAGGTTCCAACTTACTGGCATCTCTGTTCTATGCCATTTTCATGAAACCCAGTAAATCAAGGCCCAGTCTGGTACACTCATGATGAGCATCAGGAGATCTAACTGTTCTCCAGTGCCACCTGGTCATGGGAATTTTAAAAATTTCATGGTATTTATCTAGCCATTTTTCAAAGAGGAATTTGGAGCCACAGTGGGTTTCAATTCATTCATGAACCATTAAATGTTGTGGAAGCTCATTTCAATGAAAGATCTGGAGAACTCTCACAGGCAATGCTTCCCAAAGAGTGGCCTAAAGGTCACATGAGGCCAGGCCCATTGAGGTCTACAATGTGAGGTCCATGGGTGTTTTGACTCTCAAATATGCCTGCCAAGTCTTTCAGAATAAAATCCAGGTATATCCTGGCTGACATTCTCAGTGCTTTGTGGAAAGCCACCCTGGGCTTAGATCTCAGTTTCAAAGGGCAAGTCTAATGCGTGGCCTTCTAAAATCCCAACACAATTCATGTGAATACTTCTCTGAGGTCAGTTCCAGAACTCAGTCTCTAAGGTGAATCAAACCCGAGTTAAAGCCCAGGTGGACCCAGTCTTATCTTCCAACAGCCAAATAAATGACCACAATTAAATCCAAAACACTCCCACATTGCCCTCATCTTCTTCCATATAGACACTCATCATTACCTCTGGCTGGAGGTTTCCATGAGGGGTAAAGCACAAGACAGAGTCTGAAATAATCTAACTTGCCCTCATTTGCCTAAAGTCAGTGTGACCTGGACACCCTTCCTGTAAACAAGGAGTGATTTAATAGGCCTGCCACTAATACTGCTCTGCTTCTCCAATTTGAGGCCTACTGACTGTCATGTATAGATTCTTTATGTGATTTGGATTCATTAGAAAACCCAAGCACATATGGGCTAGCCTCTGCAGGGCTTTGAAGAACTCGATTAATTCAAAGGATCCCCAAATTCACTTGTTGGAGGTCAGGAACCTAACAGAGAAAGGCAATAAACTTCATCTACAATGACTGATTTTTTAGACATTTTGGTTTTGGATGAGCACATGGGATCTTTCTTAAGATCCATTAGGCGCTGAATATCTAAGACACAGCCTCACACACGGCCAAGAGGCTGATTCACACACATATCTCTCAAAGCATTTTAGCAAACAGCCACAGGTGATGCCCATTCATTTCCATTTGAAAACTGTTTTCTTCAGGATTCACAAAGGGGTGGCCTGAGGCAAAGACCTTCCTGACATTCAGGGCAACAGAGGAATAGGGAAGCAAAAGGCCCAAAGCCGGTTTTCTCCACTGAGACTTTCCTTGTCACACTGATATCTGAGTTTTCTGAGATGCTCCCTTTCCTTTCAGCTATAGAATACATTGGCAATGTCACAGAGGTTGGAGGTGGTACATAACTTGGACAAAAAACCATGAGCCTACTCTGGAGAGTGGCCAGATTCAGAAAGAAAACAGGAACTTAGGAAGATAGTACGTGTTGCCCATTGATAAGGCAAGTCACAGTCCATTCATAAATTAGGCAGGATAAATGCTGGAATTCTTTCTACTAGACAGGACACATCCATAGATGAATTCTCTTTTCTAATGAATACAACCACGGACACAGAGAGTTACACAGATATAGAAACACTCACATTGTCAAAGGAATTACTAGACACAGTCCACTCCAAACCCAACAAACTGCCTTTCCTACTTATTCTCAGAACATGAGAAAAAACCACAAACTCACTCCCACACCCACAAAGACACCTCCTTCCCCCAAGTAATTCTGTGACTATCCTGAGTGTCGTCTGACTGGTAGGCCATACTATGTACCCCCAAATGGCCTGTCCTGTCTCAGATATGGTCTCCTTGGCCAAATCTGTGACGTTGTCAGGAGCCAGAAATGGGAAAGTACCTTTTTCTCAGGAAAGGCCCCTCTACAAAGCTCTCCTGGCATTTGGCCATCCTCACATCAGTAGGTTCCAGGAAACACTGATTCTGTCCTTGGTAAATCCAAACAAGTGACCTCAATGGGACTGGGACTGGGACTGGCTCTGGTTGCCTGGCTTCTGCACACAAGTTCAGAGAGTTCCATCACCAAGGAAGAGAGGTGAGATCACTTACTTCAGGTAGTGAATGAGGACACTGCCTTGGCAATCACTTTGTCCTAACAGTTGCTTCCAAGGGTCCCATGAGATAGAGGCTGCCCCTACTTCCTGTGACACTTTCACAAGTTAGAATGGTGAATCAACCATAGGCACCCAGGAACAGCTCTCCACACAGGCCTGGTTTGGTCCATTTTCTCTACATTGAGAACAGAGAGGCTCATTAAGATACAACCCTTCATCCTGACCAGGTTGTTTGACATGGAAGATGAGTTTTGCTCTTTAAGGTCCTTCATAGCTGCCTATATCTTCTCCAGCGATCACATCTGCATGGACCTTTGAGTTTTTCAGCATATGGAATATCCCCTACATTCCTGTATTGTAAGACCAACACTGTCCCTGGTCTTTTGTTAAGTGAGATTGTGGGAACACTGTATGTTTAGGGTTTAATAACATGTTTGATTTGGGTTAGGAATCATTCTGCTGGATGAATAATGGTATTGGGAACCTGTGATATTTATTAAAACATAGACATAAAATATAAGTATGAAAACAGAAATCTAGGTAAGATTTGAAGCTCAGAACGGCATTGAGCTGTTGATTGTGATACTTAGCTTTGAATTATGTTCCGCATATATGTCTCAGATAAATCGATAATCAATGGCATAGGACCTTGTACCTTGGATGATTGAATGGAAAAGAGAACTTCCACTCAAACAGGGAAACTCAGTAAGATTAGGAAGATAGTCAGTAGCTTTCAGAAGAAGAGTGAGTACAGGATTTGGACCAAAAATTCTTTATCAATAGGGTTTCACTTAGAGAGTGAAAGTAAATATCATCACATGTGAAGAGTCACTCACATGGTGAACTGGGGAAAATATTTAGGAAAACAGACATCAATAGAGACATTAGGAAATCAGGCAAAGTATAGAGTGAGTGATAGGATTAGACATTATTAACTGCATTTAGTTTGAATATATAATTTTAGGAAGAAACAAATACGTAGTCACCAATAGGATTGATATTTGAGACTATTAGGCAAACTGGACCTGGATGTTTTTAGGAATCCATGTTCAGTTTCCATTTAGGCTTTGGTACAATCATAAGTGTGACTTTTGCTTTTTGTGTCCAGAATATTACTGTGATACAATGTATATGTAGATAAGGTGACCTGAGTATTTCTTCCACCATTTCTGGGAGCAATATTTTGAAGATGTATAAATTAGTATTCGGGGAACAAACAGGTGCACTCTTTGTCTTTGAATATGGAGAATATGCATGTATAGACCATACTGTGAATAAATAATATAACTGGTTCCAACTTCAAATAATGGATTGAATTGAAATGTGAAAATATACAGGAAATCTTATATTGATATACAACCATTCATTCCAACCCCTTTTACATCTAATGGTAATATGAGGATTATGGTTTATCATGAAGAGTGTGTGAGTTTTGCTTAAAATTGATTATGGAAATTGAAAATATTTTTTTTGGAAAAAAGATTCATAAAAAGACCAGTCAAGAAACCTGGAGAAATACATGTGTTCTGAAGCAGGAAGTGACTGAAAGTGAAACAAATACTTATAAATTTGTGAAATTGTAGATGAAATACATATCCTCTGATGTGCATTCACTGAAGGAATAGTAATGTACCAGTGTTGAGTAAAAATGAACGTCAAAATAAACATCATGTCCCATAGGAATCTTCTTGCATTGATGTTAAACTGAGTCAGTTAATGTAGAAATATTAGGATTTGAATGCACCATTCACTGAATTTAGTTTTCAGTCCTAAGAAACAAATATGTATTTCAGGTGGATGAATATTTCCGAGAATAATCTTGTGAAAATTTGATTATAATTCCACATACATGAACATGAATGAATTTGAAAATTTGATTATAATTCCACATACATGAACATGAATGAATTTTGGGACTGTACATAAGACACATCTATTTCATATTTTGAAATATATGGAGAGTGTGCATATATATATATATATATATATATATATATATATATATATATATATATACAAGAGTGTGTATACACACACACACACACACAAAACAGACATTAAAAAGTAGCAATATATATGCCAATTGAAATTCTTCATGAAATATATATCATCCACAGATCCAAAAATCTTCATTTTACTGAGCGTGGATTTATGTGTAATATTGTTTAACTAGGAAGCTCACCCATAGCTTAAATTTTCAGTTACAACATCGTTTAGAAGGAGTGATCTCTTCTCATAATTTGTATCTGCCAAGTCAGCAACCTCACAAAAATGTACGTGTGATACCAGGTAGGATTCTATATGTGCATATAAAAATACATGTGCTGAATATGCTACAGAGAAAGGGAGACAGGAATTCACATATTTGTCAACTTTAAAAACACATTGAGAGAGGGAGGGGCAGATCTGCCAATCGCTCCTTCAAGGTAGGCGGACCTGCGACCCACCGGCTGAACAGGACCAGTGGCCCGCCACCGTGGAAAACACATCGCCCTGGTTGGGGGAGGGGCAATGCCGCCGGGCCTGCAAGGTAGGCAGACCTGTGACCCACAGCAGGACAGGCCCAGCAATCTGCGGAGGGGCAGACACGCCCTCTGCGCCTGCAAGGTAGGTGGACCTGCAACCACCGACAGACCAGGCCTATGGCCCGCCAGCATGGTAGACACATCGTCCCGGTTGGGGGAGGGGCGGAGCAGCCACAGGCGCCTGCAAGGTAGACAGACCTGCAAGGGACAGACAAAACAGACCCAGTGGCCCGCGGATGGTCAAAGCTGCCGCCCACGCCTGCAAAGTAGCCCGACTTGCGACCCACTGGCAGAACAGGCCCAGTGCCTGCAGAGGGGCAGAGTTGCTGCTCGCACCTTCAAGGTAGGCGGACCAGCTACCGACTTACAGAACAGGCCCAGCAGCCTGCTGGTGTGGTAGGCACATTGTCCCAATTGTAGGAGGGGCAGAGCCACCACCCGTGCCTGCGAGGGAGATTTTGAAACTATACAAGAGCAATATAAATATATAGGGGAAAAATTCAATAACACAACAGTTTCACCAAGCAGAAAGGAATATGAACAGTATGAAAAGACAAGGAAAGAAAGGACCATAAGCAATGCAGGTAAAGTCAACGTTAGAAGAGGTAATATCTGCAGAAGATGGAATGTCAGATAAAGAACTCAGGATATACATGCTTCAGATGATCTGGAGTCTCAAGGAAGACATTAGAGAGCAAAATCAGACAATGAAAGATCACCTTGATAATGAATTACATAAAAAAAATCCAAGAAGCATAAGATCAACTATACAGGGAGATAAAGATTATAAAATCAAACAAACAGAAATCCTAGGAATGCAGGAATCAATAAACCAACTTAAAAACTCAATTGAGAATACTACCAGCAGAGTAGAACACTTAGAAGATAGAACATCAGACAATGAAGACAAATTATTTCAACTTGAAAAGAACACAGACAGCTCAGCAAGACTTTTAAGAAACCATGAGCAGAACATCCAAGAAATATGGGATAACATAAAAAGACCAAACTTAAGAGTCATTGGGATACAGGAAGGTATAGAGGTCCAAACAAAAGGAATGAGCAATATATTCAATGAAATAAAGGAGAAAACTTCCCAGACTTGTAGAATGAGACAGAATCGCAAATCCTAGAAGCTTACAGGATGCCAAATGTGCAAAATCATAAGAGATCCACACCTAGACATATTATAATGAAGATGCCCAACATACAGAAAAAGGAGAGAATTTTAAAAGCTACAAGATAAAGGAAGCAGATTACATTTAGTGGTAAACCAATCAGGATAACAGCTGATCTTTCAACACAGATTCTGAAAGCTAGAAGATCCTGCAATAACATTTTTCAAACACTGAAAGAAAATGGGTTCCATCCAAGAATTGTGTATCCAGCGAAATTAAGCTTCAGGATAGAAGATGAAATTAAAACTTTCCACGATAAACAAAAGTTAAAAGAATTTGCAGCTAGAAAACGATTTCTTAAAAACATCCTTGGCAAAACATCACAGGAAGGGGAAATGGAAAATAACAATGAAAACCAACAGTGGGAGGTAGAGGAGTAAAGGGGGGAAAATAATCAAGGAGGAAAACAAACCATGCTTAGTAACATAAATATACAAATATGGCTGGAAGAACAACCCATATCTCAATAATAACCCTAAATGTTAATGGCTTAAACTCACCAATTAAGAGACACAGGCTAGTAGAATGGATCATAAAACAAGACCCAACAATATGCTGCCTACTGGAGACACATTTGTTAGGAAAAGATATACATAGACTGAAGGTGAAAAGTTGGGAAAAATCATATCACTCATATGGACTTCGGAAACAAGCAGAAGTGTCCATACTCATATCAAATAAAATAGATTTCAAGCCAAAGTTAATCAAAAGGGATAAAGAGGGACACTACATACTGCTCAAGGAAACCATACACCAACAAGACAAAACAATCATAAATATATATGCCCCAAACATTGGTGCAGCTATGTTCATTAAACAAATTCTTCTCAAGTTCAAGATTCTAATAAACCAATATACAATACTCATGGGAGACTCAAACACACCTCTCTCACTACTGGACTGATCTTCCAAACAAAAGTTGAATAATGAAACTATAGAACTCAATAACACAATTAATAACCCAGACTTATGATATATATATATATATATATATAGAATATACCACCCAACATCAAGCAGTTACACTTTTTTCTCAGCAGCACATGGATACTTCTCAAAAAATAAATCATATATTATGTCACAGAGCTACTCTTAGACAATATAAAGGAGTAGATATAATACCAGGCATCTTATCTGATCATAAGGAAATGAAACTGAAAATCAACAATGAAAGAAAGAAGGAAAAATCATGTATCACATGGAGAATGAAAAATAGGTTACTGAATGATCAATGGGTTATAGAAGACATCAAGGAGGAAATTAAAAAATTCTTAGAGATAAATGAAAACACAGACATTACATATCAGAATCTATGGGACACATTGAAAGCAGTTCTAAGAACAAAATTCATTGCTTGGATTTCATTCCTTAGAAAAAGGAAAAAAAACAAAAAACAAATAAATGATCTCATACTTCATCTCAGAATCCAAGAAAAAGAAGAGCAAAACAACAGCAAAAGAAGTAGAAGCCAAGAAATAATTAAAATCAGAGCTGAAATTAATGAAATCGAAACAAAGAAACAATTGAAAAAATTGACAAAACTAAAAGATGGTTCTTTGAAAAAATAAATAAAATCGACCGACCCTTAGCCAAGCTAACAAAGAAAAGAATAGGGAGAATTCAGTATCACAACAGATAGTTCAGAAATACAGATGATAATCCGAAATTATTTTGAATTCTTATTCTTCAATAAAATAGAAGATAGTGAAGGCATCGATAAATTTCTCAAGTCATATAATCTGCCCAGATTGAGTCAGGAGGATATAGGCAACCTAAACAGACCCATAACAATTGAGGAAATAGAATAAACCATCAAAAGACTACCAACTAAGAAAAGCCCAGGACCGGATGGGTATACAGCAGAGTTTTACAAAACCTTTAAAGAGGAACTAATACCATTACTTTTCAAGCTATTTCAGGAAAAATGCAAAAATCCTCAATGAAATTGTGGCGAATCGGATACAAAAACATATTAAAAAAATTGTGCACCATGATCAAGTAGAATTCATCCCTGGGATGCAAGGCTGGTTCAATATACAGAAATCAATAAATGTTATTCATCACATCAATAGACTTAAAAATAAGAACCATTTGATCATCTCGATAGATGCAGAAAAAGCATTCGACAATGTACAGCATCCCTTTATGTTCAAAACTCTGGAAAAACTAGGGATAACAGGAACATACCTCAATAATGTAAAAGCAATCTATGCTAAGCCTCAGGCTAGCATCATTCTGAATAGAGAAAAATTGAAGGCATTCCCTCTAAAATCTGGAAGAAGATAGGGATGCCCTCTCTCACTACTTCTGTTCAACATAGTTCTCGAAACACTGGCCAGAGCAATTAGAGAGATTAAAGAAATCAAAGGCATAAAAATAGGAAAAGAAGAACGTAAATTATCACTATTTGAAGATGACATGATTCTATACTTAGCAGACCCAAAAAGGTATACAAAGAAACTATTAGAGCTAATAAATGAATTCACCAAAGTGGCAGGATATAAAATCAATACGCATAAATCAAAGGCATTCCTGTATATCAGCAACAAATCCTCTGAAATAGAAATGAGGACAACCACTCCATTCAAAATATCCACACACACACACACAAAAAAAAAAATACTTGGGAATCAACCTAACAAAAGAGGTGAAAGACTTATAAAATGAAAACTACAGAACCCTAAAGAGAGAAATAGAAGAAGATCTTAGAAGATGGAAAAATATACTATGTTCATGGATAGGCAGAACTAACATCATCAAAATGGCAATATAACCAAAATTCTCTATATGTTAAATGCAATGCCAATCGGGTCTAAAAGCATGCAATGGAGGAAGGATAGCATCTTCAACAAATGGTTCTGGGAAAACTGGAAATTCATATGCAACAAAATGAAACTGAATCCATTTCTCTCGTCATGCACAAAAGTTAACTCAAAATGGATTAAGGAGCTTGATAGCAAATCAGAGACACTGCATCTGATACAAGAAAAAGTTGGCTATGATCTACATACTGTGGGGTTGGGCTCCTAATTCCTCAATAGGACACCCATAGCACACAAGTTAATAACTAGAATTAACAAATGGGACTTACTCAAACTAAAAAGTTTTTTCTCATCAAAAGAAAAAATAAGAGAGGTAAATAAGTAGTCTACATCCTGGGAACAAATCTTTACTCCTCACACTTCAGATAGAGCCCTAATATCCAGAGTATACAAAGAACTCAAAAAATTAAACAATAAGAAAACGAATAACCCAATCAACAAATGGTCCAAGGACCTGAACAGACACTTCTCAGATGAGGACATACAATCAATCAATAAGTACATGAAAAAATGCTCACCATCTCTTGCAGTCAGAAAAATGGAAAACAAACCCACCCTAAGATACCATCTCACTCCAGTATGATTGGCAGCCATTATGAAGTCAAACAACAAGTGCTGGCGAGGATGTGGGGAAAAGGGTACACCTGTACATTGCTGGTGGGACTGCAAATTGGTGCAGCCAATTTGAAAGAAGTATGGAGATTTCTTGGAAGCTAGGAATGGAACCACCATTTGACCCAGCTATTCCCCTTCTCAGTGTATTCCGTAAGACCTAAAAAGTGCATGCTGCATTGACACTGCTACATTGATGTTCATAGCAGCACAATTCAAAATAGCAAGAGTGTGGAACCAACTTAGATGCCCTTCAATAGATGAAGGAAAAAAAAATGTGGCATTTATACACAATGGAATAATACTCTGCATTAAAAAATGTCAAAATCATAGAATTTGCCGGGAAATAGATGGCATTAGAACAGATTATGCTAAGTGAAGCTAGCCAATCCCTAAAACAAAAAACAAATGCCAATAGTTTTATTTGATATAAAGAGAGTAACTAAGAACAGAGTTGGGAGGAAGAGCATGAGAAGAAAATTAACATTAAACGGGGGTGAGAGGTGGAAGAGAAAAGGAAAGAGAAGGAAAATTGCATGGAAATGGAAGGAGACCCTCATGGTTATACAAAATTACATACAAGAGGAAGTTAGGGGAAAGGGGGGAAAAAACCAAGGGGGAGAAATGAATTACAGTAGATGGAGTAGAGAGAGAAGATGGGAGGGGAGGGGATGGGGAATAGTAGAGGATAGGAAAGACAGCCGACTACAACAGACACTACTATTGCAATACGTAAAACAGTGGATGTGTAACAGATGTGATGCTGAAACCTGTATACGGGGTAAAAATGGGAGTTCATAACCCACTTGAATCAAAGTGTGAAATATGATATGTCAAGCAATAGGTAAAGTTTTGAACAACCAACAATAAAAATTAAAGGAAAAAAACACATAGAGAACTATTTCAATGAAAAATGGACTAGATATATAACACCTACCCTTTATCATGCAAAAGGCAAGTCCAACTATACACCATGCTTCCTCTGAACGGCTTGTATTTCTATTCTGTTTGTGTTATTATTCTCCATCATAGTAGGATTAGTAGTCAGAGTCTAGTAGGGTATGGGTTAGTGTCAGGGATTCAGTATTTTGAATGGAAAAAAGGAAAATGAATCCAATGTGCATGCAAATATGGGCTACACAATAAATTTCCCACTCTCATCCAGAACAATGGCTTCACATTACCTTCGCCCCAAATAAGACGCAATTAGAGGAGAAGAGTTGGAAAATCTGTGAATATATATCTGGAATGGAAAATTCAAAGGAGTTCACAACCTTGGATGTGGTAGAGGAGTTTCCAAATGTAAGGGACAAGGTAAACACTCCACATACTTGTAGCTCTTCTGGCCTAAAGTCTTCTTGAGAAACTGCCTCTGATATTGGGAACTCAAAATATATGTTGTTGTCAGGAGCTTTAGCTTTCTTTCTAGTGAGACCATCAGAGCTGGGTCTACATCTATGTGACCTGGAGGACGTGGTTTCTTATTTTCCAATGAACACTAGGCTACAGTACTGAATTCTCTCTTTGTAAGTAAACTGTGACCACTGGGGTCTAAGAGTCTCCCCGTGTGGACTGTGAAGGCATTTGGTCATTCTCCACTTTTCGTGGTGTTTCTTGCTGCTACACTGGGAGATTGGTATTTTCTACACGAAATACAAGGAGTTGAACTGGGACACAGTGCTGAAGGGAGTTCTGTCATGTGTAGTGGGTCATGGACTGCAGGAGAATGCACCAACCAGGCTTCTAGCCCACATAGATTGTCCCCTTGTCCATAGCAACTTGATTATGAACATTGCCCTAAAAATTCTCCATATACCAATATGCCTTTACATATAAGGGTTTCCTGGCTGCACCACGTCAGTCACATGCCATTTGGAAGCAATGGCAGATCCACATGGCCCCACCACGGATGTTTTATCACAAACCTGCACACCAAAGCTTGCGCCTACAATTGAGGAGTATCCAACTTACTGGCATCTCTGTTCTACACCATTTTAATGAAACTCAGTCAATAAAGGCACTCATGATCAGCAATAGGGCATACAAAGGTTCTCCAGTGCCACCTGGTCATAGGAATTTCAAAAATTTTATGGTATTTATCTAGCCATTTTTTAAGGTGGAAGTTGGAGGCACTGTGGGTTTCAATTCATTTAGGAACCATTAAATTGTGAGGAAGCTCATTTCAATGAAATCTCTGGAGGACACTCAAAGGCAAGTCTTCCCAAAGAGTTGCCAAAAGGTCACATGAAGCCAGGACCATTGAGGTCTACAGTGTGAGGTCTATGTGTGTTTTCACTATGGCTGCCAAGTCTTTCAGAATAAAATCTTGTGATATCCTGGGTGAGATTCCCAGTGCTCTGTGGAAAGCCAGCCTGGGCCTAGGTCTCAGTTTCCATGAGCGAGTCTCATGTGTGGCCTCCTAAAAACTCAAAACAATTCATGCCAATACTTCTCTGAGTTCAGTTCCATAACTCAGTCTCTAAGGGGAATCACACCAGATTTCAAGTCCTGGTTGACCTACTCATCTCTTCCAACCCCAACACAAATGACCAAAATTAAACCAAAACATTCCCACATGACCCTCATCTTATTGCATATAGACACTCATCTTAACCTCTGGCTGGAAGTTTCCATGAAGGACACAGCCCAAGACAGTGTCCAAAATAGGCTTCCTTGCCCCTTATTTTCCTAATGTCAGGGTGGCCTGAACACCCTTCCTGTAACCCAGGAGTGATCAAATAGGCCTGCTGTAATACTGCTCTGCTTCTCCAATTTGAGGCCTACTGACAGTGGGGTTTAGAATCTTTATGTGAATTGGAGTCATAAGAAAACACAAACACCACTGGGCTAGCATGTGCAGGGCTTTGAAGAAATCATTTGACCCAAATGATCCCTATTCTCACTTGATGGAGTTCAGGAACCTTACAGTGGAAGGCAAGAGACTTTATCCTCAATGACTCCTCTTTTGGGCATTTTGGTTTTGGATTCACACATGGGATCTTTCTTTATATCAATCAGGTGCTAAGAATCTAAGCCACAGCCTCACACAGGGCCAAGAGCCTGATTCAGACACACCCCTTTCTAAAGCAATTAGGCAAAGAGCCACAGGTGAGGCCCATTCATTTCCATTTGAAAAGTGTTTTGTTCCGGCTTCACGAAGGTGTGGCCTGAGGCAAAGAAATTCCTGACATACAGGGGAATAGAACAAAAGGTAAGCAAAAGGCCCAAAGCACGGTTTTTCCACTGAGACTTTACTGGTCACACTGATATCTGAGTTTTCTTAGTTGCTCGCCATTCCCTTCAGCTATCCAGTACATGGCCATGTCACAGAGCTTGAAGGTGGTACTTCTCTTGGACACAAAACCATGAGCCTATTCTGGAGAGTGGCCAGAATTTAAAAATAAAACCAGAACTTAGGAAAATAGCAGGTGTTGCCCATCGATAAGGGAAGCCGCAGTGCATTCATATATTCGGCTGGATGAATGCTGGGAAGCTTTCTACCAGACAGGACACATCCATTCATGCATTCTCTTTTCTAATGTCTACAACCAAGGACACAATGGGATACACAGACATAGAAACACTTGCTTTATCAAATCACTTATTAGAAACAGTTCACTCCAAACCAAACAAACCGCCATTCCTTCCTATTCTGAGAACATGAGACAAAAGCACAAACACACACCCACACCCACAAAGCACCTTCTTCCCCCAAGTAGGTCTCTGACTATCCGGAGTGTCCTCTGACTATTGGGCCAAACTATGTTCCCCCGAAATTGCCTGTCCTGTTTCAGATCTGGTTTCCTTGGCCAACTCTGTAAAGTTGTCAGGAGGCAGCGGTGATCCACTACCTGCTTTCTCAGGAAAGGCCACTCTTCAGAGCTTTCCTGGCTTTTGGCAATCCTCATATCAGTAGGTACCAACAAAGACTGATTCTGTCCTTGGTAAATCCAAAGAAGTGAGACCACTGCTACTGGGACTGGAATGGGATTTGGGTGCCTGGATTCTTTGATCCCAAATTCAGAGAGTTCTATCACCAAGGATGTGAGGTGAGGTCTGAGGTCACTTCCTTTAGGAACTGAATGAGCTCACACCATTTGCAACCACTTTGTCCTAACAGTTGCTTCCAAGGGTCCCCTGAAATGAAGGCTGCCCCTGCTTCCTGTTACAGTTTCACGAGTTTGAATGGTATATTAACCATAGGCAACCAGGAACAGCTCTCCACACAGCCTGGTTTGGTTCTTCTTCTCTACATTAAGAAGAAAGAGGCTGATTCAGACATATCCCTTCATCCTGACCAGGTTGTTTGCAAGAGAAGATGACTTTTGCTCACTCAGTTCCTTCATAGCTGCCTACAACTTCTCCAGGGATCATTTTTACATGTACCTTTGAGTTTCTTAGCAATAGGAAGTTCCCCTACATTCCTATATTGTAAGACCTACTCTGTCCCTGCTCTTCTGTAAAGTTATATTGAGGGAACAGTGTATGGTTAGGGTTAATAACAGGTTCAATTTGCATTAGGAATCATTCTGCTGGATGAATAATGGTATTGGAAACCTGCGATATTTACAACAATATATAGGTGAAACATAAGTATGAAAACAGAAATCTATTTAAGATTTGAAGCCCAGAAGAGCATTGGGACCTTGATTGTGATACTGAGCTTTGATTTATTTTCTGCACAGATGTCTCAGATACATCAATATACAATGGCAAAGTTCCATGTATTTTGGATGATTGATTGTCAAAGAGAACTTCCAGTCAAAAAGGGATAATCAGTAGGATTAGGAAGATAGTCGGTAGGTTTAGAAAGGAGAGTGAGCATAGGATTTGGACCAAAAGTTCTTTAGCTATAGGGTTTCGGGTATAGAGTGAATGTAAATGTCACCACATGTGAAGAGTCAGTCACAATGATGAACTGGGGAAAATATGTAGGAAAGCAGATATCAATAGAGACATTAGGAAATCTGGCAAAGTGTACTCGGTAGCGAAAGGTTAATATAATAGGTACTTATCACTTCCTGTTTTCTGTATGCTTAATAAAACACTGTTGAAATCTTGAGAACTGTTTGCTAATCTTGTTCCCAGAATGTTCTGTCCTCAACTGCCAAACTGCAGAAAGTACTTCCTCACCCAGTTGCCCACAAACAGCTCACTCGCCCGGACCCATCAATAAACATCCTGCCCTGCCCTCTCAAAGGAAAGTATATAAGCTCTGCTTAAGCTGTTCTCAGGGCTCTCTGCTCTATTCAAGTGAACTCTGAGCCCCAGCATGCTGGACCCATAATAAACCCTTTGCTTTTGCATGAGACAGTCTCTTGGTGGTTTCTTCCCCGGACGCTCGCCCGACCTTTACATATGGAGGTTCCACTGAGATCCAGCAGCGGCAGATGAGAGACCCCAACGGGCTCCTCTCGGGGTATGTAAGGCGCCTCTTTCTGGTTTCAGGTTTCAGGTTAGGGCTTGGCAAAATGGCTGTTGATGAAGAGTGTGAGCTCTCTCCGACGATGGCTGACAGACATGTCATAGAGCCACAGGCCACGTCACTGGGGGACTCCCCAGAGAACTCGGGAAATCGAGGAACAATAGTCTCCTCAACTCAGTGATATTTTGTTTCAGATTCGGCATATCCAGCCCATCAGGTTTTGCCGGCTACTCAGTCCTGGTCTCAGTGTTGGACGTCCATTGCCTGTCTTTATTGTTTTGTCTTGTCTGTGTCGTGTGTCGTTGCTTTTACTGATTGTTTATCTTTCATAATGGGATAGAGCACTTCAATGCCTCTTTCCCTGACCCTTGATCATTGCACCAAAGTCCGCTTAAGGGCTCAGAATCTTTCTTTTTCAGTAAAACGCTGGACCTGGCAGACTCTCTGTGCCTCAGAATGGCCCACCTTTGGATTCAGATAGCCCCTAGAAGGATCTTTCTACTTCCCACTAATTTAAAAAGTCAGAGATATTGACTTTCAGCCAGCGCCACATAGACATCAGGATCAAGAGACATATATCTTAACTTTTCAGGACATCTGCAATTCTCCTCCTCCATGTGTGAAGCTTTTCCTTGCCCCTGCCCCCACTCCTACTCCTTCCCTCATGCTCTCTCAAACCTTCTGCTCCTCCTCCTCCTTCAACCTCTGTTCTCCCTGAGTCACAAGATTTGACTCTACTGGACTCTCGTCCTACTACTTATTCCCTGCCCTCGTCCCCCAACCCCCAACACCCTCTAAGTAATTCCCCTGCTGCTGACTCAGCCTGTCCGCCATTGGAGGAAGCTAAGCGAGCCCAGCGCACTCCAAATAACTCCCCTGCAGCAAACACACCCCCTCCTCCCCTGGAGGATGCTGGCCCGGCTAAAGGAATTTGCCGGCGTTGAATGATTGAAATCCCTGGAACTCCCGTGATGCTCCCTCTCCATTTCTAAGGAACAATGATTGATGACAACCATGGGGGAAAAGTGCAAGCCTACCAGTTTTTACCTTTCTCCTCTTCAGACCTAAATAACTGGAAAAATAACAATCCCCCTTTTACTGAGGACCCCACCTGGGTCTCAGGTGTGGTTGAATCATTGATGTTTTCACACCAGCCTACTTGGGATGACTGCCAACAACTCCTAGGGACTCTCTTCATGACAGAGGAACAAAAGAGAATCTTCCTGGATTCTAGAAAAAAGTATTCTCGGACCAGATGGGTGACCGACAAAACTTCCCAACATATGCAAAGCCGCCTTTCCCTTGCACAGACCCAACTGGGACCCCAAAACCTGTGAAGGTAATGAGCATCCTTCCTCTTATTGCCGGGCTCTAATAGTGGGTATCTTAGTGGCCGCTAGGCGATCAACTATTTTGGCCAAGGTAAGAGAGATTATTCAAGGGACTGATGAATGTCCCTCCATGTTCCTACAGGGAATTATGGAGGCATATAAGAGATTTACTCCTTTCGATCCTCAGGCAGAGAATCAAAAGGCAACTGTCATGGTGGCCTTTATTGGGCAAGCTGTTCTGGATATTAAAAGACAGTTACAATGCTTAGATGGATTACAAGATATGACTTTGAGAGGTTTAGTCAGAGAAGCCAAGAAGGTATACTAAGAGAGAAACTGAGGAAGAGTATGGAGCAAAGGGAGGATAAAAGAAACAAAAGACAGACTAAGGCATTGACTAAGGTCCTGGTCACAACAACAAATAGACCAGAAATTAAGAAACATGGAGACAGGAAGGGACACCGGGGACCACACTAGAGGCCACCCCTGGCCTCAATTCAATGTGCCTACTCTAAAAAAAAAGGACACTGGGCTAAAGAGTGCCCTAGAAAGAGACAGCCAGGCCAGCTGGACATTCTGACTCTGTAGGATTACTAAGAAAGTCGGGGCTCAGATCCTCTCCTTGAGCTCAGGTTAACTTTTGAAGTGGAGGGGACCCCAGTATACATTGAAGTGGATACAGGGGCAATATATTCTGCCTTTAAGGCCCCATTGGAACCTCTATCAAATAAAAGGTCTCTAATTCAAGGGGCTAATGGCAGTAAATACCAGGCTTGGACAACTAAGAGGACCATGGACCAGGGGAAAGGAAAAATCCATCACTCCTTCCTAGTAATCCCAGAATGCATGGCCCCATTGATTGGCAGAGATCTGCTCACAAAGCTCTGGGCCAAAATAACTTTTAACCCTGAAGGCCCCCAAGTGGAATTTCTAAATCCTTCAGTAAAAACTCCTATAATCACGGCTCTAACTATGTCAGTAGAAAATGTACATCAAATCACTCACCTTGGTTCAAAGAAACTGCATTCATTTTTGAAGGATCAAAAACAGTTTTCCACTAACCGACTCACAGTGAAAGGAAACAACTGAATGGATAACAAAAGCCTGTTGGGTCCATCAATTGGTTAATTCTTACCCTTCCAAGCTTCCTGCAGGAAAGCACCTACGAGGAACCAGACCAGGACAATTCTGGGAAGTGGACTTTACTGAAATTAAGCCAGCAAGGAATGGACTTAAATATCTCCTAGTCTTTGTAGATACATTTTCAGGATGGATTGAAGCTTTCCCCCCAAAAAAAAGAAAAGAAAAAAAATGAAACAGCGCAAATGGTGGTCAAGAAGATTCTGGAAGATATTTTTCCAAGGTATGGCCTGCCTAAAGTAATAGGGTCTGATAATGGACCGGCGTTCGTGGCCCAGGTAACTCAGAGGTTAGCAAGGACCCTGGGGATTAATTGGAAATTACATTGTGTTTACAGACCCCCGAGTTCAGGACAGGTAGAAAGAATGAATAGAACCATTAAAGAGACCATAACGAAATTAAGCTTAGAGACTGGCATAAAAGATTGCACTATGCTCCTGCTTTATGTACTGTTTCATGCAAGAAATACTCAATCTATTTCTTTGTGTAACCTCACACCCTGTGAAATTCTCTATGGTGTCCCTCCTCCAGTAAGGGTCCTACCCCAACTCTAAGACCTAACAATTCCTTCCACACCCCCTTGCTTAACAGACTTAAAGCACTTGAAAGAACTCAGAGACACCTGTGAAAACAGATGGCCACTGCCTACCAACCTGGGGATGAGGGGACTCTACAGCGATATCAAATAGAGACTTCATCTATGTAAGACGACATCTGGTGTCATCCCTGGAACTCCCCTGAAAAGGACCATACCAGGTGCTACTTATAACACCTACAGGGTAAAGGTAGTCAAAATCACTTCCTGGATCCCTACCTCTCATCTCAAGCCTGTGCCCTGTCCAGACTCTGGCTGGAAACTGGAAAAGACTGGAAACCCTTTCAAATTGTGGATTCGCTGTGTGGATAAGGCTATAGACTCTCCCCTTGACCACCAGTAGTCCTAACCCTCATAAGCCTGTTCAGCAGCGATGTCTGATCACAAATCCTACTGGAAAGGAAGTATGGTCTATCTTGCATACAGCCCGCTTAGGGACCTGGTGGCCATCTCTCCAGCCAGACATTTGTCAGCTGCGTATAGGTCTTCCCTATTGGGATATCCCTAATGAAGAGGATCCCACTAAAATTCCATTAAATTCCTTCCATACCATAGATAATGGAAACAAACATTATTGATGTAGGGACACGTGAGCCAGATGCTGGTTGGCTAGCCTAGATTACTATGTTTGCCCAGTGTACTATCAAAGCCACAAACAGTCAAGGCTGTGTGCTGGAAACGCCAACATCTTCTGTAAGTCATGGTGATGTGAGCATACAGGGACTGCCACATGGAACCCAAACTCCTCATCAAATTCTGTACACAGCATTGGCCATATTACCAATTAGACAACCAAAACTGATGGCCCCCTGAGGGGTCTCTAGATCTTCAAATTCTGTGTGACCTTTTTAACTTCTGCAAGTGCTCAAAAGGGTGAAAGGAGATTCCTCTATGTGGAGGCCTTTTCTCTCCTTTGCTCACATCGTGAACTATGCTTCTCCAATACATGCTCACCCTCAGCCTTCTGCTCTAGACTCTCTGTTGTCACTCCCACATCATCAACTTGATTTCTCCCCTCCAATTACTATATTAAAAACCCAAACCTCCACCGTTTCTCAGACCATTGCCCCCTTGCTGAGGTAGCAGGTACTGAGGTAACCCTCCACTCACTCACTCCTCTCTTCTCCTGTCAGTGCCCACACTAGGTCCCACCAGGTCCTCTTACCAGCTAACCCAAAGCTCAAACCAGCTGAGAAGAGCCCTCAGACCCCTATCCAAGATGTAATGAAAATGGCCTTTAAAGTTGCTTTGTCATCACTGAAAACAGGTTACTAAGAATTTAAAGTCCCTTACAGGCTTTTTGGGATACTCACTCCCATCTCCCTCTCTGTTCTACCCGTTCTACTACTCATGTTTTTGGTGCTAGGAAGATCTCAAAACCCTTTTCCATTATTCTTTTACATCTCTCCTTCCTCATTCTCAGATCCAAAGAGCTGCGCTCAGCCCTGCATTTCCCGTCTTCCCCCTCTGTACCAGGCCCACAGGAAAGTCTTAACTGACCTTATCCAGAAGTTTTCACCATGGCTAACTTTAGGACTTTCAGCAAAAGAGTCCCTATAAAAGAGTTCAGTGTAGATAAACTTCCTCTTTTTGTGTTGCCCTGGTCTACCTGGCAACTGGCTGAAAAAAATCAGCACTCCTGAGCTAGACACACCCTTACTAGTTTTTCACAACATATGTGATCAAGGCCTCTGGCCTTGAGCTGGGGATTCATAGAGATGGCTATATTTGTAAGATGGATAAGTTGCAAACTGGGCTCCGTGGAAACAGCTGGCAGAGGGAAAAAAGGGGAAAAAAAACTCTCCCGCACCCAGGTGTCCTTGAAAATTTAACTTGCCCAGAACTGAGGAAAAATCAGAAACAAAAACTGCTCTTTGTGAACTTCTGCAGACTGTGAACTTCAGAGCCCCTTCCCTTACATGTTGGGTACAAAATTCTGAAACTACCTAAACTTGGGTTTCAGGGGATTAATTGATTACAACAGAAGCAATGCCCTCTGAATCTGGTTGCAACCAAATATGACTGTTTCCTTGTCTTTGGTGCTATCTTAGGTGCCTTGCCTTTTCCGTCCCTACAACAATATAATTCTATATACTTAAACGTTGTTTATGTTTTTATGAAATGGTCAACAGAAGTGATTAATTGTGTAATGGTGCAGATGTTTCCCAGAGTGCTCTATTATGACGCAGGTTCATTTGAAGATCAAATAGAGGGGCATACAACCCGGTTCAGGTGGGAACATATATCTCTCACCTTAGCCATTCTATTATGAATAGGAGTTGCTGCCCGGGTTCGCACAGGAACCACTGCCCTGGTCCATGGGACACAACAAATGACCCAATTAGAAGCAGCAATAGATCAAAACTTAAAGATATTAGAAAATTCCATCACAGCTTTGCAGGAATCTTTTACCTCTCTCTTTGAAGTTTGCTGGGAGCCATCAGCCAAGTAGGTATGACAAATTCCTTGCCAGCTTACTCCCATGCTGTCTAGTGGAAGGACTTCTGAAAGGTGACCTTGCTCAAGGACCAGGGCAGGATCCGTGTTTAGGGTGTTCCCCCTTTAGAATAGGGCGGTTTAGCATAATAGGAGATTAGGGTGTTCCCCCTTTAGAATAGGGCAGTTTAGCATAATAGGAGATTAGGGTGTTCCCCCTTTAGAATAGGGCGTATCCTGCTGCTGAGTTCCTCTTGAGTGCTTAGGGTCAGACAGTATATTTTGGGAGACAGAAGCCCATGCAGAGTGGATTTGGGAGAGAGTGGATTTGGGCAGAGAACGTGGATTCCCCCAGAGCGTGTTTGTAGACGGCCGGTGTGAGTTCGGGAATAAAGAATTGCTGTTTGAATCTACAAGCTGTGTGGAGACTCGTGATTTGTGCCCAGCCAAAGACTGCGGCAGAAGTTGTTTTACAGAAAAGTCGAGGGTTGGACCTCCATTTCATGAGAGAAGGGAGCCTTTGTGCTGCATTGAGGAAAGAATGTTTTTTTTTTTTTTGTTTTTTTTTTTTGTTTTTTTTTTATGTCGACCATACTGGAGTTGTAACAAACTCTATGAGTAAATTAAAAAGATGCCTTGAAGAGCATCAAAGAGAGATAGAGACCCAAAATTGGTGGTTTGAGTCTTGGTTTACACAGTCCCCCTGGTTAACTACATTTTAATCAACCCTGGCCGGTCCAATAATAATCCTCATTTTATTGCTTACTATAAAACCCTGTTTCTCAACCATGTAATTTCTTTTCTCCAAGCTCAAATTGGACAAGTTAAACTTATGTTAATACCCCACTAGCATACATAAAATGTGACACCCCCCAACAATCACTTTTATGATTAAAAGTAGCCAGAAGAAGAAGTGGGGAATGAAATGTTAATAAAATATGTACTTGTCACTTCCTGTTTTTCTGTACGCTTAACAAAACACTGTTGAAATGTTGAGAAATGTTTCCTAATCTTGTTCCCAGAATGTGCTGTCCCCAACTGCCAAACTGCAGAATGTACTCCCTCACGCGTTTACACACAAACCGCTTACTCGCCCTGACCCATCAATAAACTTCCCTCCCTGCCCTCTCCAAGAAAATTATATAAGCTCTGCTTAAGATGTTCTCAGGGCTCTCTGCTCTATTCAAGTGAGCTCTGAGCCCCAGCATGCTGGACCCCAAATAAACCCTTTCTGTTGCATGAGATAGTCTCTTGGTGGTCTCATCCTCTGACACTCACCCTACATTTACTTGCATGATTGAATGTAGATGAGAACATCCATTCAAAAGTGATAGTCGGTAAAATTAGGAAGATAGTCAGTAGGTTTAGGAAGAAGAGTTAGTATAAAATTTGGAACAAAAGTTATTTAGCAATAGGGTTTCGGTTACAGAGTGAATGTAAATGTCAACACAAGTGAAGAGTCAGTCACAATGATGAATTGGAGAAAATATGTTGGAAAGCAGATATCAATACAGACATTACAAAATCAGGCAAAGTATAAAGTCAGTGATAGGATTAGACATTTTCAACAGGGTTGAGTTTGAATATATAATCTTAGGAAGAAACGAATATGTAGTCATCAATAGGATTGATATTTGAAAGCATTAGGCAAATTGGAAATTGATGATTTTAGTAATCCATGTTCACTTTCCATTTAGGCTTTGGTACAAATAAAAGTTTGACCTTTGAATTTTGTGTCCAGAATATCACTGTGATAAAATGTATATATAGATCGGGTGACATAAGAATTTCTTCCACCATTTTTGGGAGCAATATTTTGAAGACTTATAAATTAGTATTTGGGGTACAAACAGGTGTACCCTGTGTCTATGAATATAGAGATAATGCATGAATAGACCAACTGTGAATAAGTAATATAACTGGTTCCACTTTAAATGGTGGATTGAATTGATATCTGAAAATATGAAAAATCTTATATTGATATACAATCATTCATTCCAACAAGTTATACATCAATGTTAATATTAGGGTTATGGTTTATCATGAAGGGTGTGTGAGTTTTGCTTCAATGTGATTATGAAAATCGAAAATAATGTGTTTGGAAAAAAGAATCTTGAGAAGACCAGTTAAGAAATATGGAAGAATACATGTGTTCTAAAGTAGGAAGTGATTGAAAGTGAAAAAACACCTATAATTTTGTCATCTTTTTGATGAAATATATATCCTATGATGTGCATAAACTGAAGAAATAGTAATGTACCAGTGTTGAATTAAAATGAACATCAAAATACACATCATGTTCCATTTGAATCTTCTTGCATTGAGGTTAAACTGGGTCAGTTACTCTAGATATATTAGGATTTGTATGCAACATTCACTGAAGTTAGTTTTCAGTACAAAAAACAAAGAAGTATTTCAGGTGGATGAATATTTCTGAGAATAATATTTAGAAAAGATCATCATAAATCCACATACATGAATATGAATGAATTAAGGGAGTGTATATTAAGATACAAATATTTCATATTTTGAAAAATCTGGAGAATGTGTGTATGTATATATATACACATATATATACATACACACAAACACATTAAAAACTCGCAATATATATGCTATTCGAAATTCATCATGAAATATATATCATTCACAGATCTAAAATATTCATTTTACTGAACATGGATTTATGTATAATGTTGTAAAACTAGGAAGCTCATCCATTGGTTATATTTTCAGTTCCAACGGTGTTTAGGAGGAGTGATCTTCTCTCACAATTTGTATCTGCCAAGTCGTTCACCTCACAAGAATGTAGGTGTGGTACCAGGTAGGATTCTATATGTGTTTATTGCTGTTGCATTGGGAGTTTAGTAATTGCTTCATGGAATCCAAGGAGTTCAACTGGGACACAGTGCTGGAGCGAGTTCTGTCAGGCGTGGTGGGTCAGGGTATGCAGGAGAATGCACCAACCAGGCTTCTATCCCACATTGCTTGCCCCCTTAAACATAGCAACCTGATTGTAAACATTGCCCTGAAACCTCACCATATAACAAGATGCCTTTGCATAGGAGGGTCTGCTGACTGCACCATGTCAGTCACAAGCCATTTGGAAGCCAATGGCAGATCCACATGGCCCCACCACAGATGTTTTTCACACACCTGCCAACCACTACTCTAGGACAACTACTCAGCAGGCTCCAACTTATTTTCATGAAACCCAATCAATCAAGGCACGGTCTGGTACACTCATGATCAGCAACAGAATGTCCAATGGTTCTCCAGTGCCACCTGGTCATGGGAAATTGAAAATTTTCATGGTATTTATCTAGCCATTTTTCAAGGATGAAGTTGGATGCACTGTGGGTTTCAATTCATTCAGGAACCATTAAATGTTGAGGAAGCTCATTTCAATGAAAGTTCTGGAGAATTCTCACAGGCAAGGCTTCCCAAAGAGTGGCCAAAAGGTCACATGAAGCCAGGGCCATTGAGGTCTAAAATGTGATGTCATTGTCTGTTTTGACTCTCAACAATGGCTTCCAAGTCTTTCAGAATAAAATAATGTGATATCCTGGTTGAGATCAGAGTGCCCTGTGGAAAGCTACCCTGGGCCTTGATCTCAGTCTCCAAAGATGACTCTCATGCGTGGCTTCCTCAAATCCCAACACAATTCATGGCAATACTTCTCTGAGGTGAGTTCCAGAACTCAGTCTCTAAGGGGAATCACACCAGAGTTCAAGCCC
Organism: Callospermophilus lateralis; assembly: GCF_048772815.1. Classification (NCBI taxonomy): domain Eukaryota; kingdom Metazoa; phylum Chordata; class Mammalia; order Rodentia; family Sciuridae; genus Callospermophilus; species Callospermophilus lateralis. Next base: position 88,277 of record NW_027512860.1, read on the forward strand.
AGGTGGACCCAGTCATCTCTTCCAACTGCCACACAAATGACCACAATAAAACCGATATTCTCCCACATGGCCCTCATCTTTTTCCATATTGACACTCATCATAACCTCTGGCTGGAGGTGTCCATGAGGGACGCAGCCCAAGACAGTGTCCAAAATAAGCTCCATTGCTCCTCATTTGCCTAAATTCGGGGTGGCCTGGACACCCTTCCTTTGTACCAGGAGTGATCAAAGAGGCCTGCCCGTAATACTGCACCACTCTTCCCATTTGAGGCCTATTGAGTGTCGGTTAAAGATACTTTATGTGAATTGGAGTGATGAGAAAACCTAAGCACCTACGGGATAGCCTCTGAAGGGCTTTGATGAACTCATCTGACCCAAATGATCCCTATTCTCACTTGATGGAATTCAGGAACCTTACAGAGGAAGGCAAGAGACTTCATCCACAATGACAGCTCTTTTTGCCATTTTTGATTTGGATGCACACATGGGATCTTTCTTTAGATCCATCAGGTGCTGAGAATCTAAGTCAAAGAATCACACTGGGCCAAGAGGCTGATTCAGACACAACTCTTTCCAAATCAATTAACGAAAGAGCCAAAGGTGAAGCCTATTTATTTCCATTTGAAAACTATTTTGTTCAGGATTCACAAAGGGGTGGCTTGAGACAAAGACTTCCTGACTCTCAGGGCAACAGAACAATAGGTAAGCAAATGGCCCAAAGCAGGGTTTCTCCACTGAGACTTTACTGGTCAACTGATATCTGAGTTTTCTCAGATGCTCGTCATTTCCTTCAGCTATCCAGAACATTGCCTTGTCACAGAGCTTGGAAGTTGTACATAACTTAGACACAAAACCATGAGCCTATTCTGGAGAGTGTCCAGAATTCTGGAAGAAAACAGCAAATTAGGAAGGTAGCAGGTATTGCCCATTAATAAGGCAATCCACAGTCCATTCATAAAATGGGCAGGATGAATGCTGGGAAGCTTTCTACTAGACAGGACATATCCATTGATGCATTCTCTTTTCTAATGTCTACAACCACGGACACAGTGTGATACACAGACCCAGAAACACTTGCCTTATCAAACTACTTACTAAAAACAGTTCACTCCAAACCAAACAAACTGACTTTACTTCCTATTCTCAGAACATGAGACAAAACCACAAACCCACACCCACACTGACAATGACACCTTCTTCCCCCAAATAGGTATGAGACTATCCGGAGTATCCTCCGACTGGTGGGCCATACTATGTTCCCCCAAAATGTCCTGTTCTGTCTCAGATCTGGTCTCCTTGGCCAACTCTGTGAAGTTGTCAGGAACCAGGAGTGAGCCGCTACCTGCTTTTCAGGAAAAGCCCATCTTCCAAGCTTTCCAGGCATTTGGCCTCCTCACCTTAGGAGGAACCAAGAAAGACTGATTCTGTCCTTGGTAAATCCAAACAAGTGAGACCACTGGGACTGGGACTGGGACTGGATCTGGGTGCCTGGCGTCCTGGATCCCATGTTCAGAGAGTTCCATCAATAAGGAAGTGAGTTGAGGTCACTTTTTTCAGGAACTGAATGAGATCACTGCCTCGGCAACCACTTTGTCCTAAGAGTTTCTTTCAACGGTCCCATGAGATGGAGGCTGCCCCTACTTCCTGTGACACTTTCACAAATTAGAATTGTATATCAACCATAGGGAACCAGGAACAGCTTTCCACACAGTCTTGGTTTGGTCCATATTCTCTACATTAAGATGAGAGAGGCTGATTCAGAATCATCCCTTCATCCTGACCAGGTTGTTTGCGATGGAAGATGACTTTTGCTCTCTCAGGTCTTTCATACCTGCCTACATCTTCTCCAGGGATCATTTCTGCATGGCGCTTTGAGGTTCTCAGCAGATGGAAGATCCACTACATTCCTGTATTGTAAGATCAACACTGTCCCTGCTCTTCTGTAAACATGTTATTAACACAAACAGTGTATGGTTAGTGTTAATAACATGTTCCATTTGGGTTAGGAATTATTCTGCTGCATGAATAATGGTATTGGAAACTTGTGATTATTTTAAGAATATAGAGATGAAATATATGTATGAAAAAAGAAATCTAAGTAAGATTTGAAGCCCAGAAGGGCATTGGGCCCTTGATTGTGATACTTAGCGTTGAATTACATTCTGCACCGATGTCTCAGATAAATCAATACACAATAGCATAAGACCTTGTTACTTGAATGATTGAATGTAGAAGAGAACATCCAGTCAAAAAGGGATACTCGGTAGGATTAAGAAGATAGTTAGTATGTTTAGGAAGAAGAGTGAGTATAGGATTTGGAACAAAAGTTCTTTAGCAATAGGTTATTTATTAGAGTGTGAAAGTAAATGTCAGCACATGTGAAGAGTCAGTCACAATGATGAACTGGGGAATATATGTAGGAAAGCAGATAGCAATAGAGACATTATGAAATCAGGCAAATTATAAAGTGAGGGATAGGATTAGACATTTTCCATTGGGTTGAGTTTGAATATATAATTTTAAGAAGAAACACATGTGTAGTCACCAATAGAATTGACATTTGAGAGCATTAGGGAACCTGGACATGGATGTTTTTAGTAATCCATGTTTTCTTTCCATTTGGGCTTTTATACAATCATAAGTGTGACCTTTGCATTTTGTGTCCAGAATATTTCTGTGATTAAATGTATATAAAGATCAGGTGACATGAGTCCACTTCCACCATTTCAGGGAGCAATATTTTGAAGACGTATAAATTAGTATTGGGGGTACAAAGAGGTGTACACTGTGTCTATGAATATAGAGATAATGCATGAATAGACCATAGTGTGAATAAATAATATAACTGGTTCCACTTTAAATAATGGATAGAATTGATATCTGAAAAGATATAAGAAATCTTATATTGACATACAATCATTCATTCAAACCAGTTATACATCTAATGGTAATATCAGAGTGATAATTAATATGAATGGTATGTGAGTTTTGCTTCCAAAGTGATTATGGAAATCAAAATTAATGTGTTTGGTATGAAATCTCATGAAAAGACCAGTCAAGAAACTTAGAGGAATACATGTGTTCTGAAGCAGGACGTGATTAAAAGTGAAACAAATGCCTTTAAATTTTTGAACTTGTGGATGAAATCATATATCCTATGATGTCCATAAACTGAAAAAATAATAATGTACCAATATTGAATAAAAATGAACTTCAAAATACACATCATGTCCCGTAGGATTCTACTTGCATTGATGTTTAACTGATTCAGTTACTGTAAAAATATTAGGATTTGTAAGCTCCATTCACTGAAGTTAGTTTTCAGTACTAGGAAATAATTATGTATTTCAGGCAGATGAATATTTCTGAGAATTATCTTGTGAAAAGTTGATTATAAACCACATATAGAAACATGAGTGAATTTAAGGAGTGTATAATAAGAAACATATATTTCACATTTTGAAAAATCTGGACAGTATATATATATATATATATATATATATATATATATATATATAGATAGATAGATAGATAGACACACACAGACATTATAATGTAGCAATCTATATGCTAATCGAAATTCACCGTGTAATACATATCATCCACATATCCAAAAATATTCATTTTACTGAACATCGATTTATATATAATGTTGTTCATCTAGGAAATTCACCAATAGGTTTAATTTTCAGTTCCATCATGATTTAGGGGGATTGATATCTTATCAAAATATGTATCTTTCAAAATCAGTGAGCTTACAAAAATGTACTTGTGATACCAGGTAGGATTCTAAATATGCATAAAAAATACATGTGATGAATAGGCTACAGAGAATGGGAGACAGAAATTTACATATGTGTTAACTTTAAAAACTCATTGAGAACTATTACAATGAAAAGTTGACTAGATTTATAACACATACCCTTGATAAAGCAGAAGGGAAGTCCAAGTATGCACCATGCCTCCTATGAACGGCCTGTATTTCTATTCTGTTAGGTTTCTTGTTCTCCATCATATTAGGATTAGTAGTCAGAGTCTAGTAGGTTATGGGTTAATGTCAGGGATTCATTATTTCAAATGGAAAATATGAAAATGAATCTAATGTGTATGCAAATATGTGCTACACAAAAATCATCCCACTCTCATCCAGAACAATGCCTTGACATAACCTTCGCCCCAATTAAGACACAATTAGTGGAGAAGAGTTAGAAAATCTGTGAATACATATGTGGAAATGAAAATGCTCAGGAGTTCACAGCCTTGGAGGCGGTAGAGGAATTTCCAAAAGTATGGGATAGGGTAAATACTCCACAAATATGGAGTTCTGCTGGCCTAATGACTCTTTGAGAAACTGCCTTTGAGGTTGGGCCCTTGTAATATATGTTGTTGTCAAGAGCTTCAGCTTCCTTTGTAGTGAGACAATCAAAGCTGGATCTGCATATATGTGACCTGAAGGACATGGTTTCTTCTTTTCTAGTGAACATGAGGCAGCAGTTCTAAATTCCCTCATTGTAGGTAAACTGTGGCCACTGGGAGCTAAGTGTCTCCTCGTGTGGACTGAGAAGCCATTTGGTCATTCTCCACTTTTCCTGGTGATTCTTACTGCTGCACTGGGAGTTTGGTATTGGCTTCAGTAAATACCATGAGTTCAACGGGGACAGAGTGCTGGAGGGAGTACTCTCACGTGTGGTGGGTCAGGGTGTGCAGGAGAACGCCCCAACCAGGCTTCTATTCAACAAAGCTTTCCCCCTTGTCTGTAGCAACCCAATTCTGAACATTGCCCTAAAACCTCTCAATTAACAAGATGCCTTTACATATAAGGGTCTGCTGGCTGCACCATGTCAGTCAAAAGGCATTTGGAAGCCAATGGCAGATCCATGTGGCCCCATCACAGATGTTTTATCATACACCTGCAAACCACTGCTCTAGGCCCACTACTAAGCAGGTTCCAACGTACTGGCATCTTTGTTCTACACCATTTTCATGAAACCCAGTAAATCAAGGCACTGTCTGGTACACTCATGATCAGCAACAGAACATCCAATGATTCTCCAGTGCCACCTGCTCTTGGGAATTATTCCATGGTATTTATCTAGCCATTTTTTAAGGATGAAGTTGGTGTCACTGTGGATTTCAATTCATTCAGGAACCATTAAATGGTGAGGAAGCTCATTTCAATGAAAGCTCAGGAGAACTCTCACAGGCAAGTCTTCCCAAAGAGTGGCCAAAAGGTCAAATGAAGCCTGGCCCATTGAGGTCTACAATGTGAGTTCCATGTGTTATTTGACTCTCAAGTATGGCTGCCAAGTCTTTCAGAATGAAATCATGTGATATCCTAGCTGAGATTCCCAGTGCTCTGTGGAAAGCCATCCTGGGCCTAAATCTCAGTCTCCAAGGGCAACTCTCCTGCATGGCCTTCTAAAATCCCAACAGAATTCATGGTAATACTTCTCTGAGTTCAGTTCCAAAACTCAGTCTCTAAGGGGAATCACACCATAGTTCAAGCCCAGGTTGATCCAGGAATCTCTTCCTACTGCCACACAACTGACCACAATTAATACCAAAACACTCCCACATGGCCCTCATCTTCTTTTATATAGACACTCATCATAACCTCTGGGTTGAGGTTTCCATGAGGGGTGCATACCAAGACAGTGTCCAAAATAATCTCCCTTGCCTCTAATTTGCCTAAAGTCAGGGTGGCCTGGAAACCCTTCCTGTTAACCAGGAATGATCAAATACGCCTGCCATTAATACTGATGTACTTCTCCAAATAATCACACTGGGCCAAGTGGCTGATTCAGACACATCTCTTTACAAAGCAATAAAACAAAGAGCCACAGGTGATGCCTATTCATTTCCATTTGAAAACTCTTTTCTTCAGGATTCACAAAGGGGTGGCCTAAGGCAAAGACCTTCTAGATATTCACAGCACCAGAACCATAGGTAAGCAAAATTCCCAAAGCAGGGTTTCTCCACATAGACTTTACTGGTCACACTGATATCTGAGTTTCCTGAGATGCTCCCATTTCCTTCAGCTCTCCAGTACATGGCCATGTCACAGTATCTTGAACAGAAAACCATGAGCCTATTCCGGAGAGTGCCCAGAATTCAGGAATAAAACAGGAAATTAGGAAGATAGTAATTGCTACCCATCCATAAGGAAAGCTGCAGTCCAATCATAAATTGGGCAGTATGAATTCTGGGAAGCATTATACTAGACAGGACACATTCATTGATGCATTATGTTTTCTAATGTCTACAACTACAAACACAGTGGATACATAGACATAGAAACACTTGCCTTGTCAAACGACTTACTAGAAACAGTCCACTTCAAATCAAACAAACTGCCTTTCCTACCAATTCTCAGAACATGAGAAAAAACAACAAACTCACACCCACAACAACATAGGACTTTCTTCCCCCAAGTAGGTCTTTGACTCTCCGGAATTACCTCTGATTGTTGTACCATACTATGTTCCCCCAAAATGCCCTGTACTGTCTCAGATCTGGACTCCTTGGCAAACTCTTTGAAGTTGTCAGGAGCCAGCTTTGAGCCACTACCTTCTTTCTCAGGAAAGGCCACTCTCCAAAGCTCTCCTGGCATTTGGCCATTCTCAAATCAGTAGGTACCAAGAAAGACTGATTCTGTCCTTGGTAAAACCAAACAAGTGAGCCCAGTGGGACTGGGTCTGGGACTGGTTCTGTGTGCCTGGCTTCTGGGATTCCAAGTTCAGAGTGTTCCAAGACCAAGGAAGTGAGATAGGTCACTTCCGTTCGGAACTGAATGAGGTCACTGGTTTGGCAACCACTTTGTCCTAACAGTTCCTTCAAAGGGTCCCATGAGATGGAGGCTGCCCCTACTTTCTGTGACACTTTCACAACTTAGAACGATATATCAACCATAGGCACCCGGGAACAGCTCTCACACAGACCTGGTTTGGTCCATCTTGTCTACATTAAGAAGAGAGAGGCTGATTCATAAACATCCCTTCATCCTAACCAGGTTGTTTGCCTTACATGATGACTTTTGCCCTCTCAGGTCCTTTATAGCTGCCTTCATCTTCCCCAGGGATAATTTCTGCATGGACCTTTGAGGTTCTCAGAGGGTGGAAGATCCCCTATATTCCTCTATATTAAGACCAACTCTGTCCCTGTTCTTCTATAAAGTTAGATTGAGGGAACAATGTATGGTTAGGGTTAATAACATGTTCTATTTAAGTTAGGAATCATTCTGCTGGATGAATAATGGTATTGGGAACCTGGGATATTTATAAGAATATAGATTTGAAATATAAGTATGAAAACAGAAATCTAGGTAAGATTTTAAGCCCAGAAGCGCATTGGGCCCTTGATTGGAATACTTAGCATTGAATTTCGTTCGCACAGATGTCTCTGATAAATCAATATACAATGGCATATCATCTTGTACCCTGGATGATTGAATGTAGAAGAGTTCATCCAGTCAAAAAGGGATAGTTGTTAGGATTAGGAAGATAGTCGGTCTGTTTCGGAAGAAGAGTGAGTATAGGATTTGGACCAAAAGTTCAATAGACCTAGGTTTTCGGTTAGAGAGTGAATGTAAATTTCAGCACATGTGGAGAGTCAGTCACAATGATGAACTGGGAAAATTATGTAGGAAATCAGATATCAATACACACATTATGAAATCAGGCAAAGTATAAAGTGAATGATAGGATTAGACATTATCAACAAGGTTGAGTTTCAATATATAATCTTAGGAAGAAACAAATATTTAGTCACCAATATGATTGACATTTGAGAGCATTAGGAAACCTGGACATGGATGTTTTTAGTAATCCAGGATCACTTTCCATCTAGGATTTGCTACAATCAGAAGTGTGACCTTTGCATTTTGTGATCAGAATATTACTCTGATAAAATGTATATGTAGATCAGGTGACATGAGTATTTCTTCTAACATTTTGGGAGCAATATTTTGAAGAGGTATAAATTAGTATTGGGGGTACACAGAGTTGTACCCTGTGTCTATGAATGTTGAAGAAATGAATGAATTGACAATACTGTGAATAAATAATATACTGTTTCCACTTTAAATCATGGATTGAATTGATATCTGAAAATATATAAAAATCTTATATTGATATACAATCATTCATTCCAACGAGTTATACATCTAATGGTAATATTAGGGTTATGTTTTATCATGAAGGGTGTGTGAGTTTAGCTTCAAAAGTTATTATGGAAATGGAAAATAATGTGTTTGGAAAGAAATCTCATGAAAAGATGAGTCAAGAAATATAGAGGAATTCATATGTTCTGAAGCAGGATTTGATTGTAAGTATAAAAAAAGCCTATAAATTTCCTAACTTGTGGATGAAATATATATCCAATGATGTGCAAAAACTGAAAAAATAGTAATGCACCAGTTTTGAATGAAAATGAACGTCAAAATACACATCATATCCCATAGGAATCTACTTGCATTGATGCTAAACTGGCTCAGTTACTGTAGAAATATTATGATTTGTATGCACTATTCACTGAAGTTAGTTTTCAGTACTAGGAAACGAATACGTATTTCAAGTGGATGAATTTTTATGAGAATAATCTTGTGAAATGTTGACTATAAATTTACATATATGAACACGAATGAATTTAGGGAGTGTATAATAAGAAACATATATTTCATATTTTGAAAAATCTTGAGAGTTTATATATATAGATAGATAGATAGATAGATAGATAGATAGATATAGATATGTGTGTGCATTTATGCACAGACACTAAAATGTATCAATATGCATGCCAATCGAAATTCACTATGAATCATATATCATCCACAGATCCAAAAATAATCATTTTACTGAACATGGATTTATGTATAATATTGTTCAACTAGGAAGTTCACCCATAGGTTGAAGTTTCAGTTCCAACAGCGTTTAGGAGGAGTGATCTCTTCCCACAATTTGTATCTCCCAAGACAGCCAAACTCACAAGGATATACGTGTGATACCAGTTATGTTTCTATATTTGCATATAAAAATACATGTGCTGAACAGGCTGCAGAGAAAGGGAGACAGGAATTCACATATTTGTTAACTTTAAAAACACATGGAGATCAATTTCAATTAAAAATTGACTAGATTTATAACACCTACCCTTTATCATTCAAAAGGAAAGTCCAACTATACACCATGGCTTCTCTGAACTGCTTTCATTTCCATTCTGTTTGGTTATTTTTGTCCATCATTTTAGGATTAGTAGTCAGAGTCTATTAGGGTATGGGTTAATGTCAGGAATTCAGTAATTCGAATGGAAAATAGGAAAATGAATCCAATGTGTATGCAAATATGTGCTACACAAAAATATTCCCACTCTCATCCAGAACATTGCCTTTACATTACCTTTGCCCCAAATAAACACAATTAGAGAAGAAGAGTTAGGAAATCTGTGAATACATATCGGAAATGGAAAATATTCAGGAGTTCACAATCTTGGATGTGGTAGAGGAGTTTCCAAAAGTGAGGGACAGGGTAAACACTCCACAAACATGGAGCTCATTGGGCCTAAAGACTCTTGAGAAACTGCCTCTGAGGTTGGGCACTTGAAATATATGTTGTTGTCAGGAATTTTAGCATCCTTTCTAGTGAGACCAACAAAGCTGGGTCTGATCTCTGTGACCTGGAAGATATGGTTTTTTATTTTCCAATGAACATGAGGAAGCAGTGCTGAATTCTCTCTTTGTAGGTAAACTGTGGCCACTGGGGTCTAAGTGTCTTCCCATGTGGACTGTGAAGCCATTTGATCATCTTCCACTTTTCGAGGTGTTTCTTGCTGCTGCACTGTGAATTTGGTATTTGCTTCAGGAAATACAAGGAGTTCAACAGGTACCAGTGATGGAGGGAGTTCTGTCACATGTGGTGGGTCAAGGTCTGCAGGAAAATGCACCAACCAGGCTTCTACCCCACATAGCTTGCCCGCTTGTCCATAGCAATCTGATTCTGAACATTGCCCGGAAACCTCTCCATATAACAAGATGCTTTTATATAATAGGGTCTGCTGACTTCACCATGTCAGTCTCAAGCCATTTGGAATCCAAGGGCAGATCCACATGGTACCACCACAGATTTTTTATCACATACCTGCACACCACTGCTCTAGGCCCACTACTCAGCAGTCTCCAACTTACAGGGATCTCTTTTCTACACTGTTTTCATGAAACCAAGTAAATCCAAGCACAGTCTGGTACACTCATGACCAGCAACAAGTCATCCAAAGTTTCTCCATTGCCACCTGGTCATTGAAATTTCAAAAAATTCATGGTATGTATTTAGCTATTTTTCAAAGATGAAGTTGGAGGCACTGTGGGTTTCAAATTATTTAGGAAACATTAAATGGTGAGGAAGCTCATTTCAAAGAAATCTCTGGAGAACTCTCACAGGCAAGGCTTCCCAAAGAGTGGCCAATATTTCACATGAATCCAGGCCCATTGAGGTCTAAAATGTGAGGTCTATGTGTGTTTTGACTCTCAATTATGGCTGCCAAGACTTTCAGAATAAAATCACGTGAAATCCAGGCTGAGATTCCCAGTGCTCTGTGGAAGCCACCTTGGCCAGGATCTCAGTTTTCAGGATGACTCTCATGTGTTGCCTCCTAAAATTCCAACACAATTCATGGCAATACTTCTCTGAGGACAGTTCCAGAATTCAGTCTCTAATAACACCAGAGTTCAAGCCCAGGTGAACTAAGTCATCTCTTCCAACCGCCACACAAACGACCAGAATTAAAACCAAAACACTCCCACATGGCCCTCAACATTCTCCATATAGACACTTATCATAACCTCTGGCTGGAAATTTCCATGAGGGGCACAGACAAAGACAGTATCCAAATAAGTTCCCTTGCCCCTCATTTGCCTAAAGTCAGGGTGGCCTGGACACCCTTCCTGAGAACCAAGAGTGATTAAATAGGCCTGCACTTAATACTGCTCTGCATCTCCAATTTGGGGCCTACTTACTTTCAGGTATAGATTCTTTATGTGATTTGGAGTCATGAGAAAAGCCAAGCACCTCTGGGCTAGTCTCTGCAGGGTTTGAAGAACTCATTTGACCCAAAAGATCCCTATTCTCACTTGATGGATTTCAGGAACCTAACGGAGGAAAGCAAAAGACTTAATCCACACTGACTCCTCATTTGGCCATATTGGTTTTGGATGCACACATGGTATCTTTCTTTAGATCCATCAGGTGCTAAGAATCTAAGCCACAGCATCACACAGGGTCATGAGGCTGATTCAGACACATCCCTTTCCAAAGCAATCAAGCAAAGAGCCACAGGTGATGCCCATTCATTTGCATTTGAAGACTCTTTTCTTCAGGCTTCACAAAGGAGTAGTCTGAGGCAAAAAGCTTTCTGAAATTCAGGGCAACAGAACAATAGGTAAGCAAATGGCCCAAAGCAGGATTTCTCCACTGAGACTTTCCTGGTCACACTGATATCTGAGTTTTCTGAGATGCTCGCCATTCCCTTTAGCTATCCAGTACATGGCCATGCCACAGAGCTTGGAGGTGGTATATATATTGGACACATAACCATGAGCCTATTTTGGAGAGTGGAATGAATTCAGGAACAAAATAGAAACTTAGGAAGATAGTAGGTGTTGCCCATTCATAAGGCAAGCCGCAGTCCATTCATAAATTGGCAGGATGAATGTTGGGAAGATTTCTACTAGACAGGAGTCATCCATTGATGCATTCTCTTTTCTGATGTCTAGAACCACGGACACAGTGGGATACACAGACTTAGAAACACTCGCCTTTTCATAAGACTTATTAGAAACAATTCACTTCAAACCAAAAAACCGCCTTTATTACCTATTCTCAGAACATGAGACCAAACCACATACCAACAGCCACATCCACAAAGACAATTTCTTCCCCCAAGTCAGTCTGAGAGTATCCATAGTGTCCTCTGATTGGTGGGCCATACTATGTTACCCCGAAATGTCCTGTCCTGTCTCAGATCTGGTCTCCTTGGTCAACACTGTGAAGTTCTCAGGAGCCAGCGGTGATCCACTAACTGCTTTCTCAGGAAAGGGCACTCTTCAGAGCTTTCCTGGCATTTGGGCATCCTCACCTCCGTAGGTACCAAGAAAGACTGACTCTGTCCTTGGTAAATCCGAACAATTGAGACCACTTGGACTGGGACTGGGACTGAAACAGGATTTGGGTGCCTAGATTCCTGGATCTCAAGTTCAGAGTGTTCCATCACAAAGGATGTTAGGTGAGGTCACTTCCTTCATGATCTGAATGAGGTCACTGCCTTGGCAACCACTTTGTTCTAACAGTTGCTTCAAAGTGTCCCATGAAATGGAGGCTGCCCCTACATCCTGTGACACTTTCAAAAGTTCGAATGGTATATCAACCATAGGCACCCGGAAAGTGCTCTCCACACTGGCCTGGTTTGGTCCTTCTTCTCCATATTAAGAAGAGAGAGGCTGATTCAGACACATCCCTTCATCCTGACCAGGTTGTTTTCAATGGAAGATGACTTTTGCTCTCTCAGTTCCTACATATGTGCCTACAACTTCTCCAAAGATCATTTTGCGTGGACCTTTGAGTTTCTCAGCAGTTGGAAGAAACCGTACATTCCTGTATTTTAAGATCAACTCTGTCCCTGCTCTTCTGTAAAGTTAGATTGAGGGAAGAGTGTATGGTTAGGGTTAATAACAGTTTCGATTGGGGTTAGGAATCATTCTGCTGAATGAATAATGGTATGGCGAACCTTCGATATTTTCAAGAATATATAGGTAAAATATAAGTACGAAAACAGAAATAAAGGTAATATTTGAAGCCCAGAAGGGCATTGGGTCTTTGATTGCAATATTTAGCTTTGATTTATTTTCTGCACAGATGTCTCAGATAAATCAATATACAAAGGCATAGGACCTTGTACTTTGAATGATTGATTGTCAAAAAGAACTTCCAGTCAAAAATGGATAGTCGGGGGGCTGGGGATGTGGCTCAAGTGGTAGCGCGCTCGCCTGGCATGCGTGCGGCCCGAGTTCGATCCTGAGCACCACGTACAAACAAAGATGTTGTGTCTGCCAAGTACTAAAAAAACTAAATGTTAAAAATTCTCTCTCTCTCTCCCTCTCTCTCTAACTCTTTCTTTAAGAAAAAAAATTAAAAAAAGCATAGTCGGTAGGATTAGGACGATAGTTGGTAAGTTTAGAACGGAGAGTAAGTATAGGATTTGCACCAAAAGTTCTTTAGCTATGGGGTTTCGGGTATAGAGTGAATGTAAATGTCAGCACTTGTGAAGAGTCAGTCACAATGATGTACTGGGGAAAATATGTAGGAAAGCAGATTTCAATAGAGACATTAGGAAATCTGGCAAAGTATATTCGGTAATGAAAATTTAGTAAAATAGGTAAATGTCGCTTGCTGTTTTTCTGTATGCTTAACAAAACACTATTGAAATCTTGAGAACTGTTTGCTAATCTTGTTCCCAGAATGTGCTGTCCCCAACTGCCAACCTACAGAATGTACTCATTCACCCGGTTGCACGCAAACTGCTCACTCGCCCAGACCAAACAACAAAGTTCCCTCTCTGCCCTCTCCAAGGAAAGTATATAAGCTCTGCTTAAGCTGTTCTCAGGGCTCTCTGCTCTATTCAAGTGAGCTCTGAGCCCCAACATGCTGAATCCCCAATAAACCCTTTGCTTTTGCATGAGACAGTCTCTTGGTGGGCTCTTCACCCGATGCTCGCCTGACCTTTACATATGGAGGTTCCACTGAGATCCGGCAGCGGCGAACGAGAGACCCCAACAGGCTCCTCTTGGGGTATGTATGGTGCCTCTTTCTGGTTTCAGGTTTCAGGTTAGGGCTTCGCAAAATGGCTGTCAATGAAGAGTGTGAGCTCTCTCCGACGGTGGCTGACATACGTGTCACAGAGCCACAGGCCACATCCCTGGGGGATGCTCCAGAGTATTCGGGAAATCAGGGAGCAATAGTCTCCTCAATTCAGTGATATTTTGTTTCAGATTCAGTATCGCCAGCCCATCGGGTTGGGCCAGATACTTAGTCCTGGTCTCAGTGTTCGAAGTTCCATTGTCTGTCTTTATTTTCTTGTCTTGTCTGTGTCGTGTGTCGTTGCTTTTATTGTTTGTGTATCTTTCATTATGGGACAGAGCACTTCAATGCCTGTGTCCCTAACCCTCGATCACTGGACCAAAGTACCCTTAAGGGCTCAGAATCTTTCTTTTTCAGTAAAATTCTGGACCTGGCAGACTCTCTGTGCCTCAGAATGGCCCACCTTTGTATTCGGATGGCCCCTAGAAGGATCTTTCTACTTCCCACTAATTTAAAAAGTCAGACGATATTGTCTTTCAGCCAGGGCCACATAGCCATCTGGATCAACAGCCATATATCTTAACTTGGCAGGACCTCTGCAAATCTCCTTCATGGGTGAAGCATTTCCTTGCCCCTACCCCCACTCCTACTGCTTCCCCCATGATCTCTCAAACCCTCTGCTCCTCCTCCTCCTCCAACCTCTGTTCTCCCTGAGACACAAGATTTGACTCTACTGGACTCTCGTCCCCCTCCTTATCTCCTGCCCAAGTCCCCCAAAGACCAACACCCTCTAAGTGATTCCCCTGCTGCTGACTCAACCTCTCCACCATTGGAGAAAGCTAAGCCAGCCCAGCGCCCTCCAGATAATTTCCCCGAGGCACACACAGCCCCTCCTCTTCTGGAGGAAGCTAGCCCGGCTAAAGGTACTCACCAGCGGTGAATGATTGAAAAACCTGGAACTCTAATGATGCTCCCCCTCCATCCCTAGGGGCCAATGATTGACAACGGCCTTGGGGGAAAAATGCAAGCCTACCAGTATTTACCTTTCTCCTCTTCAGACCAATATAACTGGAAAAATAAAAATCCCCGTTTTACCGAGGACCCCAACCGGCTCCTAGGTGTGGTTGAGTCATTGATGTTTTCACACCAGCCTACTTGGGATGACTGCCAACAACACCTAGGGTTGTCTCTTCATGACAGAGAAACAAAAGAGAATCCTCCTGGATGCTAGAGAAAAATATCCTCTGACCAGATGTGTAACCGACAAAACTTCCCAACATATTTAACCCGGCTTTCCCTTGAATCGACGAAACTGGGACCCCAACACCTTTGAAGGTAGGGAGCATCTGTCCACTTATCACTGGGCTCTAATTGTGGGTATCTTAGTGGCCGCTAGGCGACTTACAAATTTTGCCAAGTTAAGAGAGATTATTCAAGGGCCTGATGAATCTCCCTCTATGTTTTTAGAGAGAATTATGGAGGCATATAGGAGATATACCCTTTCGATCCTCAGGCAGAGGATCAAAAGTCATCTGTCAAGATGGCCTTTATGGGCAAGCTGCCCTGGATATTAAAAGAAAGTTACAATGCTTAGATGGATTACAAGATATGACTTTGAGAGATTTAGTCAGAGTAGCCGAGAAGGTATACTATAAGAAAGAAAGTGAGGAAGAGTAGGGAGCAAAGGAAGGATAAAAGAAACAAAAGAGAGACTAAGGCATTGACTAAGGTCCTGGTCACAACAACAAATAGGCCAGAAATAAGAAACATGGAGACAGGAAGGGATACTGGGGCCCAGACTAGAGGCCACCCCTGGCCTCAATTTAATGTGCCTACTGTAAAGAAAAAGGACACTGCTTCAAAGAGTGCCATTGAAAGAGACAGCCACTCTAGCCAGCCATTCTGACTCTGGAGGATGACTAAGAATGTTGGGTCTCAGATCCCCTCCGAGAGCTCAGGGTAAATTTTGAAGTGGAGGGGACCCTAGCAAACTTTGAAGTGGATACAGGGGCAATATACTCTGCCCTTATGGCCCCATTGGTCTCTCTATCAAATAAAAAGGTCTCTAATTCAAGGGGCTAATGGCAGAAAATATCGGGTTTGGACAACTAAGAGGACCATGGACCAGGGGAAAGGAAAAATCCATCACTCGTTCTTAGTAATCCCAGAATGCCCAGCCCCATTGATGGGCAGAGATCTGCTCACCAAGCTCCGGGCCAAAATAACTTTTAACCCTGAAGGCCCACAAGTGGAATTTCTAAATCCTTCAATAAAAACTCCTATAGTCACGGCTCTAAATATGTCAGTAGAAAATGTATATCAACTCACTCACCTTGGTTCAAAGAAATTGCATTCATTCCTGAAGGATGAAGAACAGAGTTTTTTACTAACCGACTCAAAGCAAAAGGAAATAACTGAATGGGTAACAAAAGCCTGTCAGGTCTGTCATGATTAATGCTTACCCTTCCAAGCTTCCTGCAAAAAAGCACCTACGAGGAACCAGACCAGGACAATTCTGGGAAGTGGACTTTACTAAAATTAAGCCAGCAAGGTTTGAAATTAAATATCGCCTAGTCTTTGTAGATATATTTTGAGGATGGATTGAAGCCTTTTCCAGGAAAAAAGAAAAAAAACGAAACAGCGCAAATGGTTGTCAAGAAGATCCTGAAAGATATTTTTACAAGATACGGCCTGCCTAAAGTAATAAGGTCTGATAATGGACTGGCGTTTGTAGCCCAAGTAAGTCAGGGGTTAGGCAAGACCCTGGGGATTAATTAAAAGTTACATTGTGCTTATAAACCACCGAGTTCAGGACAGGTAGAAAGAATGAATAGAACCATTAAAGAGACCATAACGAAATTAAGCTTAGAAACCTGCATAATAGATTGTACTATGCTCCTTCCTTATGCACTATTTCATGGAAGAAACACTCCCTCTGTTTCTTTGTGTAACCTTACCCCCTATGAAATTGTCCATGGTTCCCCTCCTTCAGTAAGGGACCTAACCCCAACTCTAAGACCTAACGATTCCTTCCACACCCCATTGCTTGACTGAATTAAAGCTCTTGAAAGAACTCAGGGATACCTGTGAAAACAGATGGCCAATGCCTATCAACCTGGGGACGAATGGACTCTACATCAATATCAAGTAAGAGACTTCATCTACATAAGTCGACATCAGGTGTCATCCCTGAAACCCCACTGGAAATGACAATACAAGGTGCTACTTATAACACCTACAGCGGTAAAGGAAGACAGAATCACTTCCTGGATCCATACCTCTCATCTCAAGCCTGCGCCCTGCCAGACTCTGGCTGGAAAATGGAAAAGATTGGTAAAACTTTCAAATTGTGTATTTACCCTGTGTCTAAGGCTATAGACTCTTCCCTTGACCACCAGTAGTCCTAAACCTATTAAACCCGTTCAGCAGCGATGGCTGATCACAAATCCTACTGGCAAAGAAGTATGATCTATCTCGCATGCAGCCCACTTAGGGACTTGGTGGACATCTATCCACCCAGACATTTGTCAGCTGGCTATAGGTCTTTCCTATTGGGATATACCTGATGAAGAGGATCCCACTAAATTTCCATTAAATCCATTCTGCACCATTGATAATGGAAACAATCATTATGGATGTAGGGACACGCGAGCCAGATGCAGGTTGGCTAGCCTAGATTACTATGTTTGCCCGGTGGACTACCAAAGCCACAAACAGTCACGGTTGTGTGGGGGGAATGCCGACTTCTTCTGTATGTCTAGGGATGTGATCATACAGGCAGTGCATGATGGAACCCAAACTCCTCATCAAATTCTGTACACAGCATTGGCCCTATTACCAATTAGATCACCCAAACTGTTGGCCCCTAGAGGGGTCTCTAGATCCTCAAATTCTGCATGACCTTTTTAACTTCTGAATGTCCTCAAAAGGGTGAAAGGAGATTTCCCTATGTGGAGGCCTTTTCCCTCCTTCGCTCACATCCTGAACTATGCTTCTCCAATAGGTCCTCACACTCAGCCTTCCGCTCCAGACTCTCTGCTGTCACTCTCACCTCAGCAACATGATTTCTCCCCTCCAATTACTAGATCAAAAACCCAAACCTCCACCGGATCTCAGATCATTTCCCCCTTTCTGAGGTAGCAGGTACTGAGGTAACCCTCCAACGAATCACTCCTCTCTTCTCCAGTCAGTGCCCACACCGGGTCCCACCAGTTCCTCTTAACAGCTAACCCAAAGCTCAAACCAGCTGAGGAGAACCCTCAGACCCCTATCCAAGATGTAGTGAAAATGGCCTTTAAAGTTTCTTTGTCATTAGTGAAAACAGGTTACTAAGAATTTAAAGTCCCTCACAGGCTTTTAGGGATACTAACTCCTATCTTCTCCTCTGTTCTACCTGTTCTACTGCTCACCTTTTTGTTGCTAGGAAAATCACAAACACCTTTGCCAGTATTCTTTCACATCTCTGCTACCTCATTCTCGGATCCACGGAGCTGCTCACAGCCATGCCTTCCCCATCTCCCCCCTCTGTTCCAGGCCCACAGAAAAACATTAATTGACCTTCTACGGAAGTCTTCAGCATGGCTGACTTTAGGACTTTCAGGAAAAGAGTCCCCATGAAAGACTTCAAAGTAGATAAACTTCCTCTTTCCATGTTGCCCTGTTGTACTTGGTCACTGGCTAAAAATATCAGCACTCCTAAGTTAGACACCCCCTTACTAGTTTTTCACAAAATATGTGAACAAGGCCTTTGGCATTGATCTGGGGCTTCACAGAGATGGCTACATTTCAAAGATAAAGAAGTTACCAACTGGGCTCCATGGTAACAGCTGGAAGGGGGAAAAATAAAGGGAAAAAAAAGCTCTCCTTCACCCAGGTGTCCTTGAAAAGTTAACTTGCCCAGAACAGAGGAATAAAACAGAAAAAAATCTGCTTTTTGTGAACTTCTGCAGGCTGTGAACTTCTGCGCCCCTTCCCTTATATGTTGGGTACAAAATTCTGAAACTACCTAAACGTGAGTTTCAGGGAATTAATTGATTATAACAGAAGTAATGCCCTCTGAATCCGGTTGCTAATAAAATGGAAAGTTTCCCTGTTTTTGGTAGTATCTTAGGTGCCGTGCCTTGTCCGTCTCTACAACAGTATAATTCTATAGACTTAAACATTGTTTATGTTTTCAAGAAATTGTCAAGACGATGTGATTAAATGTGTAAAGGTGCAGATGTTTCCCAGAGTGCTTTATCATAATGCAGGTTCATTTGAAGTTCAAATAGGGGGGCATAAAACTCGGTTCCACTGAGAACATATATCCATCACTTTAGCCATCCTATTAGGAATAGGAGTTGCTGCAGGCGTGAGCACAAGAACCACTGCCTTGGTCCATGGGATACAACAAATGACACAATTAGAAGCAGCAATAGACCAAAACTTAAAGATATTAGAATCCTCCATCTTGGCTTTGCAGGAATCTTTAACCTCTCTCTCTGAAGTTATTTTACAGAAAAGGCGAGGGTTGAACCTCCTCTTCATGAAAGAAGGGGGCCTTTGTTCTGCATTGATGGAGAATGTTGTGTTTTTGCCGACCATACTGGAGTTGTAAAAAAATCTAGGAGTAAATTAAATAGATGCCTCGAAGAGTGTCAATGAGAGAGAGAGGCCCAAAAAGTGTGGTTTGAGTCTTGGTTCACACAGTCCCCCTGGTTAACTACGCATTTATCAACCCTGGACAGTTCAATAATAATCCTCATATTATTGCTAACTATAAAACCCTGTTTGCTCAACCGTGTAATTTCTTTTTTCCAAGCTCAAATTGGATGAGTTCAACTTATGGTAATACCCCACTAGCAAACATAGAATGTGACACCCCGCAATGATCACTTTTATGATTAAAAGTAGCCAGAAGAAGAAGTGGGGAATGAAAGGTTAATTGAATAGGCACTTTTCACTTCCTTTTTTCCTGTATGCTTAACAAAACACTGTTGAAATCTTGAGAAATGTTTGCTAATCTTGTTCCCAGAATGTGCTGTCCCCAACTGACTAACTGCAGAATGTGCTCCCTCACTGGGTTGCATGCAAACTGACCAATTGCCCTGACCTATCAATAAACTTCCCTCCCTGCCGTCACCAAGGAAAGTGTATAAGCTCTGCTTAAGCTGTTCTAAGGGCTCTCTACTCTATTCAAGTGAGCTCTGAGCATCAGCATGCTGGACCCCCAATAAACACTGCGCTGTTGCATGAGATAGTCTCTTGGTGGTCTCTTCTTTCGACCTCATCCGACCTTTACTTGGATAATTAAATGTAGAAGAGAACATCCATTCAAAAAGGGATAGTCGGTAGGATTAGGAATATAGTTGGTAGGTTTAGGAAGAAGACTGTGTATAGGATTTGGAACAAAAGTTCCTTAGCAATAGGGTTTCGGTTAGAGAGTGAATGTAAATGTCAGCACATGTGAAGAGTCAGTCACAATGATGAACTGGAGAAAATATGTAGGAAATCAGATATCAATACACACATTATGAAATCAGGCAAAGTATAAAGTGAATGATAGGATTAGACATTAACAACAAGGTTGAGTTTCAATGTATTCTCTTAGGAAGAAACAAATATGTAGTCAGCAATATGATTGACATTTGAGAGCATTAGGCAACCTGGACATGGATGTTTTTAGTAATCCAGGATCACTTTCCATTTAGGATTTGCTACAATCATAAGTTTGACCTTTGCATTTTGTGATCAGAATATTACAGTGATAAAATGTATATGTAGATCAGGTGACATGAGTATTTTTTCTAACATTTCTGGGAGCAATATTTTGAAGACGTATAAATTAGTGTTGGGGGTACACAGAGTTGTACCCTGTGTCTATGAATATAGAAGTAATGCATGAATTGACAATACTGTGAATAAATAATATAACTGTTTCCACTTTAAATCATGGATTGAATTGATATCTGAAAATATATAAGAAATCTTATATTGATATACAATCATTCATTCCAACGAGTTATGCATCTAATGGTAATATTAGGGTTACGTTTTATCATGAAAGGTGTGTGAGTTTAGCTTCAAAAGTGATTATGGAAATGGAAAATTATGTGTTTGGAAAGAAGTCTCATGAAAAGACGAATCAAGAAACCTAGAGGAATACATGTGTTCTGAAGCAGGAAGTGATTGTAAGTATAAAAAAACGTATAAATTTCCTAACTTGTGGATGAAATATATATCCTATGATGTGCAAAAACTGAAAAAAATAGTAATGTACCAGTGTTGAAAGAAAATGAATGTCAAAATACATATCATGTCCCATAGGAATCTACTTGCATTGATGTTAAACTGGGTCAGTTACTGTAGAAACATTAGGATTTGAAAGGACCATTTACTAAAGTTAGTTTTCAGTACTAGGAATCAAATATATATTTCAGGTGGATGAATATATCTGAGCATAATCTTGTGAACATTTTATTATAAATCCACATTCATGACATGAATGAATTTAGGGAGTGTATATAAGACACATATATTTCATATTTTGAAAAATCAGGAGGGTGTAATATATATATATATATATATATATATATATATATATATATATATATATATACACAGATACATTAAAAAGTAGCAATATATAAATATATATGGGTATCAAAATTTATCTTGAAATATATATCATCCACAGATTAAAAAGTATTCATTTTAGTGAACATGGATTTATGTATAATGTTGTTCAACTAGGAACCTCACCCATAGGTGGAATTTTAAGATCCAAAAGCGTTTAGGAGTAGTGATCTCTTCTCACAATTTGTATCTGCAAAGTTAGCCACCTCACAAAAATGTACGTGTGATACCAGGTAGGATTCTATATGTGCATATAAAAATACATGTGCTGAATAGGCTCCAGAGAAATGGAGACAGAAATTCAGAAATAAGTTAACATTAAAAAGAATGGAGAACTATTTCAATTAACAATTGACTATATTTTTAACACCTACCATTTATCATGCAAATAACAAGTCCAACTATACACCATGCCTCCTCTGAACTGCTTTTGTTTCTATAATGTTTCGGTTACTTTCCTCCATTATATTAGGATTAGTAATCAGAGTCTAGTAGGGTGTGAGTTAGTGTCAGGGAATCAGTATATTGAATGGAAAATAGAAAAATGAATCCAATGTGTATGCAAATATGTGGTACACAAAAATCTTCCCACTCTCATCAAGAACAACACCTAGATATCACCTACGCCCCAAGTAACACACAATTAGAGGAGAAGAGTTAGAAAATCCATGACTACATATCTGGAATGGAATACGATCAGGAGTTCACAACCTTGGAAGTGGTAGAGGAGTTTCCAAAAGTAAGGGACAGGGTAAACACTCCACAAACATGGACCTCTGCCTGCCTAAAAACTTCTTGAGAAACTGTCTCTGAGGTTGGGCACTTAAAACATATGTTGTTGTCAGGAGCTTTAGCTTCCTTTCTAGGGAGACCATCAAAGCTGGGTCTTCATCTCTGTGACCTTGTGGATATGGTTTCTTATTTTCCAATGAACATGAGGCAGCAGTGCTGAATTCTGTCTTTGTAGGTAAACTGTGGCCACGGGGGGCTAAGTGTATCCACATGTTGGCTGTGTATCCATTTGGTCATCCTCCAAATTTCGTCGTGATTCTTGGTGCTGCACTGGGAATTTAATATTTGCTTCATGGAATACAAGGAGCTCAACTGGAACACAGTGCTGGAGGGAGTTCTGTCATGTGTGGTGGGTCAGGGTCAGCAGGAGAATGCACCAACCAGGTTTCTATCTCACACAGTTTGCCCCCTTGACCATAATAACCTGATTGTTAAGATTTCCCTTAAACCTCTACTTATAAAAAGATGCCTTTACATATAAGGGTCTGCTGGATGCACCATGTCAGCCACAAGCCATATGGAAGTCAAAGGCAGATCCACAAGGCCCCACGACAGAAGTTTTATCACAAAACTGCACATCTCTGCTGTAGGCCCACTAATCAGCAGGCTTGAACTTACTGGCATCTCTGTTCTACACCATTTTCATGAAACCCAGTCAATCAAGAAACTGTCTGATACACTCATCGTCAGCAACAGTATATCCAAAGGTTCTCCTGTGCAACCTGGTCAAGGGAATTTTAAGAATTTCATGGTATTTATCTAGCCATTATTCAAGCATGAGGTTGGAGGCACTGTGGGTTTCAATTTTTTCAGGAAACATTAAATGGTGAGGAAGCTCATTTCAATGAAACCTCTGGAAAACTCTCACAGGCAAGTCTTCCCAAGGAGTGGCCAAAAGGTCACCGAAATCCAGGACTATTGAGGTCTACAATGTGAGGTCCATGTGTGTTTTGACGCTCAAGTATGCCTGCCATGTGTTTTAGAAAAAATCATGTGATATCCAGGCTGTGATTCTCAGTGCTCTGTGGAAAGCCACCCTGGACCTAGATCTCAGTTTATAAGGGGGACTCTCATGGGTGGCCTGCGAAAATCCCAACACAATTCATGGCAATACTTCTCTGAGTTCAGTTCCAGAACTCAGTCTCTAAGTCCCCTTGAACTCACACCAGAGTTCAAGACCAGTTGGACCCATTCATTTCTTCCAACCGCCACACAAATGACCAAAATTAAAACCTAAACACTCCCACAAGGCCCTCATGTTCTCCATATAGACACTCATCATAACCTCTGGCTGAATTTTTCCATGAGGGGCGCAGCCCAAGACAGTGACCAAAATGAGCACCTTTGGCCCTCATTTGCCTAAAGTCAGGGTGGCCTGGACACCATTCCTGTGAACCAGGAGTGATTAAAAAGACCTGCCGTTAATACTGCTCTGCTTCTCCATTTTGAGGCCTACTGAATGTCAGGTATAGATTCTTTATGTGGTTTGGAGTCATGAGAAAACCCAAGCACTTCTGCAGGGTTTTGAATAACTCATTTGACCCAAAGGATCCCTATTCTCACTTGATGGAGTCAGGAACATCACAGAAGAAGGCTAGAGACTTCATCCACAATGACTGATCTTTTTGCCATTTTGGTTTTGGATGCACACATGGGATCTTTCTTTAGATCCATCAGGTGCTGAGAATCTAAGCTGGAGCCTCACACAGGGCCAAGTGGCTGATTCAGACACCTCCCTTTCCAAAGCAATTATGCCAAGAGCCACAGGTGATCCTCATTCATTTCCATTTGATAACTGTTTTTTTCAGTCTTCACAAAGGGGTGGCCAGAGGCAAATACCTTCCTGACATTCAGGGCAACAGAACAAAATGTAAGCAAAAGGCCCAAAGCAGGGTATCTCCACTGAGAGTTTCCTAGCCACACTGATATCTGAGTTTCTTGAGATGCTCGCCATGCCAATTCCTTCAGCTATTCAGTACATGGTCATGTCACAGTGATTGGAGGTGGTACATATCATGGATAAAAAACAATGAGCATATTCTGGCTAGTGGCCAGAATTCTGGAAGAAAACAGGAACTTAGGAAGGTTGTAGGTGTTTCCCATTGGTAAGGCAAGCCGCAGTCCTTTCATAAATTGGACAAGTTGATTGCTGGGAGGCATTCTACTACACAGGACATATTCATTGATGCATTCTCTTTTCTAATGTCTACAACCACGGACACAGTGGCATACACAGAAATAGAAACACTCACCATGTCAAATGACTTATTAGAAACAGTCCATTCCAAAAGAAATAAATCACGTTTTTTCTACCTATTCTCAGAACATGAGACAAAACCACAAACTGACATCCACACACCCAGGCACCTCCTTCCCCCAAGTAGGTCTGTGACTCTTCTGAATGTCCTCTGACTGGTAGGCCATACGATGTTCCTCTGAAATGGCCTTTCCTGTCTCAGATCTGGTGTCATTCACCAACTCTGTGAAGTTGTCAGGAGGCAGTGGTGAGCCAATTCCAGTCTTGTCAGGAAAGGCCCCTCTTCAGATCTTTCTTGGAATTTGGCCACCGTCACATGAAGAGGTACCTAGAAAGACTGATTCTATCCTTGGTAAATCCAAACAAGTGAGACCACTGGGACTTGGACGGGTAATGGCTTTGGGTGCCTGGCTTCCTGGATCCCAAATTCAGAGAATTCCATCACCAAGGAAGTAGGTGAGGTCACTTCCTTCAGGAACTGAATGAGGTCACTGACTTGGCCACCAATATGTCCTAACAGTTGCTTCCTAGGTTCTCATAAGATGGAGGCGGCCCCTACTTCTTGTGACACATTCACAAATTAGAATGGTATAGAAACCATAGGCACCTGGGAACAGCTCTCCACAAAGGCCTGGTTTGATCCGACTTCTCTACATTAAGAAGAGAGAGGCTGATTCAGAAACATCCCTTCATCCTGACTAGGTTGTTTGCCATGGAAGATGACTTTTCCTCTCTCAGGTCCTAAATAGCTGCCTAAATCTTCTCCATCGATGATTTCTGCATGGACTTTTGAGGTTCTCAGCAGGTGGAAGATCCCCTACCTTCCTGTATTGTAAGACCAACTCGGTCCCTCCTCTTCTGTAAAGTTAGATTGACGGAACATTGTATGTTTAGGGTTAATAGCATGTTCGATTTTGGTTAGGAATCATTCTGCTGGATGAATAATGGTTTGGGAACCTCTGATACTTATAAGAATATAGACGTGAAATATAAGTACGAAAAAAGAAATCTAGGTAAGATTTGAAGCCCAGAAGGGCATTTGGCGATTGATTGGCATACTAAGCTTGAATTATGTTCTGCACCGAGGTCTCAGATAAATTTATTTACAATGGCATAGGTTGCTGTACCTCAGATGACTGAATTTAGAAGAGATCATCCAGTCCAAAAGGGATAGTCCATAGGATTAGGAAGATTGTCTGTAGGATTAGGAAGAAGAGTGAGTCTAGGAGTTGGACCAAAAGTTCTTTAGCAATAGGGTTTCAGTTAGAGAGTGAATGTAAATGTCAGCACATGTGAAGAGTCAGTCACAATGATGAACTGGGGAAAATATGTAGGAAAGAGAGTAAATATGTATCAATAGAGACATTAGGAAATCAGGCAACGTATAAAGTGAGTGATAGAATTAGATATTTTCAACAGGGTTGAGGTTGAATATATAATCTTAGGAAGAAACAATTATTTAGTCACCAATAGGATTGACATTTGAGCGCATTAGGGAACCTAGACATGGAGGTTTTTAGTAATCCATGCTCACTTTAAATTTAGGCTTTAGTACAATCATAAGTGTGACCTTTGCATTTTGTTTCAAGAATATTACTGTGGTAAAATATATATGTAGATCAGATGACATGAGTATTTCTTCCACCAATATGAGGAGCAATATTTTGAAAACTTACAAATTAGTATTGCGGATAAAATAGGCCTACCCTGTGTTGATGAATAAGAGATGATGCATGAATAGACGATATTGTGAATAAATTATATAACTGGTTCCAACTTTAAATAATGCATTGAAATTATATTTGAAAATATATAGTAAATCTTATATTGATATATATACATTCATTCCAACCAGTTATACATCTAATGGTAATATTAGGGTTACGGTTTATCATGAAGAGTGTGTGAGTTTTGCTTCAAAAATGAGTATAGAATCGAAAATAATGTTTTTAGAAAGAAGTCTAGTGAAAAGACCACTAAAGAATCATAGAGGAATACATGTTTTCTGAAAGAGGAAGTGATTGATAGTGAACCACATGCCTATAAATTTGTGAATTTGTGGATGAAAGGACATATTCTATGATGTCCATAAACTGAAGAAATAGTAATGTACCAGTGTGGAATAAAAATGAACTTAAAAATACATATCATGTCCCATAGGAATCTAACTGCATTGATGTTAAACTTGGTCAGTTACTATAGAAATATTAGGATATATAAGGACCATTCACTGAAGTTAGTTTTCAGTACTAGGAAACAAATATGTATGTCAGGTGGTTGAATATTTCTGAGAATAATCTGTTGAGAGCCACAGCCAAAGGAGCCCCAGCAAACTTGCAGCTGCCAGCAAACTTCCATTTGCCGGCTGATGATTGGCTCACAGCGGCCCCAGCATCATCTAGCTGATTTGCTTGTCTGTGGTGATGCTCATTGAGATGCTCAATGAGCGGTTTCCCCGACCTTTCAGACTGCCAGCGGATGATTGGCTCACAGCGGCCCCAGCAACATCTAGCTGATTGGATCCTCTGTGGTGATGCACATTGGGCTGGTTCCCTGCCCTTTCAGACCATGGAACTGTTCATTGGGGGACTTTTTGGCTTCGCCCACGTGACCCAGCCAATCAGCCTCAAGAGGAGGAGACTTGTGTTTGAGGGAGAGGCTTGTGGGAAGCCTGTGGTGGCAGTTGGGCTCTGACGGCTTTTCCTGAGGAGCTGTTTTGTTTGGTGTCATCTTGTTGGGTTGTATTATAGTAGAAATACGGGATCAGAAATTAGTAAAAAAAAAAAAAAAAAAAACTGAAAGAGTGTTCAGTAAATTGTTAGAGGAAGGAGGCATCTCAGTAAAATCAAGAAAAGTCAGGGCATACGTTGATACAATACAAAAATGTAGCCCATGGCTTTTTCAGGAGGAGTTGTTAAATATATCACAATGGAACCATCATGGTGAAGATTTAAAAAGAATAGGAAAGAAAAGCCCAGGGACTCTGCCAGTTGGCACATTGCTATTGTGGACGTTTGTACCTTGTTTGCTTAGTGGAAAGCCTTCAGTTCAGACAACGGTAGAGGAAGGAGAAGACATATTGATTCAAGTAAAATAGAAGGTCTCTCAAGTTAGTCAGATAGAGGAAAAAATTCAAGTAAAAGAAAAGGTCTCTCGAACTAGTCAGACAGAGGAAAAAAATCAAGTAAAAGAGAAGGCCTTTCAAGCCAGTCAGACAGAGGAAGAAAGTGTATAACAGAAAAAGCCATCAGGGGGAAAGTTACAACAGGAGACTACTACTAACACCTTTCTATCACCAGAGGGTGTAAGTGTCCAACCAACAGCACAACCTCTACAGGAGACTGCTACTAACACCTTTCTATCACCAGAGGAAGTAAGTGTCCAACTAACAAGGCCACCTCCATATGCTGGGAGGCCCCCAACCCCCACAGTTGATAGTTGGAATCCTGAGACAAGATCTCAAATATTAACATGCCCAGTATTTGAGGCAGGAGGGCAGTGAGATTACCATGCTTTAAATTTCAAAACAGTGAAGCAGCTAACAGAGGCTGTAACAACCTATGGTCCTCAAGCACCCTTCACTGTAAGCATTATCAAATCCATTAACAACATGAACATGAAGCCAGCAGATTAGGCTAATATGTGTAAAGCTGTGCTAAATGGAGGAAATACCTGTTATGGAAGATTGCCAATGAGGAATTTTGCAAGGAGATGGCTAGGCAAAATGCAGCAGCTAGTTATCCTCAGAGAAATCTAGATATATTGTTAGGAAAGGGACCTTATGAGGATCAGCAGCAGCAATGTGCATATGATCCTGGTGTATATGCACAGATTGCTATAGATGCAATTAAGGCATGGAAGACTTTTCAAGGAAATGGAGGTTTACAAGGTCAGTTATCTAAGGTAATACAAGGAGCTAATGAACCTTATGCTGAATTTGTAGATAGGCTTATTCAAACAGCTACCAGAGTTTTTGGAAATACACAACAAGCAATGCCATTACTAAAACAACTGGCTTATGAGCAAGCGAATCGTTGGTGCAAAGATATCATTAGACCATGGAAACATGAAGATTTAAACACATATATTAAATTGTGTAGAGACATTAAAGAACAAGAGCAAGTCGTGGAAGCTGCAGTAAAACAGGCTTTAGATGCCAGAGACATTAATGAACAAGGGCAAATTGTGGCAGCTGCAGTAAAACAGGCTTTAGATGCCAGGCCAAGAACATGCTACAATTGTGAAAAAACAGGACATTTTAAAAGGAATTGTCCCATAGGAGGAGGGTTTAACAAAACTAGGTATCAAAGGAGTAGAATACCAGGTATTTGTCCACGATGCCATAGAGGGAGACTTTGGGCTAATGAATGCTGTTCTCAAACCACCATAGAGGGTACACCATTATCAAAAAACGAACAAGGACCAGGTGTTTATCCACAATATCTTGGACAAAAACATGGAGCTCCTTTGCCAAAAAAATGGACAAGGGGGCTCAATTCTCCGGGGCCCAAAACCACAAATATACGCAGCACTGGAGAAACCCATCAACCACATCAGGGTAGTGCCCAGGACACATTGTCCATCAGATCCCTCATCAGAAAAACCAGAGGGAGCGCAGGGTTAGACATCTGTGACTCTGCCAGAGCAGTACTAACTGCAGAGATGGGAGTTCAATTCATTTCCACAGGGGTAAAAGGACCTCTTCCCAAAGGAACAGTAGGCTTATTATTGGGACGCAGCTCTTCTACTCTAAAAGGACTTATGATAAGTCCTGGGGTAATTGATCACAACTATGAAGGTGAAATAAAAATTATAGCCAGTTCTCCAAAGGGTATATTAGTAATTTCACCAGGAGATAGAATAGCACAGTTACTAATAATACCCAGCCTACGTGAAAAATTTTCCAGTCGTACTGTAGAAAGAGGTTCCAAGTGATTAGGCTCCACAGGTGTAGATTGGGCTATGCTTTCTTTAAATTTAGATTCTGGCCCCATGCTTAAACTAAATATTCAAGGGCATGAATTTAATGGGCTACTGGATACAGACGCAGACCTTAGCATCATCTCTCGTCAAGAATGGCCAAAACATTGGCCATTACAACAAGCCACTCAAACGCTTCGAGGCCTAGGAGTAGCGTATAATCCCCATAGAAGTGCAATGGTATTAGATTGGAAGGATCCTGAAGGATGTGAAGGAACTCTACAGCCATATGTATTGGATCATCTTCCCGTAAATTTATGGGGACGAGATAGTCTCCTGGACTCATTGATATTTTTTTTCGGATTCGGTATTGCCAGTCAATCGGGTTTTGCCGGCTCCTCAGTCCTGGTCTCAGTGTTGGACGTCCATTGCCTGTCTTCATTGCCTTGTCTTGTCTGTGTCATGTTTCATTGCTTTAACTGTTTCTGTATCTTTCATTATGGGACAGAGCACTTCAATGCCTCTGTCCCTGATACTTGATCACTGGACCAAAGTCCACTTAAGGGCTCAGAATCTTTGTTTTTCAGTAAAGCGCCGGATGTGGCAGACTCTCTGTGCTTCAGAATGGCCCACCTTTGGATTTGGATTACCCCTAGAAGGATCTTTCTACTTCCCACTAATTTAAAAAAGTCAGAGATATTGTCTTTCAGCCGGTGCTACATAGCCATCTGGATCAACAGCCATATATCTTAACTCGGCGGGAACTCTGCATATCTCCTCCTCCATGGGTGAAGCCTTTCCTTGTCACTGCCCCCACTCTGACTCCTTCCCCCAGGAACTCTCAAATCCTCTGATCCTCCTCCTCCTACACCCTCTGTTCTCCCTGAGTCACCAGATTTCACTCTACTGGAGTCTCCTTCCACTCCTTATCCCCTGCCCTTGTCCCCCAAAATCCAACACCCTCTAAGTGATTCCCCTGCTGCTGACTCAGCCTCTCCTCCATTGGAGGAAGCTATGCCGGCCCAGCGCCCTCCAGATAATTCCTTTGCGGCACACACAGCACCTCTTCCCTTGGAGGAAGCTGTACCATCTAAAGGAACTCGCTGGCGGTGAATGATTGAAAACCCTGGAACTCTTGGGATGCTCCCCCTCCATCCCTATGGGCCAATGATTGACGATGGCCACGGGGAAAAAATGCAAGCCTACCAGTATTAGCCTTTCTCCTCGTCAGACCTATATAACTTAAAAAAATTATAATCCCCCTTTTTCTGAGGACCCCACCAGGCTCTCAGGTCTGGTTGAGTCATTGATGTTTTCACACCAGCCTACTTCGGATGACTGCCAAAAACTCCTAGGGATTCTCTTCATGACAGAGGAACAACAGTGAATCCTCCAGGAAGCTAGAAAAAAAATCCCTCAAACAAGATCTGCGTCTGACACAACTTCCCAAGATAATCAAAGGCGGCTTTCCCTTGAACCCACCCAACTGAGACCCCAAAATCTTTGAAGGTAGCGAGCATCTGTCCCCTTATCACCGGGCTCTAATAGTGTGTCTCCAAGCAGCCGCTAGCGACAAAGTAATTTGGCCAAGGTAAGAGAGATTATTCAAGGGCCTGATGATTCTCCCACTATGTTTCTAGAGAGAATTATGGAGGCATATTGGAGATATACTTCTTTTGATCCTCAGGAAGAGAATCAAAGGCATCTGTCACGATGGCCTTTATTGGGCAAACTGGCTTGGATATTAAAACAAAGTTACAAAGCTAGATTGATTACAAGATATGACTTTCAGAGATTTAGTCAGAGAAGCCAAGAACGTATACTATAAGAGAGAAACTGAGGAAGAGAAGGGAGCAAGGGGAGGATAAAAGAAACAAAAGGCAGACTAAGGCGTTGACTAAGGTCCTGGTCACAAAAACAAATATGCCAGAAATTAAGAAACAGGTAGACAAGAAGGGATAACATTGGCCCATGCCAGAGGCCACCCTGGCCTCAGATCAATGTGCCTACTCTAAAGAAAAAAGGACACTGGGCCAAAATTGCCCTAAAAAGCGACAGCCACACCAGCCAGCCATTCTGACTCTGAAGGATGACTAAGAAAGTCGGGGCTCAGATTCCCTCCCCAAGCTCAAGGTAACTTTTGAAGTGTTTCAAAAGTGATTATGGAAATCAAAAATGATGTGTTTGGAAAGAAGTCTCATGAAAAGATCAGTCAAGAAACATGGATGAATACATGTGTTCTGAAGCACGAAGTGAATGAAAGTCAGACAAATGCGTATGAATTTGCTAACTTGTGGATGAAATATATATCCTATGATGTGCATAAAGTGAATAAATAGTAATGTAGAAGTGTTGAATAAAATTGAACATCAAAATACACATCATGTCCCATAGTAATCTACTTGAATTGATGTTAAACAGGGTCAGTTACTGTAGAAATGTTAGGATATGTTTGCACCATTCAAAGAAGTTAGTTTTCAGTACTAGGAAACAAATATGTATTTCAGGTGGATGAATATTACTGAGAATAATCTTGTGAAAAGTTGATTAAAAATCCAAATACATCAATATGAATGAATTTAGGGAGTGCATAATAAGACACATGATATATATATATATATATATATATATATATATATATATATATATATATATATTAAAAATAGCAATATATATGCCAATTGAAATTCATCATGAAATATATATCATCATCATATCCGAAAATATTCATTTTAATGAATATGGATTTTTATATAAGTTTGTTCAAATAGGAAGCTCACCCATGGGTTGAATTTTCAGTTCCAACATTGTTTAGGAGGAGTGATCACTTCTCACAATTTGTATGTGCCATGTCAGCCACCTCACGAGAATGTACGTGTGACACCAGGTAGGATTCTATATGTGCATATTAAAACACATGTGCTGAATAGGCTACTGAGAAAGGAAGACAGTAATTCATATATTTGTTAACTTTAAAAACACATGTAGAACTATTTCAATTAAAAATTGACTAGATTTATAACTCCTACCCTATATATTTCAAAAGGCATGTCCAACTATACACCCTGCCTCCTCTGAAATGCTTGTATTTCTATTCTGTTTGGGTTATGTTTCTCCATCATATTAGGATTAGTAGTCAGAGTCTAGTAGGAAATGGGTTAGTGTCAGGGATTTAGTATTTCAAATATATGCTGCATAAAAATCTTCCCACTCTCATTCAGAACAATGCCTAGACATTACCCTCGTCCCAAGTAAGACACAATTAGAGGAGAAGAGTTAAAAATTCTGTGAATACATATCTGGAAATGAATATTCTCATGAGTTCACAACCTTGGAGGTCGTAGAGGAGTTTTCAAAAGTATGGGACAGGGTAAGCACTCCACAAACATGGAGCTCTGCTGCCCTAAAGACTTCTTGAGAAACTGCCTCTGAGGTTGGGCACTTGAAATATATGTTTTCGTAAGGAGCTTTCTTTGTACTGAGACCATCAAAGCTGGGTGTGCATCTATGCGACCTGGAGGACATGGTTTCATATTTTCCAATGAACATGAGGCAGCAGTGCTGAATTCTCTCTATGTAGGTAAACTGTGTCCACTGGGGCCTAAGTGTCTCTGCGTGTGGACTGTGAAGCCATTTGGTCATCCTCTACTTTTCCTGGTGTTTCTTGCTGCTGCACTGGGAGTTTGGTATTTGCTTATGAAGTAAAAAAAGATCACCTGGGACACAGTGCTTGAGGGAGTTCTGTCACGTGTGGTGGGTAAGGGTCTGCAAGAGAATATACCAACAATGCTTCTATTCCACAAAGCTTTTCCCCTTGACCATAGCAACATAATTCTCAACATTTCCCTGAAACCTCTCTATATAACAAGATGCCGTTACATATAAGGGTCTGGTGGTTGTACCATGTCAGTCACAAGGCATTTCGGAGCCAATGGAAGATCAACATGGCCCCACCACAGATGTTTCATCACACACCCCCCCTCCACTGCTCTAGGCCCACTACTCAGCAGGCTCCAATTTACTGGCATCTCTGTTCTACACCATTTTGATGAAACCTAGTCAATCAAGGTGTTGTCTGGTATACTCATGATCAGCAACCGGTTTTCCAAATTTTCTACAGTGCCACCTGGTCATGGAAATTTCAATAATTTTATTGTATTTATCTAGCCATTTTTCACGGATGAAGTTGGAGGCACTGTGGATTTCAATTCGTACAGGAACCATTAAATGATGAGAAACCTCATTTCAATGAAAACTCTGTAGAACTGTTACAGACAAGGCTTCCCAGGGAGTGGCCAAAATGTCACATAAAATCAGACCCACTGAGGTCTACAATGTGAGGTCCATGTGTGTTTTGACTGTCACCCGTGCCTGCCAAGTCTTTCAGAAAAAAAAATATCATGTGATATCCTGGCTGAGATTCCCAGTGCTCTGTGGAAAGCCACCCTGGGCCTAGATCTCAGTTTCCAAGGGAGACTCTCATGCGTGCCCTCCTAGAATCCCAACACAATACATGGCACAAGTTCTCTGAGATCAGATCCAGAATGCACTCTCTAAGTGTAATCACACCAGAGTTCAAGCCCATGTGGACCCAGGCATCTCCTTTAACTGCCACACAATGACCACAATTAAAACCAAAACACTCCCACATGGCCCTCATCTGTTTCCATATAGATACTCATCATAACCTCTGGCTGGATGTTTCCATGAGGGGCGCAGTCCAAGACAGTGTCCAAAATAAGCTCCCTTGCCCCTCATTTGCCTAAAGTCAGGGTGGCCTGGACATACTTCCTGTGAACCAGGAGTGATCAAATAGGCATGCCGTTAATACTGCAGCGCTTCTTCAATTTGAGGCCTACTGAGTTAGAGGTATAGATTGTTTATGTGAATTAGAGTCATGAGAAAACCCAAGCACCTCTGCAGGGCTTTGAAGAACTCAATTGACACAAAGGATCCCTATTCTCACTTGATAGAGGTCAGGAACCTCACAGAGGAAAGCGAGACTTTATCCACAATGACTGGTCTATTTGCCATTTTGGTTTTAGATGCACACATGGGATCTTTCTTTAGATCCATCTGGTGCTGAGAATCTAAGCCACAAACTCACACAGGGCCAAGATGCTAATTCAGACACATCCCTTTCCAAAGCAATTAAGCAAAGAGCCACAGGTGATGCCCATTCATTTCCATTTGAAAACTGTTTACTTCAGGCTTCACAAAGGGGTGGCCAGAGCAAGAACTTCCTGACATTCAGTTCAACAGAACAATATATAAGCAAAATGCCCAAAGCAGGGTTTTTCCACTGAGAATTTCCTGGTCACACTGATATCTGAGTTTTTTGAGATGCTCGCCATTCCCTTCAGCTATCCAGTACATGACCATGTCACAGAGCTTGGAGGTGGTACATATGTTAGACACAAAACCATGAGCCTATCCTGCAGAGTGAACAGAATTCATGAAGAAACCTGGAAATTAGGAATGTAGTAGGTTATGCCCATCTTTAAGTAAAGCCGCAATCCATTCATAAATTGGGCAGGATGAAATGGGAAGCTTTCTACTAGACAGGAAACATCCATTGATGCACTCTCTTTTCTAATGTCTACAACCACGGACACCATGGGATACACAGACATAGAATCACTCGCCTTTTCAAACGACTTACAAGAAACAGTTCACTCCAAACCATACAAACCACCTTTCCTTCCTATTCTCACAACATGAGACAAAATCACAAACTCACAACCACACCCACAAAGGCACCTCCTTACCCTAAGTAGGTCTGTGACTCTATGGAGTGTCCTCTGACTGGTGGGCCACTCAATGTTCCCCCGAAATGTCCTGTCCTGTCTCAAATATGGTCTCCTTGGCCAACTCTATGAAGTTGTCAGGAGCCAGCAGTGGGCCACTACCTGCTTTTTCAGGAAAGGCCCCTCTTCAGAGCTGTCCTGGCTTTTGGCCATTCTAACATCAGTAGGTACAAAGAAAGACTGACTCTGTCCTTGGTAATTCCAAACAAGTGAACCCACTGGGACTGGTACTGGGACTGGCTCTGTGTGCCTGGCTTCCAGGATCCCAAGTTCAGAGAGTTCCATCACCAAGGGAGTAAGGTGAGGTCACTTCCTTCAGGAACTGAATTAGGTCACTGCCTTGGCAACCACTTTATCCTAACAGTTGCTTCCAAGTGTCTCATTAAATGGAGGCTTCCCCTACTTCCTGTGAAACATTCACAAGTTAGAATGGTATATCAACCATAGGAACCCGGTAATAGCTCTCCACACAGGCCTGGTTTGGTCCATCTCCTCTACATTGAGAAGAGAGGTTCTGATTCAGACACATCCCGTCATCCTGACCAGGTATTTTGCCATGGAAGATTACTTTTGCTTTCTCAGGTCCTCCATAGCTGACTACATATTCTCCAGGGATCATTTCTGTATTGAACTTGTGGTTCTAAACAGGTGAAAGATCCCCTACATTCCTGTATTGTAAGACCAACTCTGTCCCTGCTCTTCATTAAATTTACATTGAGGGAACAGTGTATTGTTAGGGTTAATAAAATGTTTGATGTTAGAAATCATTCTGCTGGATGTATAATGGTACTGGGAACCTGGGATATTTTTAAAAATATAGAGGTGAAATATATAAATGAAAAAAGGATGTCTAGGTAATTTTGAAGCCCAGAGAGGCAATGGGCCCTTCATTGGGATACTTAGCTTTGATTTATGTTGTGCACAGATATCTCAGATAAATCGATATGCAATGGCATAGGACCTTGTACCTTGGATGATTAAAATTCGAAGAGAACATCCAGTCAAAAAGGGATAGTCGGTAGGATTAGATAGATATTCGGTAGGTTACCAAAGAGTGAGTATAGGATTTGGAACAAAAGTTCTTTAGCAATAGGGTTTGGGTTAAAGTGTGAAAGTAAATATCAGCCCACTTGAAGGGTCAGTCACAATGATGAACAGGGGAAAATATGTAGGAAAGCAGATATCAATAGAGATATTACAAAATCAACAAGTGGGCCAAGGACCTGAACAGACACTTCTCAGAAGAAGACATACAATCAATTAATAAGTACATGAAAAAATTCTCACCTTCTCTAGCAGTCAGAGAAATGCAAATCAAAACCACCCTAAGATACCATCTCACTCCAGTAAGATTGGCAGCCATTAGGATGTCAAACAATAATAAGTGGTGGCAAGGATGTGGGGAAAAGGGTACACTTGTACATTGCTGGTGGGACTGCAAAATGGTGCGGCCATTATGGAAAGCAGTATGGAGATTCCTGGAAAAGCTGGGAATGGAACCACCATTTGACCCAGCTATCGCCCTCCTTGGACTATTCCCTGAGGACCATAAAAGAGAATGCTATAGGGATACTGCCACATCAATGATCATAGCAGCACAATTCACAAAAGCCAGACTGTGGAACCAACCTAGATGCCCTTCAATAGATGAATGGATAAAAAAAATGTGGCATCTATACACAATGGAGTATTATGCAGCACTAAAAAATGACAAAATCATGGAATTTGCAGGGAAATGGATGGCATTAGAGCAGATTATGCTAAGTGAAGCTAGCCAATCCTTAAAAAACAAATGCCAAATGTCTTCTTTGATTTAAGGAGAGCAAGTAAGAACTGAACAGAGGGAAAGAGCATGAGGAAAATATTAACATTAAACTGAGACAAGTGATGGGAGGGAAAGGGAGAGAGAAGGGAAATTGCATGGAAACGGAAGGAAACCCTCATCGTTATACGAAATCACATATACAAGGTTGTGAGGGGAAAGGGGGGGGAAGGGAGAGAACGGAACAATAACAGATGAGGTAGAGAGGGAAAATGAAAGGGGAGGGGAGGGGGGATAGTAGGGGATAGGAAAGTCAGCAGAATACAACAGTCACTAATATGGCATTATGTAAACATTGTGAATGTGTAACTGATGTGATTCTGCAATCTGTATTTGGGGTAAAAATGGAAATGCATAACTCACTTGAATCAAATTTATGAAAGATGAAAACAATAAAAATTTTAAAATGTACTAAATTGGCTCATCCTAACATTAAAAAAAGAGATATTACAAAATCAGGCAAAGTATAAAGTGAGTGATATGATTAGATATTTTCAACAGGGTTGATTTTGAATATATAATCTTAGGAAGAAACAAATATGTAGTCACCAATAGGATTGATATTTGAGAGCATTAGGCAACCTGAACATGGAAGTAATCCATGTTCACTTTCCATTTAGGCTTTAGTACAATAATAAGTGTGAACTTTGCATTTTGTGTCCAGAATATTACTGTGATAAAATGTATATGTAGATTAGGTGACATCAGTATTTCTTTCACCATTTCTGTGAGTAATATTTTGAAGACATATACATAAGTATTGGTTGTACAAAAAGCTGTACCCTGTGTCTATGTATATACAGATAATTCATGAATAGACCATACTGTGAATAAATAGTATAGCTGGTTCCACTTTAAATAATGGATTGAATTCATATTCACAAAGGAGTGGTCTGAGGCAAAAACCTTCCTGAAATTCAGGGCAACAGAACAATAGGTAAACAAAACGCACAAAGCAGGGTTTCTCCACTGAGACTTTCCTGGTCACACTGATATCTGAGTTTTCCTAGATGCTCGCCTTTCCCTTCAGCTATCCAGTACATAGCCATATCACATAGCTTTGAGGTAGTACATATCTTGGTCACAAAACAATGAGGCAATTCTGGAGAGTGTCCAGAATTCAGGATGTAAACAGAAACTTTGGAAGATAGCAGGTTTTGCCCTTCAATAAGGAAAGCCGCAGTCCATTAATAAATCGGGCAGGATGAATGTTGCGAAGCTTTCTCCTAGACAGGACACATCCATTGATGCATTTTCTTTTCTAATGTCTACAACCACGGACAGAGTGGGATACACAGACATAGAAGCACTCGCCTTGTCAAAGGACTTACTAGAAACAGTCCACGCCAATTCAAACAAACAGCCTTTCTTACATCTTCTCAGAACCTGAGAAAAAAACCATACACACACCTACATCCACAAAGGCACCTCCTTTGTGGAGTGTCCTCTGAATGGTGGGCCATACTATATTCGCCAAAAATGGCCTGTTGTATCTCAAATCTGGTCTCCTTGGCCAACTCTGTGCAGTTGTCAGGAGCCAGCGGTGAACCAATACCTGCTTTCTCAGGAAAGGCCTTTCTTCAGAGCTTTCCTGGCATTTGGCCATCCTCACATCTGTTGGTACTAAGAAAGACTGACTCTGTCCTTGGTAAATTGAAACAAGTGAGACCACAGGGACTGGGACTGCAACTGGCTCTGGGTGCCTCTCTTCCTGGATCCCAAGTTCAGAGAGTTCCATCACCAAGGAAGTGCAGTGAGGTTACTTCCTTCAGGAACTGAATGAGGTCACTGCCTTGGCAACCTCTTTGTCCTAACAGTTACTTCTAAGGGTCCCATGAGATGGAGTCTGTCCCTACTTTCTGTCACACTTTCACAAGTTAGAATGGTATATCAACCATTGGCACCTGGGAAGAGCTCTCCACACAGGCCTGATTTGGTCCATCTTCTCTA
This sequence comes from Callospermophilus lateralis, assembly GCF_048772815.1. Lineage (NCBI taxonomy): Eukaryota > Metazoa > Chordata > Mammalia > Rodentia > Sciuridae > Callospermophilus > Callospermophilus lateralis. The sequence continues at coordinate 127,280 of NW_027512860.1, forward strand.
CATTTAGAAGATAGAGGTTGATTCAGACACATCCATTCATCATGATCAGGTTGTTTACCATAAAAGATGACTTTTCCTCTATCAGGTCCTTCATAGCTGCCTACATCTTCTCCAGGGATCATTTCTGCATGGACCTTTGATGTTCTCAGAAGGTGGAAGATCCCCTACATTCCTGTATTGTAAGACTAACTCTGTCCCTCCTCTTTTGTAAAGTTAGATTGAGGGAAGAGTGTATGTTTAGGGTTAATAACATGTTTGATTTGGGTTAGGAATCTCTCTGCCGCATGAATAATGGTATTGGGAACCTGTGATATTTACAAGAATATATAGGTGAAATGTAAGTATGAAAACAGAAATCTAGGTAAGATTCGAAGTCAGAAGGGCATTGGGTCCTTGAGTGGGATTCTTAGGTTTGAATTATGTTCTGCATATATGTCTCCGATAAATTGAAATACAATGGTTTAGGACCTTATACCTTGGATGATTAATTGTCGAAGAGAACATCGAGTCAAAAAGCAATAATCAGTAAGATTAGGAAGATAGTCAGTAGGTTTAGAAATAAAAGTGAGTATAGGATTTAGACCAAAATTTCTTTAGCAATAGGGTCTCGGGTAGACATTGAATGTAAATGTCAGCATATGTGAAGTGTCAGACACAATGATGAACTGCGGAATATATGTAGGAAAGCAGATATCAATAGAGATATAAGGAAATCAGGCAAAGTATAAACTGAGTGATAGAATTAGACATTTTCAACAGCCTTGAAGTTGAATATATAATCTTAGAAAGAAACAAATATGTAGTCACCAATAGGATTTACATTTCAGAGCATTAGGCAACCTGGACATGGTTGTTTTTAGTAATTCATGCTCACTTTCCATTTAGGCTTTGATACAATCATGAGTGTGACCTTTGTTTTTTGTGTCCAGAATATTACTGTGATAAAAAAAGATATATATATATATATATATATATAAATATATATATATATATATATATATATATATATATATATATATATACACACACACACACACACACACACACATATATAGATAGATAAGGTGACATGAATATTTCTTCTACCATTTCTGGGAGCAATGTTTTGAAGAGGTATAAATTAGTATTGGGGGAACAAAGAGGTGTACACTGTGTCTATGAATATAGAGATAATGCATTAATAGACCATACTGTGAATAAATAACATACCTGGTTCCAACTTTAATAATGGATTGAATTGAAATGTGAAAATGTACAGGAAATCTTATATTGATATACACACATTTATTCCAACCACTTATACATCTAATGGTAATATTAATGTTATGGTTTATCTTGAAGAGTGTGTGGGTTTAGCTTCAAAATTGATTATGGAAATCGAAAATAATGTGTTTGGAAAGAAGTCTCATGAAAAGACCAGTCAAGTAACATGGAGGAATACATGTGTTCTGAAGCAGAAAGTGATTAAAAGTGAAACAAATTCCTATAATTTTGTGAACTTGTGAATGAAATATATATCCTATGATGTGCAAAAACTGAAGAAATAGTAATGTACCAGTGTTGAATTAAAATGAACGTCAGAATAGACATCATGTCCCCTAGGAATCTATTTGCATTGATGTTAAACTGGGTCAGTTACTGCAGAAATATTAGGATTTGTAAGCACCATTGATTGAAGTTAGTTTTCAGCACTGGGAAACAAATATGTATTTCAGGTAGATGATTATTTCTGAGAATAATCTTGTGAAATGTTGATTATAAATCCACATACATGAACATGAATGAATTTATGGAGTGTATATAAGACACATATATTTCATATTTTATAAAATCTGTAGAGTGTATATATATATATATATATATATATATATATATATATATATATACAAAAAAAAACCCACAAAAATTCATTAAAAAGTATCAATATATATATGCCAATCGTAATTCATCATGTAATATATATCATCCACAGAAGCAAAAATATTTATTTTACTAAACATGGGTTTATGTATAATATTGTTCTAATAGGAAGCTCACCCATAGTTTGAATTTTCAGTTCCAACAGCGTTTAGGAGCACTGATCTCTTCTTACAATTTGTTTCTGCCAAGTCAGCCAACTCATAAAAATATATGTGTGATACCAAGTAGGAATCTATATGTGCATATAAAAAGTACAAGTGCTGAGTAGGCTACAGAGAAAGGGAGACAGGAATTCACATATTTGTTAACTTTAAAAACGCATGGAGAGAGCTGCGGATGTGGCTCAAGTGGTAGCGTGCTCGCCTGGCATGCGTGCGGCATGGGTTCGATTCTCAGCACCACGTGAAAACAAAGATGTTGTGTCCGCCGATAACTAAAAAATAAATATTATAGAATTCTCTCTCTCTTCTCTCACTCTCTCTTTAAAAAAAACACATGGAGGACTATTTCAATTAAAAATTGAGTAGATTTATAAAACCGACCCTTTATCATGCAAGAGGGAAGTCCAACTATACACCATGCTTCCTCTGAACTGCTTGTATTTTCATTCTTTTGGGGTATTTTTCTCCATCATATTAGGATTAGTAGTCAGAGTCTAGTAGGGTATGAGTTAGTGTCAGGGATTCAGTATTTCGAATGGAAAATTGGAAAATGGATCAATGTGTATGCAAATGTGTACTACAAAAAAATTTTCCCACTCTCATTCAGAACAATGCCTTGACATTACCTTCACCCCAAGTAAGACACAATTAGAGGAGAAGAGTTAGAAATTCTTTGAATACATATCTGAAATTGAAAATGCTTAGGGTTCACAACCTTGGAGATTGTAGAGGAGTTTCCAAAAGTAAGGGACAGTGTAAAAACTCTACAAACATGGAGATTTGCCTGCCTAAAGACGTCTGGAGAAACTGCCTTTAGGTTGGGCACTTGAAATATATGTTGCTGTCAGGAGCTTTAGCTTCCTTTCTAGTGAGACCATCAAAGCTGGGTCTTCATCTCTGTGATCTGGAGGACATGGTTTATAATTTTCCAATAAACATGAAGCAGCAGTGCTGAATTCTTGCTTTGTAGGTAATCTGTGGCCACTGGGGGCTAAGTGTCTCCCCATGTGGACTGCGAAGCCATTTCATCATCCTCCACTTTTCATAATGTTTCTTCCTGCTGCACTCGGAGTTTGGTATTTGCTTCACGAAATACAAGGAGTTCAACTGGGACTCAGAGCTGCAGCGAGTTCTGTCACGTGTGGTGGATCAGGGTCTGCAGGAGAATGCACCAACAGGGCTTGTATACCACATAGGATGCCCCCTTGACCATAGCAACCTGATTCTGAACATTGCCCTGAAACCTCTCGATATAACAAGTTGCCTTTACATATAAGGGTCTGCTCGCTGCACCATGTCAGTCACAAGCCATTTGGAAGCCAATGGCAGATCAACATGGCCCCACCTCAGATGTTTTATCACACATTTGCTCACTACTGCTCTAGGCCCACTACTCAGCAGGATCCAAATTACTGAGATCTCTGTTTTACACCATTTTCATCAAAACCAGTCAATCAAGGCACTGTCTGGTACACTCGTGATCAGCAACAGGACATCCAAAGGTTCTTCATTGCCACCTGGTCATTGGAATTTCAAAAATTTCATGGTATTTATCTAGCAAATTTTCAATTATGAAGTTGGAAGCACTATGGCTTTCAAATCATTCAGGAATCATTCAATGGTGAGGAAGCTCATTTCAATCAAAGCTTTGGAGAACTCTCACAGGCAAGGCTTCCCAAAGAGTGGCCTAAAGGTCACATGAATCCAGGCCCATCGAGGTCTACAATTGAGGTCCATGTGTGTTTTGACTAGCAAATATGGCTTCCAAGTCTTTCAGAATAAAATAATGTGATATCCTGGCTGAGATTCCCAGTGCTCTGTGGAAAGCCACCCTAGGACTAGATCTCAGTTTCCAATGGAGACTCTCATGCGTGGCCTCCTAAATTCCCAACACAATTCATGGCAATACTTCTTTGATGATTGATCCAGAACTCAGTGTTTAAGGGGAATGACACCAGAGTTCAAGCCCAGGTGGATCCAGTCATCTCTTCCAACTGCCACATGAATGACTACACTTAAAACCAAAACATTCCCACATGGTCCTTACCTTCTTCCATATAGACACTCATCATTACCTCTGGCTAGAGTTTTTCATGTGGGACGCATCCCAAGAGAGTGTCCAAAATAATCTTCCTTGCCCCTCATTTGCCTAAAGTCAGGGTGGCATCGTCACCCTTCCTGTGAACCTGGAGTGATCCAATAGGCCTGCCATGAATACTGCTCTGCTTCTTCAATTTGAGTCCTACTGACTCTCAGGGATAGATTCTTTAAGTGATTTGGAGTCACAAGAAAACACAAGCACCTCTGCAGTTCTTCAAAGAACTCATTTGACTTAAAGGATCCCTATTCTCACTTGACAGAGGTCAGAATCCTAACAGAGGAAGGCAAGAGACTGATCAACAATGACAGATTTTTGGCCATTTTGGTTTTGATTGCACACATGGAATCTATCCTTAGATCCATCATGTGCTGAGAATCTAAGCCACAACCTCATACAGGGCCAAGAGGCTGATTTAGACACATCCTTTTAGAAGCAATTAAGCAAAGAACCACAGGTGATGCCCATTCATTTCCATTTGAAAATTGTTTTCTTCAGGCTTCACAAAGGGGTGGCCTGAGGCAAAGACCTTCCCGACATTCAGGACAACAGAACCATAGGTAAGCAAATGAACCAAAGCAGGATTTCTCCACTGAAAATTTACTGGTCACACTGATATCTGAGTTTTCTAAGATGTTCCCATTCTCTACAGCTATCAAGTATATAGACATGTCTCAGAGCTTGGAGGTGGTACATATCTTGGAAACAAAACCATGAGCCTATTCTGGAGAGTGGCCAGAATTCAGGAAGAAAACAGGAACTTAGGAATTTAGTAGGTGTTGCCCATACATAAGGCAAACCACAGTCCATTCTTTAATTAGGCAGGATGAATGCTGGGAAGTTTTCTACTAGACCGGACACATCCTTTGATGCCTTCTCTTTTCTAATGTCTACAACCACGGACACAGTGGGATACTCAGACATAGAAACACTAGCCTTGTCAAACGACTTACTAGAAACAGGCCACTCCAACCCAAACAAACAGCCTTTCCTACCTATTCCCAGAACATGAGAGAAAACCACAAACTCACTCCACACCCACAAAGGCACCTCCTTAACCCAAGTAGGTCTGTGACTATCCGGAGTGTCCTCTAACTGGTGGGCCATACTATGTTCCCCTGAAATGGCCTGCCCTTTCTCAGATCTGGTCTCCTTTGCCAACTCTGTGAAGTTGTCAGGAGCCAGTGGTGAACCAATACCTGCTTTCTCAGGAAAGGCCCCTCTTCAGAGATCTTCTGCCATTTGACAATGCTCATATCAGTCGGTACCAAGGAAGATTGACTCTGTCCTTGGTAAATCCAAACAAGTGAGACCACTGGGACTGGGACTGGGACTGGCTCTGGGTGCCTGGCTTCCTGCATCACAATTTCAGATTTTTTGATGACCAAGGAAGAGAGGTGAGGTCACTTCCTTCAGGAACTGAATGAGGTCACTACATTGGCCACCACTTTGTCCTAACAGTTGCTTCGAAAGGTCCCATGAAATGGAGGCTGCCCCTACATCCTTTGACACTTTCACAAGTTAGAATGGTATATCAACCATAGGCACCTGGAAACAGCTCTCCACACAGGCATGGTTTGATCAGTTCTCTACATTAAGAAAGGAGAGGCTGATTCAAACACATCTCTTCATACTGACCCGGTTGTTTGCCATGGAATATGACTTTTTCCCTCTTAGGTCCTTCATAGCTGCCTGCAACTTCTTAAGGGTATAATTTCTGCATGGTCCTTTGATGTTCTCAGCAGGTGGAAGAGCCCCTACATTACTGTATTGTAAGACAAACTCTGTCTCGGCTCTTCTGTAAAGTTAGTTTGAGGGAACAATGTATGGTTAGGCTTAATAACATGTTTGATTTGAATTAGGAATCATTCTGCTTAATGAATAATGGTATTGGGAACTTGCGATATTTACAAGAATATATTGGTGAAATATAAGTTTGAAAACAGAAATCTAGATAAGATTTGAATCCAGGAAGGGCATTGGGCTGTTGATTGGGATACTTAGCTTTGAATTATGTTCTGCAAAGATGTCTCAGATAAATCAATATACAATGGCATAGGACCTTGTACCTTGGATGATTGATTGTCGAAGTGATCATCCAGTCAAAAAGGGATAGTCTTTAGGATTAGGAAGATAGTCGGTATGTTAGAAAAAAGAGTAATATAGGATTTGGACCAAAAGTTCTTTAGCAATAGGGTTTCGGATAGAGAGTGAATGTAAATGTCAGCACATGTGAAGAGTCAGTCACAATGATGAACTGGGGAAAATATGTAGGAAAGCAGATATCAATAGACATTAGGAAATCAGACAAAATATAAAGTGACTGATAGGATTAGTCATTTTCAAGAGGGTTGAGGTTGAATATATTATCTTAAGAAGAAACAAATATGTAGTCACCAATAGGATTGATTTGAGAGCATTAGGCAACCTGGACATGGATGTGTTTAGTAATCCATGCTCACTTTCCATTAGGCTTTGGTGAAAGGTTAATAAAATAGGTACTTGTTACTTACTGTTTTTCTGTATGCTTAACAAAACACTGTTGAAGTCTTGAGGACTGTTTGCTAATCTTGTTTCCAGAATGTGCTGTCCCCAACTGCCAAACTGCAAATGTATACCCTCACCCGTTTGCACGCAAACCACCCACTTGCCCTGACCAATCAATAAACTTCCCTCCCTGCCCTCTCCAAGGAAAGCATATAAGCTCTGCTTAAGCTGTTCTCATTGCTCTCTGCTCTATTCAAGTGAGCTCTGAGCCCCAGAATGCTGGACCCATAATAAACCATTTACTGTTGAAGGAGACATTCTCTTGGTGGTCGCTTCCTCCGATGCTTGCCCGACCTTTACATCTGGAGGCACCAGCAAGATCCGACAGCGGCGGATGAAAGATCCCCAAGGGGCTCCTTTCAGGGTAAGTAAGGCAACTCTTTTTGGTTTTAGGTTTCAGGTTAGGGCTTGGCAAAATGGCTATGGGTGATGAGCGTGAGCTCTCTCTGACAGAGGCTGACATACGTGTCACAGAGCCACAGGCCACGTCCCTGGGGGATGCCCCAGAGGACTCAGGAAATCGAGGAACAATAGTCTCCTTGACTCAGTGATATTTTGCTTCGGATTCGGTATTGCCAGCCCATCAGGTTTTGCGGGCTACTCAGGCCTGGCCTCAGTATTGGACGTCCAATGCCTGACTTTATTGTCTTGTCTTGTCAGTGTAGTGTGTCGTTGCTTTCACTGTTTGTGTATCTCTCATTTTGGGACAGAGAACTTCAACACCTCTCTTCCTGACCCTTGATCACTGGAACAAAGTCCGCTTAAGGGCCCAGAATCTTTCTTTTTCAGTAAATCGCTGGACCTGGCAGACCCTCTGTGCCTCAGAATGACCCACCTTTGGAGTTGGATAGCCCCTAGAAACATCTACGTCCCACTAATTCGAAAAGTCAGAGATTTTGTATTTCAACCGGGGCCACATGGACATCCAGATCAACAGCCATATATCTCAACTTTGCAGGACCTCTGCAAATCTCCTCCTCCATGGGTGAAGCTTTTCCTTGTCTCTGCCCCCGCTCCTACTCCTTCCACCATGATTCTATCTCTCAAACCCTCTGCTCCTCCTCCTCCACCCTCTCTTCTCCCTGAGTCTCAAGACTCTACTGGACTCTCCTCGCCTTCTTATCCGCTGCCCTCGTCCACCAACCCCCAACAACCTCTAAGTGATTCCCCTGCTGCTGACTCAGCCTCTCCGCCACTGGAGGAAGCTAGGCCAGCCCAGCGCCCACCAAATGACTCCCCCTTGTCACACACACAGCCCCTCCTTCCCTGGAGGAAGCTGGCCTGGCAAAAAGAACTCAAAGAACTCCCTGGCGTTTTCAAACCTGCCTACTTGGGATGACTGCCAACAAATCCTAGGGATTCTCTTCATGACAGAGGAATGAGAGAGAAACTTCCTGGAAGCTAGAAAAAAAAATAGCCTCGGACCAGATGGGTGACCAACACAACTTCCCAACATAATCAAAGCCGGCTTCCCCTTGAACTTACCCAACTGGGACCCCGACACCTTTGAAGGTAGGGAGCATCTGTCCACTTATTGCCGGGCCCTAATAGTGGGTTTCCAACCGGCCGCTAGGCAACCAAATAATTTGGCCAAGGTAAGAGAGATTATTCAAGGGCCTGATGAACATCCCTCTATGTTTCTAGAGAGAATTATGGAGGCATATAGGAGATATACTCCTTTCGATCTTCAGGCAGAGGATCAAAAGGCATATGCCATGATGGCCTTCATTGGGCAAGCTGATCTGGATATTAAAAGAAAGTTACAATACTTAGATGGATTACAAGATATGACTTTGAGAGATTTAGTCAGAGTAGCCGAGAAAGTATCCTATAAGAGAGAAACAGAGAGAACGAAAGGGAGCAAAGGGAGGATGAGAGATGAAAAAGACAGATTAAGGTATTAACTAATGTCCTGGTCACAACAATAAATAGGCCAGAAATTAAGAAACAGGGAGACAAGAAGTGATACCTGGGTCCCCTCCAGAGGCCACCGTTGGCCTCAGATCAATGTGCCTACTGTAAAGAAAAAGGACACTGAGCCAAAGAGTGCCCTAGAAAGAGAAAGCCACGCCAGACAGCCTTTCTGACTCTGGAGGTTGACTAAGAATGTCGGGGCTCAGATCCCTTCCCCGAGCTCAGGGTAACTTTTGAAGTGAAGGGGACCCCATAAACTTTGAAGTGGATACAGCAGCAGTATACTCAGCCCTTAAGGCCCCACTGGGCCCTCTATCAAATAAAAGATCTCTAGTTCAAAGGGCTAACAGCAGTAAATATCAGACTTAGACAACTAAGAGGACCATGGACATGGGGAAAGACAAAATCCAACATTCCTTCCTAGTAATCCCAGAATGCCTGGCCCCATTGATGGGCAGAGATCTGCTCAGTAAGCTCCGGGCCAAAACAACTTTTAACCCCGAAGGCCCCAAAATGAAATTTCTAAATCCTTCATTAAAAACTCCTATAGTCATGGCTTTATAAATGTCAGTCGAAGATGAACATCCACTTTTCACACACCCCAAGACTGATCAAACAGGCAAGCTACCCCAGAAATGGATAACAGATTACCCAGATGCCTGGGCAAAATTGTTGGGTTAGGCCTAGCCATGAAACAACCTCCAAGAACAGTGGAGTTAAAAACCTCAGCCTCCCCAATCAATGTCAAACAACATCCTCTGAGCAAAAAAGGTAAAGATGGGATAAGGCCCCATATTCAGAAATATCTGGCCTTAGGGTCCTAAGGCCCTGTCAATCGGCCTGGAACACTCCCCTGCTACCGGTAAAAAATCCAGGAACTGGGGACTATCCCCCATACAAGACCTAAGAGAGATCAACAACAGAGTGCAGGAAATTCACCCCATGGTAAATAATTCATACAATCTGCTTATCACTCTGAACCCTGAGTAGAAATGGTATGGACATAAAGATGCTATCTATTGCATGCCTCTGCATAAAGACAGTCAGTTGCTGTTTGCTTTTGAGTGGGTAGACCCAGAAACCGGAACGTATGGTAAACTAACATGGACTAGACTCCCACAGGGGTTCAAAAACTCCCCCACTCTCTTTGATGAAGCCCTCCACAGAGATGTCAACAACTTCAGACCTATGCACCCTGAAGTCACCCAGCTTCAATACGTGGATGACCTGCTACTGCAGCCAACACCAAGGAAAACTGTGAGTCTGGGAACCAAGCACTATTATATAAGCTTGCTTAACTCGGGTATAGAGCTTCTTCCAAAAAACCCCAAATTTGCCAGCAAGAAGTAGTCTTCCTGGGCTATTCCCTTAGGGGTGGTAAACGATGGCTCACTGAGCCCAGAAAACAAACGGTTGTGCAGATACACCCCCCCCCCAGCAGCAGACAACACAGAGAGTTTCTTGGGACTACTGGGTTTTGCAGGTTATGGATTCCTGTGTTTGCGTCCTTAACTTCTCCTTTATACCCGCTGTTAAAGGGAGATGCCCAATTCCAATGGACCCCTGAGCACCAGCAAGCTTTTGATAACATCTAACAACACTGGCACTGAACTCCTCAAGTTCACTGAGCCAAGCCTGCAATTTCAGAAATCCCTACACTACGTTAAAAATGTACATCAATTCACACACCTTGGTTCAAAGAAACTGCAGGCATTCCTGAAGGATCAAGAACAGAGTTTTCCACTAACCGACTCACAGCGAAAGGACATAACTGAACGGGTAACAAAACCCTGTCCGTTCTGTCAATAGGTTAATGCTTACCCTTCCAAGCTTCCTGCAAAATAGCACCTATGAACAACCAGGACAATTCTGGGAAGTGGACTTTACTGAAATTAAGCCAGCGAGGTATGGACTTCAATATCTCCTAGTGTTTGTAGATATATTTTCAGGATGGATTGAAGCCTTCCACACAAAAAAAGGCACAAATGGTGGTAAAAAATCCTGAAAGATATTTTTCCATGATACGGCCTACCTAAGGGTATATTGTCTGATAATGGACCGGCGTTCATGACCCAGGTAAGTAAGGTGTTAGCCAGGACCCTGGGAATAAATTGGAAGTTACATTGTGCTTATAGACCCCAGAGCTCAGGACAGGTTAAAAAAAATTAATAGAACCATTAAAGAGACCTTAACGAAATTAAGCTTAGAGAGGGCATCAAAGGTTGGACTATGCTCCTGCCTTATGCACTGTTTCATGCAAGAAATACTCCCTCTGTTTCTTTGAGTAACCTCACCTCCTATGAATTTCTCTATGGGGCCCCTCCTCCAGTAAGGACCTAACCCCAACTCTAAGACCTACCGATCCCTTCCACACCCCCTTGCTTGACAAACTTAAAGCTCTTGAAAGAACTCAGCGATACCTGTCAAACCAGCTGGCCACTGCCTACCAACCTGGTGAAGAGGAGACTCCACATCGATATCAAATAAGAGACTTCGTCTACATAAGATGACTTCAGGTGTCATCCCTGGAACCCCGATGGACAGGACCATACCAGGTGCTACTTATAAAACCTACAGTGGTAAAGGTAGATGGAATCACTTCCTGGATCCTAATTCTCATCTCAAGCCTGCGCCCTGTCCAGACTCTGGCTTGAAAGTGGAAAAGACTGGTAACCCTTTCAAATTGCATATTGTCCATGTGGATAAAGCTATAGACTCTCCCCTTGACCACCACTAGTCCTAACCATCATCAGCCCATTCAGCAGCGATGGCTGATCACAAATCCTATTAGACAAGAAGTATGGTCTGTCTTGCATACAGCCCCCTTAGGGACCTGGTGGCCATCTCTCCACCCAGATATTTGTCAGCTGAGTATACGTCTTTCCAATTGGGATATCTCTGATGAAGAGGATCCCATTAAAATTTCATTAAATTTCTTCCATACCATAGATAATGGAAACAAACATTATGGATGTAGGGACATGCAAGTCTGATGCAGGTTGGCTAGCCTAGATTACTATGTTTGCCCGGTGGACTATCAAAGCCACAAACAACCACGGCTGTGTGGGGGAAAAGCCGTCTTCTTCCGTAAGTCATGGGGATGTGAGCATACAGGGGCTGCCTGGTGGAACCCAAACTCCTCATCAAATTCAGTTCACAGCATTGGCCATATTACCAATTAGACAACCAAAACCGATGGCCCGCAGAGGGGTGTCTAGATCCTCAAATTCTGTGTGACTTTTTCAACTTCGGCAAGTGCTCAAAAGGATGGAAGAAAATTCCCCTATGTGTATGCCTTTTCCCTCCTTTGCTCACATCATGAACTATGTTTCTCCAATAGATCCTTCTGCTCCAGACTCTCTGCTGTCACTCTCACATCAACAACCTGATTTCTCCCCTCCAATTACTAGATCAAAAACCCAAACCTCCGCTGGTTCTCAGACCATTGCCCCCTTGCTGAGGTAGCAGGTACTGAGGTACCCTTCCACCCACTCACTCCTCTCTTCTCCTGTCAGTGCCCACACCGGGTCCCACCAGGTCCTCTTACCAGCTAACCCAAAGCTCAAACCAGCTGAGGAGTGCCCTCAGACGCCTATCCAAGTTGTAATGAAAATGGCCTTTAAAGTTGCTTTGTCATCACTAAAAACAGGTTACTAAGAATTTAATGTCCCTCACAGGCTTTTTGGGATACTCACTCCTGTCTTCCCATCTGCTCTACCTGTTCTACTGCTCACGTTTTGTTGCCAGGAAAATTCCAAACCCTTTTCCCATTATTCTTTTATATCTCTTTTTCCTCATTCTCAGAACCACAGAACTGCTCTCACCCCCCGCCTTCCCCGTCTTCCCCTCTGTACCAGGCCCACAGAAAAATCTGAAATGGCCTTCTCCAGAAGTCTTCATCGTGGCTGACTTTAGGACTTTCAGCAACAAAGTCCCTATAAAAGAGTTCAGTGTACATAAACTTCCTCTTTTCGTGTTGCTCTGTTATACTTGGCCACTGGCTGGAAAAATCAGCACTTCTAAGCTAGACACCCCCTTACTAGTTTTTCACAAAATATGTGAACAAGGCCTCTGGCCTTGAGCTCAGGCTTCCAGAGATGGCTATATTTCCAAGATAAAGAAGTTACCAACTGGGCTCCATGGTAACAGCTGGCAGGGAGAAAATAAAAGAGAAGAAAAAAGCTCTCCCCCTCCCAGATGTCCTTAAAAAGTTATCTTTCCCAGAGAAGAGGAAAATAAAAACAGAACCAAAAACTGCTTTTTGTGAACTTCTGCAGACTGTAAATTTCTGAGTCTTTTCTCTTACATGTTGGGTACAAAATTCTGAAACTACCTAAACTTGGGATTCAGGGGATTAATTGATTACAATAGAAGCAATGCCCTCTATATCCGGTTGCAACCAAATAGGACTGTTTCCCTGTCTTCGGTGCTATCTTAGGTGCCTTGCCTTGTCCATACCTACAACAGTATAATTCTATATACTTAAACATTGTTTATTCATAGAATTATCAACAGATGTGATTAATTATGTAATGGTGCAGATGTTTCCCCGAGTGCTCTATCATGAGGCAGGATCATTTAAATTTCAAATAGGGGGGCATACAACCCGGTTCTGCTGGCAACCTGTATCTTGCATTTTAGCCATCCTATGAGGAATAGTAGTTGCTGCAGAGGTGGGCACAGGTACCACTGCCCTAATCCATGGGACACAACAAATGACCCAATTAGAAGCAGCAATACACCAAAACTTAAAGATATTAAAAAACCACCATCACAGCTTTACAAGAATCTTTAACCTCTCTCTCTGAAGTTGTTTTACAGAACAGGCGAGGGTTCGACCTCCTCTTCATGAGAGAAGGGGCCTTTGTCCTGCATTGAGGGAAGAATGTTGTTATTATGCCTACCATACTGGAGTTGTAAAAGAATCTATGATTAAATTGAGAAGAAGCATTGAAGAGCATCAACAAGAGAGAGAGGCCCAAAAAGGGTGGTTTGAGTCTTGGTTCACAGAGTCCCCCTGGTTAACTACGCTTTTATCAGCCCTGGCCGGTCCCTTAATAATCCTCACATTATTGCTAACTGTAGGACCCTGTTTGCTCAACCGTGTAATTTCCTTTCTCCAAGCTCAAATTGGACAAGTTAAACTTATGGTAATCAGAAATCAATATACCACACTAGCAGACATAAAATGTGACATCCCCAATGATCACTATTATGATTTAATGTAACCAAAAGAAAGTGGGGAATGAAAGGTAAATAAAATAGGTAATTGTCACTTCCAGTTTTACGGTATGCTTAACAAAACACTGTTGATATCTTGAGAACTGTTTGCTAATCTTGTTCCCTGAATGTGCTGTACCAACTGCAAAACTGCAGAATGTACTCCCTCACCCATTTGCACGCAAACTACCCACTCGCCCTGACCCATCAATAATCTTCCCTCCCTGCCCTCTCCAAGGAAAGTATATAAGCTCTGCTTAAGCTGTTCTCAGGGCTCTCTCCTCTATTCAAGGGAGCTCTGAGCCCCAGCATGCTGGACCCCCATAAACTTTTGGCTGTTGCATTAGACAGTCCCTGGTAGTCTCTTCCTCCGATGCTTGCCTGACATTTACATTGGTAAAATAATAAGTGTGACCATTGCTTCTGTGTCCAAATGTACAAATTAATATTGGGGGTACAAATAGGTGTACCCTGTGATATGAATATAGAGATAATGCATGAATAGGCAATACTGTGAATAAATAATAAAATGGGTTCCAAATTTAATAATGGATTCAATTGATATCTGAAAATATACAGGAAATCTTATATTGATACACATACATTCATTCCAACCAGTTATACATCTAAACGTTATATAAGGATTATGGTTTGTCATGAAAAGTGTGTGAGTTTTGCTTCAAAACTGATTATGAAAGTTGAAAATAATGTGTTTGGAAAGAAGTCTCATGAAAAGACCAGACAAGAAACCTGGAGGAATCCATGTGTTCTGAAGCAGGAAGTTATTGAAAGTGAAACAAATGCCTATAAGTTTGCTAATTTGTGGATGAAATATATATCCTATGATGTGCATAAATTGAAGAAATAATAATGTACCAGTGTTGAATAAAAATGAACGTCCAAATACACATCATGTCCCATAGTAATCTACATGCATTGATGTTAAACTGGGTCAGTTACTGTACAAATATTAGTATTTGTATGCAACATTAACTGAAGTTAGTTTTCAGTACTGGAAACAAATATGTATTTCATGTGGATGAATATTTCTGAGAATAATCTTGTGAATACTTGATTATAAATCCATATACATGAACATGAATGAATTTAGGGAGTGTATATAAGACACATATATTTCATATTTTGAAAAATCTGGAGAATATATATATATATATATATATATACAAAAAAACACACTCAGAGACATTAAATTACCAATATATATGCCAATCGAAATTTATCATGAAATATATATCTTCAAAAGATGCAAAAATATTTCTTTTACTGAACATGGATTTATGTTTAATGTTGTTCAACTAGGAAGCTCACCCATAGGTTGAATTTTAAGATCCAACAGGGTTTAGGAGGAGTGATTTCTTCTCATAATTTGTATCTGCCAAGTCAGCCACCTCACAAGAATGTACATGTGATACCAGGTAGGATTCTATATGTGCATATAAAATTACATGTTCTGAATAGGCTACAGAGAAAGGGAGACAGGAATTTATATATTTATTAACTTTAAAAACACAAGGAGAACTATTTCAATTAAAAATTAACTAGATTTATAACACCTACCCTTCATAATGCAAATGGCAAGTCCAACTATACACCATGCCTTTTTTGAACTGCTTGTATTTCTATTCTGTTTGGGTTAGTTTTCTCCATCATATTAGGATTAGCAGTCAGAGTCTAGTAGTTTATGAGTTACTGTCAGGGATTAAGTATTTTGAATGGAAAATTGGAAAATGAATCTAATGTGTATGCATATATGTGCTACACAAAAATCTTCCCACTCTCATCCACAACAATGCCTTGACATTAACTTCGTCCCAAGTAAGACACAATTAGAGGAGAAAAGTTAGAAAATCTGTGAATGCATATGTGGAATGGAATATACTCAGGAGTTCACAACCTTGGAAGTGGTAGAGCAGTTTCCAAAAGTAAGGCACATGGTAAACACTCCACAAACATGGAGCTCTGCTGGCCTAAAGACTTCTTGATAAACTGCCTCTGAGGTTGGGCACTTGAAATATATGTTGTTGTCAGTAGCTTTAGCTTACTTTCTAGTGAGACCATCAAAGCTGGGTCTGCATCTATGTGACCTGGAGGACATTGTTTCTAATTTTCCAATGAACATGAGGCAGCAGTGCGAATACTCTCTTTGTAGTTAAACTATGGCCACTGGGAGCTAAGTGACTCACCGTGTGAACTGTGAAGCCATTTGGTCCTCCTCCACTTTTCGTGGTGGTTCTTGCTGCTGCACTGGGACTTTGGTATTTTCTTCATGAAATACAAGGAGATCAACTGGGACACAGTGCTGGAGGGAGTTCTGTCACATGTGGAGCTCACGGTCTGCATGTGAATGCACCAACCAGGATTTTATCCCACATGGGTTGCCCCTTTGTCCATAGCAACCTGATTCTGAACATTGCCTTGAAATCTCCCTATATAAAAAGATGCCTTTACATGGAAGGTTCTCCTGGCTGTACCATGTCAGTCACAAGCCATTTGGAAGCAAATGGCAGATCCACATAGCCCCACCACACATATTTTATCACACACCTTCACACCACTGCTCTAGGCCCACTAATTTGCAGGTTCCAACTTACTGGCATCTCTGTTCTACACAATATTCATGAAACCCAGTCAGTCAAGGCACTGTCTGATACACTCATGATCAGCAATAGGACATCCAAAGATTCTCCAGTGCCACCTGGTAATGGGAATTTCAAAAATTTCATGGTGTTTATCTAGCCATTTTTCGAGGATGAAGTTGGAGGAACGTTGGGTTTCAAAAACCATTCAATGTTGAGGAAGCTCATTTCAATGAAACTCTGGAGAACTCTCATAGGCAAGGCCTCCCAAAGAGTGGACAAAAGGTCACATGAAGCCAGTCCAATTGAAGTCTACAATGTGAGGTACATGTGTGTTTTAACTCTCAACTATGGCTGCCAAGACTTTAAGAAGAAAATCATGGATTATCTTGGCTGAGATTCCCAGTGCTCTGTGGCCTTGATCTAAGTTTATAAGGGCTACTTTCATGCGTGGCCTCCTAAAATCCCAACAAAACTCATGGCAATTCTTCTCTGAGGTCAGTTCCAGAACTCAGTCTCTATGTGGATTCACACCAGAGTTCAAGCCCAGGTAGACCCAGTGATTTCTTCCAATCGCCACACAAATGACCAAAATTTAAATGAAAACACTCCCATATGGCCCTCATCTTTTCCACATAGACACTCATCATAACCTCTAGCTGGAGGTTTCTATGAGGGGCGCTGGACAAGACAGTGTCCAAAATAAGCTCCCTTGCCCGTCATTTGCCTAAAGTCAGGGTGGCCTGGAAACCCTTCCTGTGAACCAGGAGTGATCAAATAGGCCTACCATTATTACTGTTCCACTTCTCCAATTTGAGGCCTACTGACTGTGGGGTTTAGATTCTTCATGTGGATTGGGGTCATGAGAAAACCCAAGCACCAATGGGCTAGACTCTGAAGGGCTTTGAAGAACTCATTTGACCCAAAGATTCCTATTCTCACCTTATGGAGGTCAGGAAACTTACAGAGGAAGGCGAGAGACTTCATCCATAATGAATGCTCTTTTGGCCATTTTGGTTTTGGATGCACACATGGCATCTTTCTTTAGATCCATCAGGTGCTGAGAATCTAAGCCACAGCCTCACACAGGGCCAACAGGCTGATTCAGACACATCCCTTTCGAAATCAATTACTCAAAGAGGGACAGGTGATGCCCATTCATTTGCATTAGAGAACTGTTTTATTCAGGCTTCACAATGGGGTGGCCTTGGCAAAGACCTTCCTGACATTTAGTGCTATAGAACAATAGGTAAGCAAAAGTCCCAAAGCAGGGTTTCTCCACTGAGACTTTTCCTGGTAACACTGATATCTGAGTTTTCTGAGATTCTCGCCATTCCCTTCAGCTATCCAGTACATGGCCAAGTCACAGAGCTTGGAGGTGGTACCTATCTTGGTCACAAAATCATGAGCCTATTCTGGAGAGTGGCCAGAATTCAGGAAGAAAACAGGAACTTAGGAAGATTGCAGGTCTTGCCCACAAATAAGGCAATCCACTGTCCTTTTATAAATTGGGCAGCGTGAATGTTGGGAAGCTTTCTCCTAGACAGGACACATCCATTGTTGCATTTTCTTTTGTAATGTCTACACCCACGGACAAAGTGGGATACACAGACATAGAAACACTTGCCTTGTCAAATGACTTAATAGAAACAGTCCACTCCAAAACAAACAAACCAACTTTCCTACGTATTCTCAGAACATGAGACAAAACCACAAACCCACACTCATTCCCACAAATGCACCTCCTTCCCCCAAGAAGGTCTGTTACTAACCGGAGTGTCCTCTGCCTGGTGAGCCATTCTTTGTTCACCCGAAATGGCCTGTCTGTTCTCAAATCTGGACTCCTTGGCCCACTCTGTGAAGTTGTCAGGAGCCAGCTTTGAGCCGCCACTACCTGCATTCTCACTGAAGACACCTCTTCAGATTTTTTCTGGCATTTGACCATCTTCACATCTGTAGGTACCAAGAAAGACTGACTCTTTCCATGATAAATCCAAACAAGTGAGATCTCTGTGACTGTTACTGGGCCTGGCCCTGGGTGCCTGGTTTCCGGGATCCCAAGTTCAGAGAGTTCCATCCCAAAGAAGTGAGGTAGGTCACTTCCTTCATGAACTGAATGAGCTCACAGCCTTGGCAAACACTTTGTCCTAACAGTTTCTTCCTAGGGTCCCATGAGATGGAGGCTGCCCCTACTTCCTGTGACACTTTCACAAGTTAGAATGATATATCAGCCATAGGTACTCGGGGAGAGATCTCCACACAGGCTTGGTTTTGTCCATTTTGTCTACATTAAAATGCAAGAGGCTTATTCAGACACATCTCTTCATCCTGACAAGGTTATTTGACATGGAAAATGACTTTTGGTCTCTCAGGTCCTTCATAGCATTCTATATCTTCTTCAGGGATAATTTCTGCATGGATCTTTGAGATTCTCAGCAGGTGGAAGATCCCCTATATTCCTGTATTGTAAGACCAACTCTATCCCTGCACTGCTGTAAAGTTAGATTGAGGGAACAGTGTATGGTTAGTGTTAATATCATGTTCTATTTGGGTTAGGAATCATTCTGCTGGATGAATAATGGTATTGGGAACCTGAGATATTTACAAGAATATATAGGTGAAATATAAGTATGGAAACAGAAATCTAGGGAAGACTTGAAGCCAAGTAGGACATTGGGCCCTTGAGTAGCATACTTTGCTTTGAATTATATTCTGCACAGATGTCTCAGATAAATCGATATACAAAGAAATAGGATCTTATACACTGGATGATTGAATAACATACAGAATATCCAATAAAAAAGGGATAGTCTGTAGGATTAGCAAGATAGTCAGTAGATTTAGAAAGAAGAGTTAGTATAGCATTTGTACCAAAAGTTCTTTACAAATAAGGTTTCGGGTAGAGAGTGAATGTAAATGTCAGCACAATGACGAATTGGGGAAAATATGTAGGAAAGCAGATATAAATAGAGACATTAGGAAGTCAGTAAAAGTATAAAGTGTGTAATTTGTTTAGACATTTTCAACGGTTTGAGTCTGAATATATAATCTTAGGCAGAAACTAATATGTTGTCACAAATTGGATTGACTTTTGAGAGCATTAGGTAACCAGGACATGGATGTTTTTATTAATCCATGCTCACTTTTTATTTAGGCTTTGGTAAAATCATAAGTGTGACCTTTGCATTTTGTGTCCAGAATATTATTGTGATAAAATGTATATGTAGATCAGGTGACATGAGTATTCCTTCCACCATTTCTGGGAGCACTATTTTGAAGAAATATAAATTAGTATTGGGGGTACAAAGGGGTATACCCTGTGTCATAGAATATATTGATAATGCATCAATTGACCATCATGTGAATAAATAATATAACTGGTTCCACTTTAAATAATGGATTGAATTGATATCTGAAAATATAAAAGAAATCTCATATTGATATACAATCATTCACTGCAACCAGTTATACATCTAATGGTAATATTATGGTTGTGGTTTATCCTGAAAGGTGTGTGAGTTTTGTTTCAAAAGTGATTATGGAAATCAAAAATAATGTGTTTGGAAAGAAGTCTCATGAAAAGAATAGTCAAGAAACCTGTAAGAATACATGTGTTCTCAAGCAGGAAGTGATTGAACATTATATATCATACTATATATAATGTGCATAAACTGCAGAAATAGTAATGTACCGGTGATGAATAAAAATGAACATCAAAATACACATCATGTCCCATAGGAATCTACTTGCATTGATGTTAATCTGGGTCAGTTACTGTAGAAATATTAGGATTTTTATGCACCATTCACGGAAGTTACTTTTCAGTACTAGGAAAAAAGTATGTATTTAAGTTGGATGAATATTTCTGAGAACAATCTTGTGAAAATTTGATTATAAATCCACATAAATCACAAAAAATTATGAACACAAAAGTCACATGGACATTAAAATGTAGCAATATATATGCCAATTTAAATCCATCTTGAAATATATATCATCCACTGATCCAAAACTATTTATTTAATGAACTTGAATTTATGTATAATGTTGTTCAGCTAGGAAGCTCCCCCATAGATTTAATTTTCTGTTCCAACAGTGTTTAGGAGGAGTGATCTCCTAAATGTGTATGCAAATATGTGCTACACAAAAATCTTCCCACTCTCATCCAGAACAATGCCTTGATATTACCTTCACCCCAAGTAAAACACAGTTGGAGGACAAGAGTTAGAAAATCTGTGAATACATATCTGGAATGTAAAATGGTCAGGAGTTCACAACCTTGCAGGTTGTAGAGGAGTTTCCAAAAGTAAAGGACAGGCTTGATAGACCCAACCTGATCTTTTATTAGAATTGGGAGCCATCTTGCCAGAAAGCCATGAAAAGATAATTTGGGCTTTACTATAAATTACTGCAAATTCTGAACCTGCTTGGAATGCGTGCCCGTGCCTTGAACTCATCCATGCCTGGCTCTCTGACCAGATAACAGTGCTCTCTGAAACATTAGTGACACCTAATAAATATTGGCCTTCCCAAGCCAGACAACGACCCTCTCTGAGTCTCTAATGGTCCTCATAATTTCTGATGTTGGGGCCAGCAAAAAAAATGTAAACTACCATTAGTGTGATGCTTTCAAAGTTCTGTTATCTGTAACCACCTTTTTGTGTAACTTTCTGGGCTATATAGCTGGGCTGTAGGAAAGGTGGTGTTGCTGTCTTGTTCCCGCCATTTTTGGAGGGAGAGGCAGCCTGGCCGGTTTTAATAATAAGCTTGCCTTAATTTGATTTTAATTGGAGTCAGTGGTCTTTTCTTGCATCCTAGTCCAACATTTTGGAGTTCCCCAGTGAGATGACCCTGCCCGACCAGATCACAAGGCCAGACTGCTGAAAATTCTGAAGCTGGCCTTCCCTCCAGGGCTACGGGCTGGGGAGCCACTCTAGGGGGTGCACAACTTGAGATGTTCCAAGGCCTTGGAGTGAGCCGTCGGTCTGGGGAGCACTGCAGTGAACCACCGCACTGAAACTATTAGCAAGCACCTGGTGGAGGAGGCCTCCATAGGTAAGTGGCACCTTGATAACATCTTATATCTGGTTAAGGGAGATCTATTCTAATGACAGAGAGGTGGCCTGGGGAGGCTCACATACACTCCTGTCCAGGACAGTAATGAGAATCGTTCTGTCCTCTGTTCCGTTCTGTAGGGAATTCCTTTCAAGGTTAGAGAGGTGCCGAGGAACACGCACGTGCTCCTACCCCAGAGCTTTAGCAAGACGTTGAATTGCTCCTCTGTTTTTCTGTTTTGGCACCGGGATTCTGGTTTTTTTTTTTTTTTTTGTGTGTGTGTGTGTGTGTGTTTTGTTCTGTATTCTATACGTTTTTTTGTTTTTGTGCATTTTGTTTTGTGATTTCTGTGATAAAATCTTAAGGATATTGAACGTGAAAATGGGTAACAAAGCAAGTAAGCCTGACACCCCTTTGGACTGTGTTTTAAGGAACTGTGATGAACTTTACCACCATTTGTTAAGCAGAATGAGAGAAGCCCCTAGCTGGCTGCCTGGAGCACACCCAGTGCAGATGGCAATGCCTGCTGGGGAATGAAGAACTGAGTATCTCCCAGCATCTGCCAAAGCCCTGTTTATTCAGGGAATTCCCTCCTTCGTTCCCTGCACTGTAAGGATAATGCCGCCTCTGTCTTCTTAAAAAAAGAGAAAAACAAAAAGGGGACACTAAATGCAGTAAAGTAACCATGGAGACACTTTATTTTACATTTCAGGTTGCTCCTCTGTGAAAACATTTGGTCCCCTTGTGGGGACATCTGTGGTGCCACTGGGGAAGGAGATTTTTCTCTTATTTTCTCTGTTTTAAAGGGTTCTGTCTGTCAGCCATTGTCTAGAGTTCATTTCTGCCTGTCTTGTGCCTTTTTTCTGGCCCTTTAAGACATGTGCAATAATGTGTTAATATTATAAA
Source organism: Callospermophilus lateralis (assembly GCF_048772815.1). Classification (NCBI taxonomy): domain Eukaryota; kingdom Metazoa; phylum Chordata; class Mammalia; order Rodentia; family Sciuridae; genus Callospermophilus; species Callospermophilus lateralis. The sequence goes on from NW_027512860.1 coordinate 149,698, forward strand.
TTGTTTCTTGGAAATGATCTTAGCTGAATTTGTGTCTAAATGATGATGTTTCATTGTACCAATCTGGTATCTGAATGGGTTTTTGAAGCATTTCACAATCTTGCAGTTAAAAGTCGGGTTTAGGTAATTGTTTAGTTTATGGTTTCAGATAATTCATGCCAGAGAACATAAATACTTAGGATGGAAAACTAAAGAACTCTACTTCCAAGTTGGCAAGTAACTTCCCAATCATTCAGACTTTTTTTCACCAATTTTAAATTAGGTAGCCTGGGAAAATGTCACTGTGTGTACCAGTGCATTAATTTGGACAAGGATACTAAATCATAGTATGATATCTGTTGACAAAACAACTTGTGAAGATATAAAATTTTGTGAATTGTATCTTAAACTTGTATCATAATTTTCAACATCCTAACCTGAAAATAATGGTTAAAATACCTTAGGCCTAAGGTTTCTGCTCAGAATAGCCATTTTTTCCTGCTTCTTCCAGACCTCAGCCAGGGATTATTTTGAAATGCAAATGAAAGTAGCCCGTAAGCTTAGTAGGAGACTTATTTGAGGCCTAAGGAAAAAAAAAGTAAAATGTATGGTATTTACTTATTACTGGCCAGTCATTTTTTCTAGGACTCATATTTTTTTCCTTAGATTCTTTATTTATTTTTTGAGCTCATGATTTTGCTCCTACAGACCTAGGTTAATGCTTTTCTGATCAGTAATATCTTTGACCAACTGTGGAATTTTTAAATCATTGCAGTGGAGATTTCACCTGTGAAAAGCTACAGGGCCTTCACTTTTATTATGTGTGCACAATTTGTTATGTGTTGTATGTCTATATATGTATACATATGTCCGTATATCATATATATGATACACAAATTAACATATATAAGGAGCACTCATATTACAAAGCACTCATAAAAACAATTTTAAAAAGTGGATCCAAAGATCTTTAATTCACGTGATTTAAATGTTTCAATTTAAATTGGGTAAACTGATAAATATAAATTTCTTTAAATTTAAGCTTACAAGTTTTTCTAGGTGTTCAAAAATCTAATAAAGTATTAATGTCTACAAAAGGTCTAATATGCCTATGTTCCAGGACTTTTCTTTCAATCAAAAAAATGGCTTACACTGTTCAAAACATTTGTCTAATATTTTGATAAATAAGTAAAGTAAATTTGATATGGGATTACTCATTCATGAGTACTTTTGTTTGATATCTGATTGATATACTAAGGTCTGTATAAGTTTGTACTAAAGTCTGTATAAGATTGTAAAAATCAGTCATGTGTTAAAGAGACAAAAATTTCTTAAACATAAGTTTACCCATAACATTTAGTTTATTAAGATTTAAATTTTCTAGAGCAGGCAACCATAAAAATTAAACAACTGTTTAATTAAGAACTGTTATTTTAGAGCACTGTACTGCCATTTCTTTAAAAGCTAAACTTGGTTAATGTAGAAACATCAATGTAATTGTGATGCTATTAATGTGCTCATATCTTCCAGTTATAAAACTCTATAAGGTAGAAACTTTAAAAGAGCATTATATCAAGCAGGTGTTCTGAAGTTGTATGGTAAATAAAATATATATTGGGGATTTATTTACCTGTTATCAATAATATATGTAAAGTTTTATGTTACTTTTTACATTGTGGAACAATTTAAATGTATTTTTAAGTTAATGAGACCCTAATCTATGTAAAGGTTAAAATCTTTCAGCCGTACTTTAATTCATGTTTTAAATGTGATATCATATGGTGTGAGCTAATGTTCATGTGACCTCAAAAAATTTATGTAAACTTTGTAAAATGATATTTAAAAAACAAAGATCAGCTTTAGAACTAAAGCATTTAAGGTTTATAAGGAGCCCTGCTTACCTGAGATAAGACTCTGTGTCCCATCTTACTACATGTGAGAATGACTACGAAAGCAGTAGGTCAGATTTTATTTCATTTAAAGTTATGTTCAAATTTTTTTTTCTGTCAAGATTACTAGGATCTCAAAAAGATGATATAATATATAACTCACCCAAAAAATTCAGGGTAGCTATTACATGAACTAAGTATTTTTACTCTTGTTAAAAAATTTTATTTTTTAATTTCCTTATAAGTGATCTAAAGATTTCCTGTTGGTGGTTTACAGAAGTGTTGCTTTAAGAACACAACATGGGTTAATTTAAGATAATAAGTCATCAACTACAAGACAGACAGAATAATAAGATCCCAATTAATAATATATAAATAATTATAAACTTATAGACATTAAAGCACAGTACTCTTAATATATGGCTGTTAAAATTCATTTGCTGGTTGTTTCAGATTAGGATTGAAAATTAAAGTTAAATAAAAAGGTCCAAAAAAAACGATATTTGACTCTTGCCCTCTGAGTCAGTCTGAATCCAGGGAACAAGGGATTTCTCTATGAGCTTTGCAACTCTGGGCCACATAACCTCCCGATCAGAGAGATTAATGAGACCACTGGAGAACAGAAAGCCAATCAGTGCATTTGCTACAAAGAGGTGAGTCATCAGGAAAGGGAGACATCCCTGATGCTTCTGAGGGAAGCCACATGGTCAAGCAAGACCTGGACCCACATAGCTCAAATTGCACTAGCAGAACTGAGAAGCTGCTCTCAAGTATCCCAAAAAATGACTCCCATAAAAGCTCAGCTGACTGCTAACAATAGATAGAAACAAAAGTCAGTTTGACTGCTTCATCTTAAACACTTAGCAAAGACAGTTAAAACCAAAATACAGCCAATCCTGGGCATTTTAAATAATAATAATAATAATAATAATAATAATAATAATAATAATAATAATAATTTAAGGTATACACTTTATGTTAGCCTCCCAAAATAAGTAAAACTGTTGGCTACAAAGAAGGATTCTCAGAGAGGAATGCCTGATAACTATAAAAATAGACTATCAAGAGGAGCTTCCAGAGGCAGAAGTTTTTTGTTTAAGGCCTACAGATATTCCTAACCTACACAGGTAGGCTTGGTGTTTGCTAGTACAATTATCCAGCCCTGAGTAACAGAATTAAATGTTTCTCTATTAAACACAGAGGTCATACTAGTGAAAGGATTCTGCAAAATCAGATGACATTAAATTATTAAACTGTATATTATGGGGAGGGACAACTGTATCACTAAAAGTTAAATATTAAGTTCACAGTCCTGATAATTGGGGATATTAAAGACTGGTGAGGGTACTTCATACAGTGACATGATCCAGCTACTGCAACATTTATTCAATACTCATGTTTTTTGTTTCTCTCATAGAAGAACCCATCCCCAGATGACTTTACAACCTGTTCTTCCTCAACAAGACTTCAAAAAGAACTGACTTCAAAAAGGCAACTCATGTCCCTCACGCCATGCACACTCATGTCACCCTTTCTCAGCTGAGAAAAAGCCAAAATGAGAGACGACTCTCTACTTACACCAATGGAGCCAAAAATAAATAGACTATCAATATAAGTAATTAATTAAGTCAGGTAATATCAGGGAGACTGGTTTTTGGTGAGTTCTAAAAATTTGGTGACTGTTAACTGAGGGATTAAAATTTCCTCAGTGCTTTTCCACTAACCTATCAAGGATTACAAAGGGACACATAAGAAAAGGGGGGAATGATACACCCAACCTTACCTTTTATTAAAATTGGGAGCCATATTGCAACAAAGCCATGAAAAAATCATTTTGGCTTTACTGTAAATTACTGCAAATTCTGAACCTGCTTGGAATGACTGCCCGTGCCTTGAACTCACCCGTGCATGGCTCTCTGACCAGATAGCAGCCCTCTCTGAAACTTTGTCACACCTCATAAATATTGGCCTTTTGTGGCCAGACAATGACCCTCTCTGAGGCTCTAATGGTCCTCATAAATTTTGATGTTGGGGCTAGCAAAAAAAAAAAATGTAAACTCCCATTAGTGTGATGCTTGTCAGAGTTCTATTGTCTGTTACCCCATTTTTGTGTAACTTTCTGGGCTACAAACCTGGGCTGTAGTAAAGGTGGGGTTGCTCTCTTGTTCTCGCAATTTTGGGAGGGAGTGGCAGCCCAGCCAGTGGAAATAATAAGCTTACTTTAATTTGATTTTAATTGGAGTCAGTGTTCTTTTCTTACATCCTGGTCTAAGAGGTAAACACTCCACAAACATAGAGCTCTGCTGGCCTAAAGACTTCTTGAGAAACTGCCTCTGAGGTTGGATACTTTAAATATATTTTGTTGTCAGAAGGTTTAGCTTCTTTTCTAGTGAGACCATCAAAGCTGGGTCTGCATCTATGTGAATGGAGAGCATGGTTTCTTATTTTCCAATGAACATGAGGCAGCAGTGCTGAATTATCTCTTGGTAGGTAAACTGTGGCCATTGGGGGCTAAGTGTCTCCCTGTGTGGACTGTGAAGCCATTTGATCATCCTCCATTTTTGTGGTGTTTCTTGGTGCTGCACTGGGAGTTTGGTATTTGCTTCACGAAATACAAGGAGTTCAACTGCGACACAGTGCTGGAGGGAGTTCTGTCACGTGTGGTGGGTCAGAAACTGCAGGAGAATGCACCAACCAGGCTTCTGTTTCACATAGCTTTTTCCTTGACCATACCCACCTGATTCTGAACATTGCCTTGAAACCTCTCCATATAATAAGATGCCTTAACATGTAAGGTTCTGCTGGATGCACCATGGCAGCCAAAAGGCATTTGGAAGTCAATTGGAAATCCACACGGCCCCACCTCAGATATTTTATCACACACCTGCACAACACTGCTCTGGGCCCACTATTCAGCAGTGCAAATTACTGGCATCTCTGTTCTTCACCATTTTCATGAAACCCAGTCAATCAAGGCACTGTCTGGTACACTCATGATCAGCAACAGGAGATCCAAAGGTTCTCCAGTGCCACCTGGTCATGGGAGTTTTAAAAATTTCAGGGTGTTTATCTAGCCACTTTTCAAGGATGAAGTTGGAGAAACTGTGGGTTTCAATTCATTCAGGAACCTTTTAATGTTGAGGAACCTCATTTCAATGAATGCTCTGGAGAACTCTCAAAGGCGAGGCTTCCCAAAGAGTAGCCAAACGGTCACATGAAGCCCAGCCCATTGAGGTCTACAATGTGAGGTCCATGTGTGTTTTGACTCTCAACTATGCCTGTCAAGTCTTTCAGAATAAAATCATGTGATATCCTGGCTGAGATTCCCAGTGATCAGTCGAAAGCCACCCTTGGCCTAGATTTCAGTTTCCAAGGGCGACTCTCATGCGTGGCATTCTAAAATCGCAACACAATTCATGACAATACTTCTCTGAGGTCAGTTTCAGAACTCAGTCTCTAAGGGGAATCATACCAAAGTTCCAGCCCTGGTGGATCCAGTCATTTCTTCCAACTGCTACACAAATGAACACAATTAAAACCAAAACACTCCCACATGGTCCTCACCTTCTTCCATATAGACACTCATTATAACCTCTGGCTGGAGGTTTCCATGAGGGGTGCAGCACAAGACGGTATCCAAAACAAGCTCCCTTGTCCCTTATTTGCTTAAAGTCAGCTAGGCCTGGACACCATTCCTGTGAACCAGGAGTGATAAAATAAGCCTGGGCTTAATACTGCTCTGCTTCTCCAATTTGAGGCCTACTGACTGTCAGGTATAGATTCTTTATGTGATTTGGAATAATGAAAAAACCCAAGCTCATATGGGCTAGCCTCTCCAGGGCTTTGAAGAACTCATTTGACTCAAAGGATCCATATTCTCCCTTGATGGAGATCAGAAACCTATCAGAGTAAGGCAAGATACTCCATACACAGTGACTGATCTTTTTGCCATTTTGGTTTTGAAAGCACACATGGAATCTTTCTTTAGTTCCAACAGGTGCTGAGAATCTAAGCCACTGCCTCACACAGGGCCAAGTGGCTGATTCAGACACATCCCTTTCCAAAGCAATTAAACAAAGATACACAGGTGATGACCATTCATTTCCATTTGGAAACTGTTTTCTTAAGGCTTCACAAATTGGTGGACTGAGGCAAAAACCTTCCTGACACTCAGAGCAACAGAAAAATAGGTAAGCAAAAGGCCCAAAGCAGGGTTTCTCTACTGAGACTTTCTTTGTCACACGGTTATCTGAGTTTTCTGAGATGCTTGCTATTCCCTTCAGCTATCCAGTACATGGACATGTCACAGAGCTTGGAGGTGGTACATATCTTGGACAGAAAACCATGAGCCTACTCTGGAGAGTGGCCAGAATTCAGGAAGAAAACAGGAACTTCAGAAGATAGTGGGTGTTGCCCGTCCCTAAAGCAACCTGCAGTCCACTCATAAATTGGACAGGATGAATGTTGGCAAACTTTCTACTAGACAGGACACATCCATTGATGCATTATCTTTTATAATGTCTACAACCACGGACACAGTGGGATACACAGGCATACCAACAATCGCCTTGTCAAATGACTTACTATAAACAGTCCACTCCAAAACAAACAAACCGCCTTTCTTACCTATTCTCAGAACATGAGACTAAACCACAAAATCACAACCACACCCACAAGGACACCTCCTTTATTCAAGTAGGTCTGTGACTAATTGGAATGTACTCTGACTGATGGGCCATACTATGTTTCCTTGAAATGGCCTGTCCTTCTCAGATCGGGTATCCTTGGCCAACACTGTGAAGTTTTCAGGAGCCAGTGGTGAGCCACTACCTGCTTTCTAAGGAAATTCCCCTTTACAGAACTCTCCTGGAATTTGGCAATCCTCACATCAGTAGGTACCAAGGAAGACTTACTCTGTCCTTGGTTATTCCAAACAACTGAGCCCACTGGGAAAGAAACTGGGACTGACTCTGGGTGCCTGGCTTCCTGGATCCCAAGTTCAGAGAGATCCGTCATCAAGGAAGAGAGGTAGGTCACTTCATTCAGGAACTGAATGAGGTTACTGCCGTGGCAACCACTTTGTCCTAAAAATTGCTTTCAAGGGTCCCATGAGATGGAGGCTGCCCCTACTTCCTGTGACACTTTCACAAGTTAGATTGGTATATCAACCATTGGCACCTGGGAACAGCTCTCCACACAGGCCTGGTTTGGTCCATCTTCTCTACATTAAGAAGAGAGAAGCTGATTCAGACACAACCCTTCATCCTGACCAGGTTGTTTGCCATGGAGGATGACTTTTGGTCTCTTAGGTCCTCCATAGCTGCTTACAACTTCTCCAGGAATCATTTCTGCATGGACCTTTGAGTTTCTCAGCATGTGGAAGATCCCCTATATTCCTGTATTGTAAGACCAACTCTATCCCTGCTCTTCTGTAAAGTTAAATTGACTGAACAGTGTATGGTTAGGTTAACTAACAGGTTCGATTTGGATTAGGAATCTTTCTGCGCGATGAATAATGGTATTGGGAAACTGCGATATTTACAAGAATATATAGGTGAAATATAAGTATGAAAACAGAAATCTAGCTAAGATATGAAGCCCAAAAGGGCATTGGGCCCTTGATTGGGATACGTAGCTTTGAATTATGTTCTGCACTGATGTGTCAGGTAAATCGATATACAATGGCTTAGGTCCTTGTACCATGGATGATTAAATGTAGAAGAGAACTTCCAGTCAAAAGGGATAGTCGGTAGGATTCAGAAGATTCTCAGTAGGTTTAGAAAGAAGAGTGAGTATAGGATTTGGACCAAATGTTGTTTAGCAATAGGGTTTCCGGTAGACAGTGAATGTTAATGTCAGCACAAGTGAAGAGACTGTCACAATGATGAACTGGGGAAAATAGTTAGGAAAGCTGATATCAATAGAGACATTACGAAATCAGGCAAAGTATAAAGTGAGTGATAGGATTAGATATTTTCAACAGGGTTGAGTTTGAATATATAATCTAAGAAAGAAACAAATATGTAGTGACCAATAGGATTGACATTTGACAGCATTAGGCAACCTGGACATGGATGTTTAGTAATCCATGCTCACTTTTCATTTAGTCTTTGCTACAATCTTAAGTGTGACCTTTGCTTTTTTTGGCCAGAATATTACTGTGATAAAACGTACATGTAGATCAGGTGACATGACTCTTTCTTTCACCATTTCTGGCAGCAACATTTTCAAGACGTATAAATTAGTAATGGGGGTAAAAAGAGGTGTACCCTTGTCTGTGCATATAGAGATACTGCATGAATAGACCATACTGTGAATAAATAATATATCTGGTTCTGACTTTAAATAATGGATTGAAATTATATCTGAAAAAATACAGGAAATCTTATATTGACATACAAACATTCATTCCAACCAGTTATATATCTAATGGCCACATTAAGGTTATGGTTTATCATGAAGGGTGTGTGAGTTTTGCTTCAAAAGTGATTATGGAAATCGAAAATAATGTGTTTGGAAAGAAGTCTCATGAAAAGACCAGTCAAGAAACCTTTAGCAATACATGTTTAATGAAGCAGGAAGTGATTGTGAAACAAATGCGTATAAATTTGTGAACTTGTGGATGAAGTATATATTTCCTATGATTTGTAAAAACTGAAGAAATAGTAATGTACCAGTGTTGAATGAAAATAAACGTCAGAATACACATCATGTCCCATACGAATCTACTTGATTGATGTTAATCTGGGTCAGTTACTGTACAAATATTAGGATTTGTAAGCACCATTTACTGAAGTTAGTTTTCAGAACTATGAAACAAATGTGTATTTCAGGTGGATGAATATATCTGAGAATAATTTTGTGAAAAGTTTATTATAAATCCACATTTTTGAACATGGATGAACTTAGGGAGTGTATTTAAGAAACATATATTTCATATTTTAAAAATCAGGACAGTGTGTATATATATATATATATATATATATATATATATATATATTCATAATTATATACATGTGTATATACATATATATGTGTCTATATATATACACACACACACACACACACACACACACACACAACACACACACAGACATTTAAATGTAGTTATATATATGCCAATCGAAGTTCATCATAAAATATATAGCATCCACAGATGCAAAAATATTTATTTTACTGAACAAGGATTTATGTATAATGTTGTTCTACTAGAAAGCTCACCCATAGTTTGAATTTTCAGTTCCAACAGCGTTTAGAGGAGTGATCTCTTCTCACAAGTTGTATCTGCCAAGTCAGTCACCTCACAAAAATGAACGTGTGATACCAGGTAGAATTCTATATAAGCATATAAAAATAAATGTGCTGAATAGGCTACAGAGAAAGGGAGAGGAATTTACTTATTTGTTAACTTTAACAACACATGGAAAACTATTTCAATTAAAAATTGACTAGATTTATAACACCTACCCTTTATCATGCAAATGGCAAGTCCAACTATACCCCATGCCTCCTCTAAACTGCTTGTATTTCTATTATGTTTGGGTTGTTTTTCTCCATCATGTTTGGATTAGTAGACAGAGTATAGTAGGGTATGGGTTATTGTCAGGGATTCAGTATATTCAATGGAATATAGGAAAATGAATCCAATGTGTATAAAATATATGCTACACAATTATCTTCCCACTCTCATCCAGAACAATGCCTTTACATTACCTTCACCCCAAATAAGACACAATTAGAGTAGAAGAGTTTGAAAATCCGTGAATGCATATCTGGGGTGGAAACATTACTAAGAAACAAATAAGTATTTCAGGTGGATGAATATTTCTGAGAATAATCTTGTGAAAAGTTGATTATAAATCCACAACATAAATATGAATGAATTTAGGAAGTGTGTAATAAGACACAGATTTCATGTTTTGAAAAATCTTGAGAGTGTATCTATCTATATATATATATATACATATTTATATACACAAACAGAGAGAGACATTAAAAATTGCAATATATATGCCAAACGAAATTCACCATGAAATGTATATCATCCACAGATCCAAATATATTCATTTTACTGAACATTGATTTATGTATAATGTTGTTCAACTAGGAAGCTCACTCACATTTGAATTAAATGTTCAAGCAGCATTTAGGAGGAGTGATCTCTTCTTCCAATTTGTATCTGCCAAATCAGCCACCTCACAAGAATGTACGTGTGGTACCAGGTAGGATTCTATATGTGCATATAAAAATACGTGTGCTGAATAGGCTACAGAGAAAGGGGGAAAGGAATTCATTATTTGTTAACTTTAAAAACGCATGGAGAACTATTTCAACGAATAATTGACTAGATTTATAACTGCTACACTATACCATGCAAAAGGCAACTCCAACTATAAAACATACCTCCTCTAAACTGCCTGTATTTCTATTCTGTTTGTGTTATTTTTCTCCATCATATTAGGATTAGTAGTCAGAGTCTAATAGGGTATATGTTAGTTTCAGGGATTCAGCATTTCTAATGGAAAATAGGAAATTGAATCCAATGTGTATGCAAATATGTGCTACACAAAATTCTTCCCACTTTCATCCAGAACAATGCCCTGACATTACATTCTCCTCAAGTAAGACACAATTAGAGGATAAGAGTTAGAAAATCTGTGAATATATATCTGGAATGGAGAATACTCAGGAGTTTACAACTTTGGAGGTGGTAGAGAAGATTCTAAAAGTAAGGAACAGGGTAAACATTCCAGAAACATGCAGCTCTGCTGGCCTACATACTTTTTGAGAAACTGCCTCTAAGGGTGGGCACTTGAAATATTTGATGTTCTGAGGAGATTTAGTTCATTTGTAGAGAGACCATCAAAGCTGGGTCTGCATCTATGTTACTTGGAGGACATGGTTTCTTATTATCCAATGAACATGAGGCAGCAGTGCTGAATTCTCTCTTTGTAGGTAAACTATGGACACTGGGGTCTAAGTGTCTTTCAGTGTGGACTGTGAAGCCAATTGGTCATCCTCCACTTTTCGTGGTGTTTCTCGCTGCTCCACTGGGAGTTTGGTATTTGCTTCAAGAAATACAAGGAGTTAAAATGGGACAGAGTGGTGGAGGGAGTTCTTTAAGGTGTGGTGAGTCAGGGTCTTCAGGAGAATGCACCAACCAAGGTTCTATCCCACGTAGATTGCCCCCTTGAGAATAGCAATATGATTCTGAACATTGCAGTGAATCCTCTCCATATAACAAGATGCCTTTACATATATGGGTCTGCTGGCTGCACCATGTCAGTCACAAGCCATTTGGAAGCCAATGGCTGATCCACATGGCCACAACACAGATGTTTTATCAGACAATTGCATACCACTGCTCTAGGCCAACTACTCACCAGGCTCCAACTTACTGGCATATCTGTTCTACACCATTTTCATGAAACAAAGTCAATCAAGGCAGTGTCTGGTATACTCAGGATCAGAAACAGGACATCCAAAGTTATTTCAGTGCCAGCTGAACATGAAAATATCAAAAATTTCATGGTAATTGTCTAGCCATTTTTCATGGATGAAGTTTGCGGCTCTGAGGGCTTCAATTAATTCAGGAACCATTAAATGGTGAAGAAGCTAATTTCAATGAAAGCACTGGAGCACTCTCACAGGCATGGTTTCTCTAAGGGTGGCCAAAATGTCACATGAAGCCAGGCCCATTGAGATCTACAATGTGAGGTTCATGTGTGTTTTAAACTCAAATATGGCTGCCAAGTCTTTAAGAAAAATTGTATGTAATATCCGGGCTGAAATTCCCAATGTTCTGTGGAAATCCAACCTGGGCCTAGATCTCAGGTTCCAAGGGCGACTCTCATGTGTGGCCTCCTAAAATCCCAACACAATTCATGGCAATACTTCTCTGAGGTCAGTTAAAGAACTCAGTCTCTAAGGGGAATCACACCAGAGTTCAAGCCCAGTGGAACAGTCATCTCTTCCAACCGCCACACAAATGACCACAATTAAAACCAAAACACTCCCACATGGTCCTCATCTTCTTCCATATAGACACTCCTTATAACGTCTGGCTGGAGTTTTCAATGAGGTCCACAGCCCAAGTCAGTGTCCAAATTAAGGTCCTGTTCCCCTCATTTGTCTAACACCAAGGTGGTCTGGACACACTTCCTGTAAACCAGGAGTGATCAAATAGGCCTGACATTAATACTGCTCAGCTTTTTCAATTTGAGGCCTTCTGACTCTGTGGTTTAGATTCTTTATGTGAATTTGAGTCATGAGAAAACACAAGCCCGTCTGCAGAGATTTGAAGAACTCATTTGGCCCAAAGGATTCCTATTCTCCCTTGATGGAATTCAGGATCCTAACAGAGGAAGGTAAAAGAATTCATTCACAATGAGTGAATATTTGCCATTTTGGTTTTGGATGGACACATGTGATCTTTCTTTTGATCCATCAGGTGCTAAGAATCTAAGCCACTGCCTCACACAGGGCCAAGAGGCTGATTCAGACACATCCTTTTCCAAAGCAATTAAGCAAAGAGCCACAGGTGATGCCCATTCATTTCCATTTGAAAACCTTCAGGGTTAACAAAGGTGTGGCCTGAGGCAAAGACCTTCCTGACACTCAGAGCAACAGAAAAATAGGTAAGCAAAAGGCCCAAAGCAGGGTTTTTCTACTGAGACTTTCTTTGTCACACTGATATCTGAGTTTTCTGAGATGCTTGCTATTCCCTTCAGCTATCCATTATATGGCAATGTCACAGAGCTTGGAGGTGGTACATATCTTGGACAGAAAACCATGAGCCTGCTCTGAAGAGTGGCCAGAATTCAGGAAGAAAACAGGAACTCCGGAAGATAGTAGGTGTTGCCCGTCCCTAAAGCAACCTGCAGTCCACTCATAAATTGGACAGGATGAATGTTGGCAAGCTTTCTACTAGACAGGACACATCCATTGATGCATTATCTTTTATAATGTCTACAACCACGGACACAGTGGGATACACAGGCATACCAACAATCGCCTTGTCAAATGACTTACTATAAACAGTCCACTCCAAAACAAACAAACCGCCTTTCTTACCTATTCTCAGAACATGAGACTAAACCACAAAATCACAACCACACCCACAAGGACACCTCCTTTATTCAAGTAGGTCTGTGACTAATTGGAATGTACTCTGACTGATGGGCCATGCTATGTTTCCTTGAAATGGCCTGTCCTTCTCAGATCGGGTATCCTTGGCCAACACTGTGAAGTTTTCAGGAGCCAGTGGTGAGCCACTACCTGCTTTCTCAGGAAATTCCCCTTTTCAGAGCTCTCCTGGCATTTGGCAATCCTCACATCAGTAGGTACCAAGGAAGACTTACTCTGTCCTTGGTTATTCCAAACAACTGAGCCCACTGGGGAAGAAACTGGGACTGACTCTGGTGCCTGGCTTCCTGGATCTTAAGTTCAGAGAAATCCGTCATCAAGGAAGAGGGGTAGGTCACTTCATTCAGGAACTGAATGAGGTTACTGCCGTGGCAACCACTTTGTCCTAACAACTGCTTTCAAGGGTCCCATGAGATGGAGGCTGCCCCTACTTCCTGTGACACTTTCACAAGTTAGATTGGTATATCAACCATTGGCACCTGGGAACAGCTCTCCACACAGGCCTGGTTTGGTCCATCTTCTCTACATTAAGAAGAGAGAAGCTGATTCAGACACAACCCTTCATCCTGACCAGGTTGTTTGCCATGGAGGATAAATTTTGGTCTCTTAGGTCCTCCATAGCTGCTTACAACTTCTCCAGGAATCATTTCTGCATGGACCTTTGAGTTTCTCAGCATGTGGAAGATCCCCTATATTCCTGTATTGTAAGACCAACTCTATCCCTGCTCTTCTGTAAAGTTAAATTGACTGAACAGTGTATGGTTAGGTTAACTAACAGGTTCGATTTGGATTAGGAATCTTTCTGCGCGATGAATAATGGTATTAGGAAACTGCGATATTTACAAGAATATATAGGTGAAATATAAGTATGAAAACAGAAATCTAGCTAAGATATGAAGCCCAAAAGGGCATTGGGCCCTTGATTGGGATACGTAGCTTTGAATTATGTTCTGCACTGATGTGTCAGGTAAATCGATATACAATGGCTTAGGTCCTTGTACCATGGATGATTAAATGTAGAAGAGAACTTCCAGTCAAAAGGGATAGTCGGTAGGATTCGGAAGATTCTCAGTAGGTTTAGAAAGAAGAGTGAGTATAGGATTTGGACCAAATGTTGTTTAGCAATAGGGTTTCCGGTAGACAGTGAATGTTAATGTCAGCACAAGTGAAGAGACTGTCACAATGATGAACTGGGGAAAATAGTTAGGAAAACTGATATCAATAGAGACATTACGAAATCAGGCAAAGTATAAAATGAGTGATAGGATTAGATATTTTCAACAGGGTTGAGTTTGAATATATAATCTAAGAAAGAAACAAATATGTAGTGACCAATAGGATTGACATTTGACAGCATTAGGCAACCTGGACATGGATGTTTAGTAATCCATGCTCACTTTTCATTTAGTCTTTGCTACAATCTTAAGTGTGACCTTTGCTTTTTTTGTTCAGAATATTACTTTGATAAAACATACATTTAGATCAGGTGACATGACTATTTCTTCCACCATTTCTGGCAGCAAAATATTCAAGACGTATAAATTAGTAATGGGGGTAAAAAGAGGTGTACCCTATGTCTGTGCATATAGAGATAATGCATGAATAGACCATACTGTGAATAAATAATATATCTGGTTCTGACTTTAAATAATGGATTGAAATTATATCTGAAAAAATACAGGAAATCTTATATTGACATACAAACATTCATTCCAACCAGTGAAATATCTAATGGCCACATTAAGTTTATGGTTTATCATGAAGGGTGTGTGAGTTTTGCTTCAAAAGTGATTATGGAAATAGAAAATAATGTGTTTGGAAAGAAGTCTCATGAAAAGACCAGTCAAAAAACCTGGAGGAATACATGTTTTATGAAGCAGGAAGTGATTGTGAAACAAATGCGTATAAATTTGTGAACTTGTGGATGAAATATATATTTCCTATGATTTGTAAAAACTGAAGCAATAGTAATGTACCAGTGTTGAATGAAAATAAACGTCAGAATACACATCATGTCCCATACGAATCTACTTGATTGATGTTAATCTGGGTCAGCTAATGTACAAATATTAGGATTTGTAAGCACCATTTACTGAAGTTAGTTTTCAGAACTATGAAACAAATGTGTATTTCAGGTGGATGAATATTTCTGAGAATAATTTTGTGAAAAGTTTATTATAAATCCACATTTTTGAACATGAATGAACTTAGGGAGTGTATTTAAGATACATATATTTCATATTTTAAAAATCAAGTCAGTGTATATATATATATATATATATATATTCATAATTATATATATGTGTATATATATACAAATATAATTATATATATGTATATATATATATACACTCACACACACACACACACAAAACACACACACAGACATTAAAATGTAGGAATATATATGCCAATCGAAGTTCATCATAAAATATATAGCATCCACAGATGCAAAAATATTTATTTTACTGAACAAGGATTTATGTATAATGTTGTTCTACTAGAAAGCTCACCCATAGTTTGAATTTTCAGTTCCAACAGCGTTTAGAGGAGTGATCTCTTCTCACAAGTTGTATCTGCCAAGTCAGTCACCTCACAAAAATGAAAGTGTGATACCAGGTATTCTATATAAGCATATAAAAATTCATGTGCTGAATAGGCTACAGAGAAAGGCAGAGAGGAATTTACATATTTGTTAACTTTAACAACACATGGAGAACTATTTCAATTAAAAATTGACTAGATTTATAACACCTACCATTTATCATGCAAATGGCAAGTCCAACTATACCCCATGCCTCCTCTGAACTGCTTGTATTTCTATTCTGTTTGGGTTGTTTTTCTCCATCATATTTGGATTAGTAGACAAAGTATAGTAGGGTATGCGTTATTGTCAGGGATTCAGTATTTTCAATGGAATACAGGAAAATTAATCCAACGTGTATAAAATATATGCTACACAATTATCTTCCCACTCTCATCCAGAACAATGCCTTTACATTACCTTCACCCCAAGTAAGACACAATTAGAGTAGAAGAGTTTGAAAATCCGTGAATGCATATCTGGGGTGGAAACAGTACAAAGAAACAAATACGTATTTCAGGTGGATGAATATTTCTGAGAATAATCTTGTGAAAAGTTGATTATAAATCCACAACATAAATATGAATGAATTTAGGAAGTGTGTAATTAGACACATATTTCATGTTTTGAAAAATCTTGAGCATGTATATATATATATATATATATATATATATATATATATATATATATATATATATATATATATATTTATATACAGACAAAGAGAGAGACATTAAAAATTGCAATATATATGCCAAACGAAATTCACCATGAAATGTATATCATTCACAGATCCAAATATATTCATTTTACTGAACATGGATTTATGTATAATGTTGTTCAACTAGGAAGCTCACTCACATTTGAATTATCAGTTGAAGCAGCGTGTAGGAGGAGTGATCTCTTCTTCCAATTTGTATCTGCCACGTCAGCCACCTCACAAGAATGTACGTGTGGTACCAGGTAGGATTCTATATGTGCATATAAAAATACGTGTGCTGAATAGGCTACAGAGAAAGGGGGACAGGAATTCACTTATTTGTTAACTTAAAAAACGCATGGAGAACTATTTCAACAAATAATTGACTAGATTTATAACTGCTACACTGTACCATGCAAAAGGCAACTCCAACTATAAAACATACCTCCTCTAAACTGCTTGTATTTCTATTCTGTTTGTGTTATTTTTCTCCATCATATTAGGATTAGTAGTCAGAGTCTAATAGGGTATATGTTAGTTTCAGGGATTCAGCATTTCTAATGGAAAATAGGAAATTGAATCCAATGTGTATGCAAACATGTGCTACACAAAAATCTTCCCACTTTCATCCAGAACAATGCCTTGACATTACATTCTTCTCAAGTAAGACACAATTAGAGGATAAGAGCTAGAAAATCTGTGAATATATCTGGAATGGAGAATTCTCAGGAGTTTACAACTTTGGAGGTGGTAGAGAAGATTCTAAAAGTAAGGGACAGGGTAAACATTCCACAAACATGCAGCTCTGCTGGCCTAAATGCTTTTTGAGAAACTGCCTCTAAGGGTGGGCACTTGAAATATTTGATGTTCTGAGGAGATTTATTTCCTTTGTAGAGAGACCATCAAAGCTGGGTCTGCATCTATGTTACTTGGAGGACATGGTTTCTTATTATCCAATGAACATGAGGCAGCGGTGCTGAATTCTCTCTTTGTAGGTAAACTATGGACACTGGGGTCTAAGTGTCTTTCAGTGTGGACTGTGAAGCCAATTGGTCATCCTCCACTTTTCGTGGTGTTTCTCGCTGCTCCACTGGGAGTTTGGTATTTACTTCAAGAAATACAAGGAGTTAAAATGGTACAGAGTGGTGGAGGGAGTTCTTTAAGGTATGGTGAGTCAGGGTCTTCAGGAGAATGCACCAACCCAGGTTCTATCCCACGTAGATTGCCCCCTTGAGAATAGCAATATGATTCTGAACATTGCAGTGAATCCTCTCCATATAACAAGATGCCTTTACATATATGGGTCTGCTGGCTGCACCATGTCAGTCACAAGCCATTTGGAAGCCAATGGCTTATCCACATGGACGCAACACAGATGTTTTATCAGACAATTGCATACCACTGCTCTAGGCCAACTACTCACCAGGCTCCAACTTACTGGCATATCTGTTCTACACCATTTTCATGAAACAAAGTCAATCAAGGCAGTGTCTGGTATACTCAGGATCAGAAACAGGACATCCAAAGTTTTTTCAGTGCCAGCTGAACATGAAAATATCAAAAATTTCATGGTAATTTTCTAGCCATTTTTCATGGATGAAGTTTGCGGCTCTGAGGGCTTCAATTAATTCAGGAACCATTAAATGGTGAAGAAGCTAATTTCAATGAAAGCACTGGAGCACTCTCACAGGCATGGTTTCCCTAAGGGTGGCCAAAATGTCACATGAAGCCAGGCCCATTGAGATCTACAATGTGAGGTCCATGTGTGTTTTAAACTCAAATATGGCTGCCAAGTCTTTAAGAAAAATTGTATGTAATATCCGGGCTGAAATTCCCAGTGTTCTGTGGAAATCCAACCTGGGCCTAGATCTCAGGTTCCAAGGGCGACTCTCATGTGTGGCCTCCTAAAATCCCAACACAATTCATGGCAATACTTCTCTGAGGTCAGTTAAAGATCTCAGTCTCTAAGGGGAATCACACCAGAGTTCAAGCCCAGTGGAACAGTCATCTCTTCCAACCGCCACACAAATGACCACAATTAAAACCAAAACACTCCCACATGGTCCTCATCTTCTTCCATATAGACACTCCTTATAACGTCTGGCTGGAGTTTTCAATGAGGTCCACAGCCCAAGTCAGTGTCCAAATTAAGGTCCTGTTCCCCTCATTTGTCTAACATCAAGGTGGCCTGGACACACTTCCTGTAAACCAGGAGTGATCAAATAGGCCTGACATTAATACTGCTCAGCTTTTTCAATTTGAGGCCTTCTGACTCTGTGGTTTAGATTCTTTATGTGAATTTGAGTCATGAGAAAACACAAGCCCCTCTGCAGAGATTTGAAGAACTCATTTGGCCCAAAGGATTCCTATTCTCCCTTGATGGAATTCAGGATCCTAACAGAGGAAGGTAAAAGAATTCATTCACAATGAGTGAATATTTGCCATTTTGGTTTTGGATGCACACATGGGACCTTTCTTTTGATCCATCAGGTGCTGAGAATCTAAGCCACAGCCTCACACAGGGCCAAGAGGCTGATTCAGACACATCTTTTTTCAAAGCAATTAAGCAAAGAGCCACAGGTGATGCCCTTCATTTCCTTTTGAAAAAATGTTTTCCTCAGGCTTCCCAAAGGGGTGGCCAGAGGCAAAGACATCCTGAGATTCAGGGCAACAGAACAATAGGTTAGCAAAAGAGCCAAAGCAGGGTTTCTCCACTGAGACTTTTCTGGTCACACTGATATCTGAGTTTTCTGAGATGTTGGCCATTCCCTTCAGATATCCTGTACATGGCCATGTGACAGAGATTGGAGGTGGTACATATCTTGGACACAAACCCAAGAGCCTATTCTTAAGAGTTGTCAGAATTCAGAAAGAAAACAGGGACTTAAAAAGGTAGTAGGTGTTTCCTATCGATATGGAAACCACTCTCCATTCATTAAATGGGCAGGATGAATACTGGAAAGCTTTCTACTAAAGAGGACACATGCATTGATGCATTCTCTTTTATAATGTATACAACCACGGACACAGTGGGATACACAGAAATAGAAACACTCACCATGTAAAACGACTTACTAGAAACAGTTCACTCCAAACCAAAGAAACCTCCTTTTCTACCTATTCTCAGAACAGAGACAAAACCACACACCCACACTCAAAAAGACACCTCCTTCCCCAAAGTAGGGCTGTGATTATCCGGAGTGTCCTCTGACAGGTTTGCCATACTATGTTCCCCGTTAATGGTCTGTCCTGTCTCAGATCTGGTCTCCTTGTCCAACTCTGTGAAGCAGTCAGGAGCCAGGGGTGAGCCACTACATACTTAGTCAGGAAAGGCCCGTGTTCAGATCTTTCCTGGCATTTGGCCATCCTCACATCAGTCAGTACCAAGAAGACTGACTCTGTCCTTGGTGATTCCAAACAAATGAGACCACTTGGACTGGGACTGGGACTGGCTCTGGTGCTTGGATTCCTTGGTCCCAAGTTCAGAAAGTTCCATCAACAAGGAAGTGAGGTAGGTCACTTCCTTCAAGAACTGAATGAGGTCACTGCCTTGGCAACCACTTTGTCTAACAGTTGCTTCCAAGGGTCCCATGAGATGGAGGCTGCCCCTACTTCCTTTGACACTTTCACAACTTAGAATGGTATATCAACCTTAGGCACCCGGGAACAGCTCTCCACACAAGCCGGGTTTGGTCCATCTTCTCTACATTAAGAAGAGAGAGGCTGATTCAGACACAACCCTTCATCCTGACCAGGTTGTTTGCCATGGAAAATGACTTTTTGTCTCTCAGGTCCTTCATTGCTGCCTACATCTTCTCCAGGGATCATTTCTGCATGGACCTTTGAGGTTCTTAACAGGTGGAGCATCCCCTACATTCCTGTATTGTAAGAACAATCTGTCTCTGCTCTTCTGTAAAGTTAGATTGAGTGAACAGTGTATGGTTAGGGTTAATTTCATGTTCGATTTGGGTTAGGAATCATTCTGCTGGATGAATAATGGTATTGGGAACCTGTGATATTTATAAGAATATCGAGGTTAAATATATGTATGAAAACAGAAATTAAAGTAAGATTTGAATCCCAGAAGGGCTTTGGGCAGTTGATTGGGATATTTAGCTTTGAATTGTGCACATATGTCTCAAATAAATGGATATACAATGGCAGAGGAACTTGAACCTTGGATGATTGAATGCTGAAGAGAACATCCAGTCAAAAGGGATTGTCGGTAGGATTAAGAAGATAGTCGTTATGTTTAGCAAGTAGAGTTAGTATAGGATATGTAACAAAAGTTCTTTAGCAATTTTTTTTCGGGCAGTGAGTGAATATAAATGTCAGCACATATGAAGAAATCAGACACAATGATGAAATGGGGAAAATTTGTAGAAAAGCAGATATCAATAGAGACATTAGGAAATCAGGCAAAGTATAAAGTGAGTGATAGGATAAGACATTTTCAACAGGGTTGAGATTGAATATCTAATCTTAGGAAGAAACAAATACGTAGGTCACCAATAGGATTGACATTTGAGAGCATTAGGCAACATGGACATGGATGTTGTTAGTAATCCATGTTCACTTTCCATTTAGACTTTGGTACAATCCTAAGTGGGACCTTTGCATTTTGTTTCCAGAATATTACTGTGATAAAATGTGTATGTAGATCAGATGACATGATTATTTCTTCCACCATTTCTAGGAGCAGTATTTTGAAGATGTATAAATTAGCATTGGGGGTAAAAAGAGGTGTACCCTGTTTCTATGAATATACAGATAATGCATGAATAGACCTTAATTTCAATAAATAATATAACTTGTTCCACTTTAAGTAATGGATTGAATTGATATCTGAAAATATATAAGAAATCTTATATTGATATGCAATCATTCATGACAACCAGTTATACACGTAATGTTAATATTAGGTTACGGTTTATCATGAAGTTTGTGTGAGTTTTGCTTCAAAAGTGATTATGGAAATCGAAAATAATGTGTTTGGAAAGAAGTCTCATGAAAAGGCCAGTCAAGGAACACCGAGGAATTCATGAGTTCTGAAGAAGGAAGTGATTGAAATTGAAAAAAATGACGATAAATTTGCTTACTTGTGGATGAAATATTATAATATGATGTGAATAAACTGAAGAAATAGTAATGTACCAGTGTTGAATAAAAATGAACATCAAAATACACATCATGTCCCACAGGAATCTACTCGCATTGATGTTAAACTGTGTCAGTTACTGTAGAAATATTAGGATTTCTTTGCACCATTCACCAAAGTTAGTTTTCTTTTTTTTTTAATTTTTATTTATGCTTGTTCAAAACATTACATAGTTCTTGATATATCATATTCCACACTGTGTTTCAAGTAGGTAATGAACTCCCATTTTTACCCCGTAAACAGATTGCAGAATCACATCAGTTACACATCCATTGATTTACATATTGCCATACTAGTGTCTGTCGTATTCTGCTGCCTTTCCTAACCTCTACTATCCCCCTCCCCTTACCTCCCCTCCCCTCTTCTCTCTCTACCTCTTTACTGTAATTCATTTCTCCCCCTTGTATAATTTTTTCCTTTCCCTCACCTCCTCTTGTATGTAATTTATATAACCCTGAGGGTCTCCTTTTATTTCCATGCAATTTCCCTTCTCTCTCCCTTTCCCTTCCTCCTCTCATCCCTGTTTAATGTTAATTTTCTTCTAATTCTATTCGTCCCTACTCTGTTCTTAGTTACTCTCTTTATATCAATAAAGACTTTTGGCATTTGGTTTTACGGATTGGCTAGCTTCACTTAGCATAATCTGCTCTAATGCCATCCATTTCTCTGCAAGTTATATCATTTTGTCATTTTTTAATGCAGAGTAATATTCCATTGTGTATAAATGCCACATTTTTTATCCATTCATCTATGGAAGTGCATCTAGGTTGGTTCCATAGTCTTGCTATTGTAAATTGTTCTGCTATGAACATCAATGTAGCAGTGTCCCTGTAGCATTTTTTTTAGATCTTTAGGGAATAGACTGAGAAGGGGAATACCTGGGTCAAATGGTGGTTCCATTCCCAGTTCTACAAGAAATCTCCATACTGCTTTCCAATTTGGCTGCACCAATTTGCAGTCCCACCAGCAATGTACAAGTTTACCCTTTTCTCCACATCCTCACCAGCACTTGTTGTTGTTTGAGTTCATAATAAATATCTGGAATGGAAAATGCTCAGGAGTTCACAACCTTGAAGGTGGTAGAGGAGTTTCCAAAAGTAAGGGACAGGGTAAATACCACAAACATGGAGCTGTGTCGGCCTTAAGACTTCTTGAGAAAATGCCTCTGAGGTTGGGCACTTGAAATATATGTTGTTGTCAGGAGCTTTAGCTTCCTTTGTAGTGAGACCATCAAAGCTGAGTCTGCATCTATGTGACCTGAAGAACATGGTTTTTTATTTTCCTATAAACACGAGGCAGCAGTGCTGAATTCTCTCTTTGTAGGCAAACTGGGGCTACTGGGGTCTATGTGTCTCCCCGTGTGGACTGTGAAGCCATTTGATCATCCTTCACATTTCGTCATGTTATTTGATGCTGCACTGAAAGTTTGGTATTTACTTTACGAAATAAAGGAGTTTAACTGCGATACCGTGCTGCAGGGAGTTCTGTCACATGTTGTGGTCAGGATCGGCAGGAGAATGTACCAAGCAGGCTTCTATCACACATAGTTGCCCCCTTGACCATAGCAATATGATTCTGAACATTGCCCTGAAACCTCTCCATTCAACAAGATGCCTTTACATCCAAAGGTCTGCTAGCTGCACATGTCAGTCACAAACCATTTCTAAGCCAATGGCAGATCCACGTGGCCGCACCACAGATGTTTTTTCACACACCTACACTCTACTGCTCTTGGCCCACTACTCAGCAGGCTCCAACTTACTGGCATCTCTTTTCTACACCATTATCATGAAACTCAGTCAAACCAGACACTGTCTTGTATACTCATGATAAGCACCAGGACATCAAATGGATTTCCAGTGCCAGCTGGTCATGGAAATTTCAAAAATTTCATGGTATTTTCTAGCCATTTTTCAAGGATGAAGTTGGAGGTACTGTGGGTTTCAATTCATTCAGGAACCATTAAATGTTGAGGAAGCTCATTTCAATGGAAGCTCTAGAGAACTCTCACAGGCAAGTCCTCCGAAAGAGTGGCCCAATGTCACATAAAGCCAGCCACATTGAGGTCTACAATGTGAGGTCCATGTGTGTTTTGACTCTCAACTATTGCTTCCAAGTTTTTCAGAATATAATCAAGTGATATCCTCGCTGAGATTCCCAGTGCTCTGTGGAAAGCCACCCTGGGCCTAGATCTCAGTTTCCAAGGGTGACTCTCATGTGTGGCCTCCGAAAATCCCAACACAATTCATGGCAATACTTCTCTAAGGTCAGTTCCAGAACTCAGTCTCCAAGGGGAATCCCACAAGAGTTGAAACCCAGGTGGACACAGTCATCTTTTCCAACTGCCACACAAATGACCACAATTGAAACCAAAACACTCCCACATGGCCCTCATGTTTTTCCATATAGACACTCATCATAACCTCTCGCTGGAGGTTTCCATGAGGGGCGCAGACCAAGACACCGTCCAAAATTAGCTCCCTTGCCCCTAATTTGCCGAAAGTCAGGGTGGCCTACACACCCTTCCTGTGAACCAGAACTGATCAAATAGGGATGTAGTTAATACTGTTCTGCTTTTCCAATTTGAGGCCTACTGACTGTCAGGTATAGATTCTTTATGTGATTTGGAGTCATCAGCAAACCCAAGCACTTCTGCAGGGGTTCAAAGAACTCATTTGAACTAAAGGATCCTGATTCTTACTTGATGAAGGTCAGGAATCTAATAGAGGAAGGCAAGAGACTCATTTGCCATTTCTGTTTTGAGTGCACACATGGAATCTATCTTTAGATGCATCAGGTGCTGAGAATCTAAGCCACAACCTCACACAGAACCAAGAGGCTGATTCAGACACATCCTTTTACAAAGCAATTTAGCAAAGAGCAACAGGTGATGCCCATTCATTTTCATTTGAAAACTGTTTTCTTCAGGCTTCACAAAGGGGTGGCCAGAGGCAAAGACCTTCCTGACATTTAGGGCAACAGAAAAACAGGTAAGCAAAAGACCCAAAGCAGGGTTTCTCCACTGAGACTTTCCTGGTCACACTGATATCTGAGTTTTCTGAGATGCTCCCCATTCACTTTAGCTATCAAGTACATGGTCATGTCACAGAGCTTGGAGGTTGTATATATCTTGGACACAAAACCGTGAGCCTATTCTGGAGAGTGGCCAGAATTCAGGAAGAAAACAGGATCTTAGGAAGATAGTAGGTTTTGCCCATCCAGAAGGCAAGCCGCGGTCCATTCATCAATTGGGCAGGATGAATGCCAGGAAGCTTTCTACTAGACAGGACACATCCTTTAATTCATTCTCTTTTCTAATGTCTACAACCACAGACACAGTGGGATACACAGACATAGAAACACTCACATGTCAAACGACTTACTAGAAACAGTGCAATCCAAACCAAACAAACCGCATTTTCTACCTATTCTCAGAACATGTGACAAAACCACAAAACCACAACCACTCCCACAAAGGCACCTCCTTCCCCCAAGTAGGTCTGTGAGTATCCAGAGTGTCCTCTGACTGGTGGGCCATACAATGTTCTCCCGAAATGTCCTGTCCTGACTCAGATCTGGTCTCCTTGGCCAACTCTGTGAAGTTGTCAGGAGCCAGCGGTGAGCCACTACCTGCTCTCTCAGAAAAGGTCCCTCTTCAGAGCTCTCCTGGCCTTTGGCTATCCTCACATAGGTAGGTACCAAGAAAGACTGACCCTGTCCTTTGTAAAACCGAACAAGTGAGCCCACTGGGACTGGGACTGGGACTGGCTCTGGGTGCCTGTCTTCATGGATCCCAAGTTCAGAGAATTCCTTCACCAAGGAAGTGACGTAGGTCACTTCCTTCAGGAACTGAATCAGGTTACTGCCTTGGCAACCAATTTGTCCTAACAGTTGCTTCCAAGGGTCCAATGAGTTGGAGGCTGCCCCTACTTCCAGTGAAACTTTCACAATTTTGCATGGTATATCAACCATAGGCACCCAAAAAAAGCTCTCCAGATAGGCGTGGTTTGGTCCATCTTCTATACATTAAGAAAAGAAATGTTGATTCAGACACATCCCTTCATGCTAACCAGGTTGTTTGTCATGGAAGATGACTTTTGCTCTCTGACGTCATTCATAGCTGCCTACATTTAATCCTGGGATCATTTCTTTAATGACCTTGGAGGTTCTCAGCAAGTGGAAGATCCCCTAATTTCTGTATTGAAAGACCAACTCTGTCCCTGCTCTTCAGTAAAGTTAGATTGAGAGAACAGTGTATGGTCAGGGTTAATAACATGTTCCATTTGGGTTAGGAATCATTCTGCGGGATGAATTATGGTATTGGGAACGTGCGATATTTATAAGAATATAAGTGAATTATAAGTATGAAAACAGACATCTAGGTAATATTTGAAGCCCAGAATTGCATTGGACCCTTAGCTGGGATTCTTAGCTTTGAATTATATTCTGCACAGATGTCTCAGATAAATCGATATACAATGGCATAATTACTTGTACCTTGGTTTATTGAATGTTGAAGAGAACATCCAGTCAAAAAGGGATAATTTGTAGGATTAGTAAGATAGTTGGTAGGTTTTGAAAGAAGAGTGAGTATAGGATTTGGATAAAAAGATCTTTAGCTGTAGGGTTTCGGATAGAGTGAATGTAATTGTCAGCACATGTGGAGAGTCTGTCAAAAGGATGAACTGGGGAAAAAAGTAGGAATGCAGATATCAATTGACATTAGGATATCAGGCAAAGTATAAAGTGAGTGATAGAATTATACATTTTCAACAGGCTTGAGTTTGAATATATAATCTTAGGAAGAAACAAACATGTAGTCACCAATAGGATGAACTTTTGAGAGCATTAGGCAACATGGACATGGATGTTTTCCGTAATCCATGCTCACTTTTCATTTAGGCTTTGGTACAAACATAAGTTTGACCTCTTCTTTCTGTGTGCAGAATACTACTGTGGTAAAATGTATATGTAGATCAGGTGACATGAGTATTTCTTCCACCATTTCTGGGAGCAATATTTTGAAGACGTATAAATTATTTTTGGAGGTAAAAATGGTGTACACTGTGTCTATAATTATAGAAATAATGCATGAATAGACCATACTGTAAATAAATATTATAACTGGTTCTAACTTTAAATAATGGATTGAATTGATATCTGAAAATATACAGAAAATCTTACATTGATATACAATCCTTCATTCCAACCAGTAATATATCTAATGGTTATATCAGCATTATGGTTTTTCATGAAGAATGTGTGAGTTTTGCTTCAAAAGTGATTATGGAAATCGAAATAATGTGTTTGGAAAGAAGTCTCATGAAAAGACCAGTCAAGAAACCTGGAGGAATACATGTGTTTTGAAGCAGAAAGTGATTGAAAGTGAAACAAATGCCTATATATTTGTGAACTTGTGGATCAAATATATATCCTATGATGTGCATAAACTGAAGAAATAGTAATGTACCACTGTTACATAAAAATGAACGTCAAAATACACATCATGTCCTCTCCCACAGGAATCTACTTGCATTGATGTTAAACTGGGTCAGTTATTGTAGAAATATTAGGATAATGCCGCAGTCTTGCTGGGCACAATCAGGAGCCACTTGCCAAAAGAAATGAACTTTATTTTTAGAACCACACGCCAAACAAAACAGCCTCTCAGGAAAAACCTTCAGAGCCCCAACTGCCACCACTGGCTTCCCAAAACCTCTCCCTCCCACATGAGCCTCTCTCCGCCTCCCACAATCCTCCTGCTCTTGAGGCCGATTGGCTGGGTCATGTGGGCAAAGTCAAAAAAAGTCCCCCAATGAGCAGTTTTGTGGTCTGAAAGGGCAGGGAAACAGCCCATTGAGCATCACCGCAGAGGAGCCAATCAGCTAGTTGTTGCTGGGGCCGCTGTGAGCCAATCATCAGCCGGCAGCTGGAAGTTTGCTGGCAGCAGGAATTTTGCTGGGGCCCCTTCGGCTGTGGCTCTCAACATCTTCCCCTCTCTGTTTAAACAACACGCATGTGGCTTAGGGACCGTGCCTGCCTTAGGTTGTCCAATAGTACATATGGTCTTTACCCGTTAAGTTGGTACCATTGCAATTGGATCTTACCCGTCACTCACTACCCGTCCAGTATAGAGCCACACCTGTGGAGAGGTCTTTGTACCAGCGGGGGTGGGTGAGGTTCTTTGCCTCACCTCTGTTGGCCCCCCCAAATTTTAGCTGGACGATCATGACACGCAGAAGGGAGGAAGATACACCAAGCCAATTGACGGCTCCTTTTGGAAAAATTGTACCACCGATGACATCATCAGCAAATATACCCCAACACTACGACAAGTCGCTGCACCAACAGATAGTTCACAATGCATTTAGGTGAGTTCACATGTGTCCAGGCAAGTTCTGCAAGCAGTACAGGGATGGCTATTGAAGAAGCTGTAGATTGGAATTATCTTTGATTTCACCCGCACTGGGATGAAGATAGGAACTCTGGCAATAATGTCTAAAGAAAAAAATTATGTAACATTCCAGAAGGCACTAAAACCAAAAAAAAAAAAAAAACATATGTAACATTCCAGAAGGCACATCAAAAACCAAAATGGCCCAAAAAGCATTCATTGAGGATGAAGTCTCTCACCTTCCTCTGTAAGGTTCCTGACCTCCATAAAATGAGAATAGGGATTTATTGGGTCAAATGAGTTCTTCAAAACCCTGCAGAGGGTAGCCAATGGGTTATTGGGTTTTTTCATTACTCCAATTCACATCAAGAATCTATACTTCACAGACAGTAGGCCTCAAATTAGAGAAGCAGAGCAGTACTAAAGTCAGGGTTATTTGATCACTCCTGATTCACAGAATGGGTCTCCAGGCCACCTTGACTTTAGGCAAATGAGAGGAAAGGGAGATTATTTTGGACACTGTCTTGGGCTGTGCCCCTCAAGGAAACGTCAAGCCAGAGGTTATGATGAGCGTCTATATGGAAGAAGATGAGGGCCATTTGGGAGTTTTTTGGTTTTCCTTGTGGTCATTTATGTGGCAGTCGGAAGAGATGACTGGGTCCACCAGGGCTTGAACTCTGGTGTGATTCCCCTTAGAGACTGAGTTCTGGAACTTACCTCAGAGAAGTATTGCCATGATTTGTGTTGGGATTTTAGGCGGCCACCCATGAGAGTCGCCCGTTGAAACTGAGATCTAGGCCCGGGGTGGCTTTCCACAGAGCACTGGGAATCTCAGACAGAATATCATATGATATTATTTTGAAATACTTGCCAGACATAGTTGAGAGTCAAAACACACATGGACCTCACATTGTAGACCTCAATTGGCCTGGCTTCATGTGACTATTTGGCCACTCTTTGGAAAGCCTTGCCTGTGAGAGTTCTCCAGAACATTCCTTGAAATGAGCTTCCTCAACATTGAATAATTCCTGAAAGAATTGAAACAAATAATGCCTCCAACTTCATCCTTGTAAAATGGCTAGATAAATACCATGAAATTTTTGAAATTCGCATGATGAGGTGGCACTGGAGAACCTTTGATGTTCTGTTGCTCATCATTAGTGTACCAGACAGTGCCTTGATTGATTGGGTATAATGAAAGTGGTGTAGAACAGAGATGCCGGTTAGATGGAGACTGCGGAGCATTTGGCCCAGAACTGTGGTGTGCAGGTGTGTGATAAAATATTTATGGTGGTGCCATGTGGATCTGCCATTGATTTCCAAATGGCTTTTAGCTGACATGGTGCACCCAGCAGACCCTTATATGCAAAGGCATCTTGTTATATGGAGAGGTTTCAGGGCAATCTTCAGAATCAGGTTGCTATGGTCAAGGGGGCAAGCTATGTGGGATAGAAGCCGGATTGGTGCGTTCTCCTGGAGACTCTGACCCACCACATGTCACAGAACTCCCTCCAACACTATGTCCCAGTTGAACTCCTTGTATTTCTTGAAGCAAATACCAAACTCCCAGTTCAGCACCAAGAAACACCATGAAAATTGAAGGATGACTAAATGGCTTCATCGTCCACACAGTTAGACACTTTGGCCCAGTGGCCTCTGTTTACCTACAAAGAGAAAAATCAGCACTGCTGCCTCAGGTTCATTGGAAAATAAGAAACCATGTTCTCCAGGTCACATAGATTCAGACCCAGCTTTGATGGTTTCACTACAAATGAAGACAAAGCTACTGACAACAACATATATTTCAAGTGCCACACCTCAGAGGCAGTTTCTCCAGAAGTCTTTTTTCCAGCAGACCTCCATGGTTGTGGAGTGTTTACCCAGTTCCTTACTTCTGGAAACTCCTCTACCTGCTCCCAGGTTGAGAACTCCTGAGAATTTTCCATTCCAGATATGTATTCACAGATTTTCTTACTCTTCTCCTCTAATTGTGTCTCACTTGGGGCAAAGGTAATGTCAAGGCATTGTTCTAGGTGAGAGTGGGAAGATTATTGCGTAGCACATATTTGCATACACATTGGATACATTATCCTATTTTCCATTTGAAATACTGAATTCCCGACACTAACCCATACCCTACTAGACTCTGACTACTTATCCTAAAATGATGGAGAAAAAGAAACCTAACAGAATAGAAATACAGGCCTTTTGTAGGAGGCATGGTGTATACTTGGATTTTCCTTCTCCTTTATCAAGGATATGTGTTATGAATCTAGTCAACTTTTCATTGTAAAATTTCTCCATGAGTTTTCAAAGTTAACACATATGTAAATTCCTGTCTCCTTTTCTCTGTAGCCTCTTTAGAACATGTATATTTTTATGCATATATAGACTCCTACCTGGTAACACACGTATATTCTTGTGAGCTCACTGACTTTGGAATATACAAATTATGAGAATAGATAACTTCCCCTAAATACTGATGGAACTGAAAATTCAACCTATGGGTGAGCTTCCTAGTGAACAACATCATACATAAATCCATGTTCAGTAAAATGAATATTTTTAGATATGTGGATGATATATATTTCATGATAAATTTTGATTGGCATATATATTGCTACATTTTATTGTTGTGTGTGTGTGTATATGTATATATATGTATATATATATATTTATATATGTATGTATATATATATATATATATATATATATATATATATATATATATATATATATTCACGAGATTTTCCAGATTTTCCAAAATATGAAATAAATGTGTCTTATTATACACTCCCTAAATTCATTCAAGTTCATGTATGTGGATTTAAAATCAACATTTTACATGATTATCATCAGTCTGGCTGGGCACAATTCAGGAGCCAACTGTCAAAAGAAACGAACTTTATTTTTAGAACCACACAAACCAAACAAAACAGCTTCTCAGGAAAAACCCTCAGAGCCCAACTGCCACCACAGTCTTCCCACAAGCCTCTCCCTCAACCACAAGCCTCCTCCTTTTGAGGCCGATTGGCTGGGTCACATGGGCGGAGCCAAAAAAGTCCACCAATGAGCAGCTCCGTTGTCTGAAAGGGCAAGGAAACATCCCATTGAGCATCACCACAGAGGAGCCAATCAGCTAGATGTTGCTGGGGCCTCTGTGAGCCAATCATCCACTGGTAGTCTGAATGGGCGGGGAAACAGCTCAATGAGCATCTGCAGTGAGCATCACCACAGAGGAGCCAATGAGCTAGATGTTGCTGGGGCCGCTGTGAGCCAATCATCAGCCGGCAGCTGGAAGTTTGCTGGCAGTTGGAGGTTTCCTGGGGCCCCTTTGGCTGTGGCTCTCAACATCTCCCCCTCTCTGTTTAAACAACAAGCATGTGGCTTAGGGACCATGCCTGCCTTTGGTTGTTCAAAACTACATATGGTCCTTACTGGAGAACCTTGGCTGTGGCTATCAACAGGATTTGTATGTACCATTCACTGAAGTTAGTTTTCAGTACTAGGAAACAAATATGTATTTCAGGTGGATAAATATTTCTGCGAAAAATCTTGTGAAAAGTTGATTTTAAATCCACATACTTGAACATAAATGAATTTAGGGAGTGTAAATAAGATACATATATTTCATATTTTGAAAAATCTGGAGAGTGTGTGGGTGTGTGTGTGTATACACACACACACACACACAGATATTAAAATGTAGCAACATATATGCAAATCGAAATTCACCATGAAATACACATCAATCACAGATCCAAAAATATTCAATTTTCTTAACAGGGATTTATGTATAATGTTGTTCTACTAGGAAGCTCACCCATTATTTGAATTTTCAGTTCCAACAGCGTTTAGGAGGAGTGATGTCTTCTCACAAATTGTATCTCCCAAGTCAGTCACCTCACAAGAATGTAGGTGTGACACCAGGTAGGATTTGATATGTGCATATAAAAATACATTGCTGAATAGGCTACAGACAAAGGGAGACCGGAATTCACATATTTGTTAACTTTAAAAACACATGGAGATCTATTTCAATTAAAAATAGACTGGATTTATAACACCTAACATTTATCATGAAAAAGGCAAGATCAACTATACACCATGCCTCGTCTGAACTGCTTGTATTTCAATTCTGTTTGTGTTACTTTTCTGCATCATATTAGAATTAGTAGTCAGAGTCTAGTAGGGTATGGGTTCGTGTCAGGGATTCAGTATTTCGAATGGAAAATTGGAAAATGAATCCAATGTGTATGCAAATATGTGCTACACACAAAAAATTCCCACTCTCATTCAGAACAATGGCCTGAAATAACCACGCCCCATGTAAGAAACAATTAGAGGAGAAGAGTTAGAAAATCTGTGAATACATACGTAGAATGGAAAATGCTCAGTAGTTCACAACCTTTGAGGTGGAAAAGACGTTTCCAAACCTTAGGGACAGGGTAAAACTCCACCAACATGGAACTCTGCTGGCCTAAACACTTCTGGAGATACTGACAATGAGGTTGGGTACTTGAAATATATGTTGTTGTCAGAACCTTTAGCTTCCTTTGTAGTGAGACCATCAAACTTGGGTCTGCATTTTTGTGACCTGGAGGACATGAATTCTTATTGTCCAATGAACATGAGGCAGCAGTGCTGAATTCACTCTTTGTAGCTAAACTGTGGCCACTGGGGGATAAGTGTCTCCCCGTCTGGAATTTGAAATCATTTGGTCATGCTCCACTTTTCGTGGTGTTTCTTGCTGCTGCAGTGGGTGTTTTGTATTTGGTTCATGACATACAAAGAGTTAAACTGGGACACAATGCTGGAGGGAGTCCTGTAACGTATGGTGTGTCAAGGTCTGCAGGAGAATGCACCAACCAGGCTTCTATCCCCCATTGCTTGCCCCCTTTACCATAGGAACTTGATTCTGAATATTGCCCTGAAAACTCTCCATGTAACATGATGCCTTTACATACAAAGTTCTGCTAGCTGCACCATGTCAGTCACAAGCCATTTGAAAGCCAATGTAAGATCCACATGACCCCACCACAGATGTATTGTCACACACCTGCACACAACTGCTCTAGGCCCACCACTCAGCAGGCTCCAACTTACTGGCATCTCTGTTCTACACCATTTTCATGAAATACAGTCAATGAAGGCATTTTCTGGTACACTCATGATCAGCAACAGGACATCCAAAGGTTCTCCAGTGCCACCTGGTCATGGGAATTTCAAAATTTGGTGGTAGTTATCTAGCCATTTTTGAAGGATGAAGTTGGAGGCACTGTGGGTTTAAATTCATTCAGGAGCCATTAAATATTGAGTAAGCTCATTTCGATGAAAGCTCTGGAGAACTCTCACAGGAAAGGCTTCCCAAAGAGTGGCCCAAGGTCACATGAAGCCAGGCCCATTGAGGTCTACAATGTGAGGTCCATGTGTGTTTTGACTCTCAACTATGACTGTCAAGTCTTTCAAAATAAAATCATGTGATATCCTTGCTGAGATTCTCAGTGCTCTGTGGAAAGTAACCCTGGGCTTAGATCTCAGTTTCCAAGGGTGACTCTCATGCATGGCCTGCTAAAATCCCAACACAATTCATGGCAATACTTCTCTGAGGTCAGTTCCAGAACTCAGTCTCTAAGGTAAATCACACCTGAGTTCAATCCCAGGTGGACCCAGTCATCTCTTCCAAACGCCACACAAATGACCACAATTAAAACCAAAACACTCCCACATGGCCCTCATCTTCTTCCATATAGACACACATCATAACCACTGGCTGGTGGTTTTCATGAGTTGCGCAGCCTAAGAAAGTATCCAAAATAAGCTCCCTTGCCCCTCATTTGCCTAAAGTCATGGTGGCCTGGACACCCTTCCGGTGAACCATGAGTGATCAAAAAGGCTTGCTGTTAATACTGCTTCGATTTTCCAATTTTAGGCCTACTGACTCTTCGGTTTAGATTCTTAATGTTAAATGGAGTCATGAGAAGAACCAAGCACCTCTGGGCTAGCCTCTTCAGGGCTTTGAAAAACTCATTTGACCAAAAAGATCTTGATTCTCACTTGATGGAGGTCAGGATCCTTAGAAGAATTCGAGAGACTTCATCCACAATGACTGCTCTTTTGGCCATTTTGGTTTTGGATACACAAGAGATCTTTCTTTAGATCCCTCAGGTTCTGAGAATCTAGGCCACAGCCTCACAGGGGGCCAAGAGCCTGAATCAGACACATCCCATTCCAAAGCAATTAAGCAAAGAGCCACAGGTGATGCCCATTTATTTCCATTTGAAAACTGTTTTCTTCATGCTTCACAAAGGGGTGGCCTGAGGCAAAGATGTTCCTGACATTCAGTGCAACAGAACAATAGGTAAGCAAAATTCCCAAAGCAGGGTTTCTCCACTGAGACTTTCCTGATCACACTGATATCTGAGTTTTCTGAGATGCTCACCATTCCCTTCAGCTATGTAGTACATGGCCATGTCACAGAGCTTGGAGGTGGTACATATTTTGGACACAAAACCATCAGTCTATTCTGGAGAGTGCCCACAATTCAGGAAGAAAACAGGAACTTAGGAAGATAGTAGGTGTTGCCCATCTATAAGACAAGCCACAGTCCATTCATAAATCGGGCAGGATGAATGCTGAGAAGATTTCAACTAGACAGGACTCATCCATTGATGCATTTTCTTTTCTAATGTCTACAACCAGGGGCACAGTGGGATACACTGATATCCAAACACATGCCTTGTCAAACGACTTACTACAAACAGGTCCCGCCAAAACAAACAAACCACCATTCCTACCTATTCTCAGAACATGAGACAAATTCACAAATCCCCACCCACACCCACAAAGACACCTCCTTCCCCCAAGTAGGTCTGTGACTATCTGGAGTTTCCACTGACTCGTGGGCCATAGTATGTTCCAAATAAATGGCCTTCCTGTCTCAGACCTGCTTTCCTTGTGCAACTCTGTGAATTTGTCAGGAGCCAGCAGTGTGCCACTACCTGCTTTCTCAGGAAAAACCCTATTCAGAGCTTTCCTGCGTTTTGGACATCCTCACATCAGTAGGTACCAAAAATGAATGTCTGTGTCCTTGGTAAATCCAAACAAGGAGACCACTGGGACTGGGACTGGACTGGCTATGGGTTCCTGTCTTCCTGGATCCCAAGTTCAGAGAGTTCCAACACCAAAGAAGTGATGTGAGGTCACTTCCTTCAGGAACTGAATCAGATCACTGCCTTGGCAACCTCTTTGTCCTAACAGTTGCTTCCAAGGCTACCATGAGAAAGAGGCTGCCCCTACTTCCTGTGACACTTTCACAAGTTAGAATGCTATATCAACCATAGGCACCCGGGAGCAGCTCTCCACACAGGCCTGGTTTGGTCCATCTTCTCTACATTAAAAAGAGAAAGGCTGATTCAGAAACAACCCTTCATTCTGACCATGTTGTTTGCCAGGGAAGATGACTTTTGCTCTCTCAGGTCCTTCATAGCTGCCTACATCTTCTCCAGTGATCATTTCTGCATGGAATTTTGTGGTTCTCAGCAGGTGGAAGATCCCCTACATTCCTATATTGTAAGACCAACTTTGTCCCTGCTCCTCTGTAAAGTTAGATTGAGGGAACAGTGTATGGTTAGGGTTAATAACATGTTCGATTTGGGTTAGAAATTATTCTGCTGGATGAATAATTGTACAAGAATAATGAGGTGAAATGTATGTAGGAAAACAGAAATCTAAGTAAAATTTGAAGCCCAGAAGGGGATTGGGCTTCAAGGGATTGTGATACTTAGAATTGCGATCAAGGGATTGTGATACTTAGCATTGAATTATGTTCTGCAGAGATGTCTCAGAGAGATCGATATACAATGGCATAAGACCCTGTACCTTGGATTATTGAATGTAGAAGAGAACATCCAGTCAGAAAGCGTTAATAGGTAGGATTAGGAAGATAGTCAGTAGGTTTAGGAGGAAGAGTGATTATAGGATTTGGAACAAAAGTTTCTTAGCAATAGGGTTTCGATTAGAGTGTGAATGGAAATGTCAGCACATGTGAAGAGTCAGTCACAATGATGAACTGGGGAAAATATGTAGGAAAGCAATCAATAGAGACATTATGAAATCAGGAAAAGTATAAAGTGAGAGAAAGGATTAGATGTTTTCAACAGGGTTGAATTTGAATATATAATCTTAGGAAGAAACAAATATATTGTCACAAATAGGATTGATTTTTGAGAGCATTAGGCAACTTGGACATGGATGTTTTTAGTAATCCATATTCACTTTACATTTAGGCTTTGGTACAAACATAAGTGTGACCTTTTCTTTTTGTGTCCAAATATTACTGTGATAAAATGTATATGTAGATAAGGTGACATGAGTATTTCTTCCATCATTTCTGAGACCAATAATTTGAAGACGTATAAATTAGTATTGGGTTTACAAAGAGGTGTACCCTGTGTCTATGAATATAAAGAAAAAGCATGAATAGACTGTACAGTGAATAAATAATATAACTGGTTTCACTTTAAATCATGGATTGAATTGATATCTGAAAATATATAAGAAATATTATATTGATACAAAATCATTCATTCCAACCAGTTATACATCTAATGGTAATATTGGGGTTATGGATTATCATGAAGGGTGTGTGAGTTTTGCTTCAAAAGTGATTATGGAAATCAAAAATAATGTATTTGGAAAGAAGTCTCATGAGAAGACCAGTCAAGAAACATGGAGGAATACATGTGTTTCGAAGCAGAAAATGATTGAAAGTGAAACAAATGCCTATAATTTTGTAACTTGTGGATGAAATATATATCTTATAATGTGCATAAACTGAAGAAATAGTAAAATACCAGTGGTGAATAAGAATGAACATAAAAATACACATCATGTCCCATAGCAATCTACTTGCATTAATGAGAAACTGGGTCAATTATTGTAGAAATATTAGGATTTGTATTCATGATTCACTGAAGTTAATTTTCAGTAATAGGAAACAAATAGTATTTCAGGTGGTTGAATATTTCCGAGAATAATCTTGTGAAATGTTGACTATAAATCCTCATACATGAACTAGAATGAAATTAAGGAGTGTATAATAAGACACATATATTTAATATTTTAAAACATCTGGAGTGTGTATACACACACACACACACACACACATTAAAAAGTAGTAGTATATATGCCAATCGAAATTCATCATGAAATATATATCATCCACAGATCGAAAAATATTCATTTTCCTGAACATGGAATTATGTATAATATTGTTCAACTAGGAAGCTCACACAGAGGATGAATTTTCAGATCCCACAGTGTTTAGGAGGAGTGATCACTTCTCACAATTTGTATCTGCCAAGTCAGACACCTGACAAGAATGTACGTGTGATACCAGGTAGGATTCTATATATGCATATAAAAATAGATGTGCTGAATAGGCTACATAGAATGGGAGAGAGGAATTCACATATTTGTTAACTTTAAAAACACATGGAGAACTATATCAATTACAAATTGACTAGATTTATAACACCAACACTTTGTCACGCAAAAGCCGTGTCCAACTATACACTATGCCTCCTCTGATATGCTTGTATTTCTATTCTGTTTGAGTTATTTTTCTCCATCATATTAGGATTAGTAGTCAGAGTATAGTAGGTTATGGGTTAGTGTCAGGGATTCAGTATTTCAAGTAGAAAATAGGAAAATGAATCTAATAAGCATGAAAATATGTGCTACAAAAAATATTCTCACTCTCATCCAGAAGAATGCCTTGAAATTATCTTCGCCCATAGTATGACACAATTAGAGGAGAAGAGTTAGAAAATATGTGAATATATATCTGGACTGGAAAATGCTCAGCATTACACAACTATGGAGGTGGTAGAACAGTTTCCAAAAGTAAAGGACAGTGTAAACCCTCCACAAACATGGAGCTATGCTGGCCTAAAGACTTCTTGAGAAACTGCCTCTGAGTTTGGGTAGTTGAAATATATGTTGTTGTCAGGAGCTTAACTTCCTTTGTAGTGAGACCATCAAAGTTTGGTCTGCATCTATGTGACCTGGAGGACATGGTTTCTTATTTTCCAATGAACATGAGGCTGCAGTGCTGAATTCACTCTTTGTAGCTAAACTGTGGTCACTGGGGGCTAAGTGTCTCCCCATGTGGACTTTGAAGCCATTTGGTCATCCTCCACTTTTCCTGGTGTTTCTTGCTGCTGCACTGGGTGTTTTGTATTTGCTTCACGACATACAAGGAATTCAACTGGGAAACAGTGCTGGAGGGAGTCCTGTAACATGTGGTGGGTCAGGGTCTGCAGGAGAATGCCCCAACTTGGCTTCTATCCCACATTGCTTGCCCCCTTGACCATACCAACCTGATTCTGAACATTGCCCTGAAACCTCTCCATATTACAAGATGCCATTTCATATAATGGTCTGATGGCTGCACGAAGTCAGTCACAAGCAATTTGGAAGCCAATGTAATATCCACATGGCCACACCACAGATGTATTATCACACACCTGCACACCACTGCTCTAAGCCCACTACTCAGCACGCTCTAACTTACTGGCATCTCTGTTCTACACCATTTTCAAGAAACCCAGTAAATCAAGGCACTGTCTGGTACACTCATGATCAGCAATGGGACATCCAATGGTTATCCAGTGCCACCTGGTCATTGGGAATTTCAAAAATTTTTTGATATTTATCTATCCATTTTTCAAGTATGAAGTTGAAGGCACTTTGGGGTTTCCATTCATCCCAGAACCATTAAATGGTGAGGAAGCTCATTTCGATGAAAGCTCTGAGGAACTCTCACAGGCAAGGCTTCTCAGAGTGTGCCCAAAAGGTCACATGAAGCCAGGCCCTTTAAGGTCTATAATGTGAGGTCCTTGTGTGTTTTGACTCTTAACTGTGGCTGCCAAGTTTTTCAGAATAAAATCATGTGATATCCTTGCTGAGATTCTCAGTGCTCTGTTGAAAGCTTTCCTGGGCCTAGATCTCAGGTTTCAAGGGCGACTCTTATGCATGGCCTCCTACAATCCCAACACAACTCATGGCAATACTTCTCTGAGGTCAGTTTCAGAACTCAGTTTCTAAGGGGAATCACACCAGAGTTCAAGCCCATGTGGACCCAGTCATCTATTCCAAACGCCACAAAAATGACCACATTTAAAACCAAAACATTCCCACATTGCCCTTATCTTTAACCATATAAACACTCATCATTAACTCTGGCTGCAGGTTTCCAAGAGTGGCGCAGCCCAAGACAGTGTCCAAATAATGCACCCTTGCCCCTGATATGTCCAAAGTAAGGGTGGCCTGTTCACCCTTCTTATGAACCAGGAGTGATCAAATAGGCCTGCCATAAATACTGCTCTGCTTCTCCAATTTGAGGCCTACTGACTGTCAGGTATAGATTCTTTATGTGATTTGGCATCATGAGACAACCCAAGCAGTTCCGCAGGAATTTGAAGAACTCATTTGATCCAAAGGATCCCTATTCTCACTTGATGGAGGTCAGGAACCAAACAGAAGAAGGCAAGAGACTTCATCCACAATGACAGATTTTCTGCCATTTTGGTTTGGATGCACACATGGGATCTTCTTTAGATCTATCAGGAGCTGAGAATTTTAGCCACAGCCTCAAACAGGGCCTAGTGTCTGATTAAGACACATCCCTTTCCAGAGCAATTAAGCAAAGAGCCACAGGTGATGCCCATTCATTTCCATTTGAAAACTATTTCTTCAGGCTTCACAAAGGGGTGGCCTGAGGCAAAGACCTTCCTGACATTCAAGGCAACAGAAACATAGATAAGCAAATGGAGCCAAGCAGGGTTTCTCCACTGAGACTTTACTGGTCACACTGGTATCTGAGTTTTCTGAGATGTTCCCATTCCCTTCAGCTATCAAGGACATGGCCATGTCACAGAGTTTGGAGGTGGTACATATCTTGAACAATAAACCATGATACTATTCTGGAGAGTGGCCAGAATTCAGGAAGAAAACAGCAACTTAGGAAGTTAGTAGGTGTTTCCCATCCATAAGGCAAGCAACAGTCCATTAATCAATTGTGCAGGATGAATGCTGTGAATCTTTCTACTAGACAGGACACCTCCATTGATGCATTCTCGTTTCTAATGTCTAAAACCACGGACACAGTGGCTACACAGACATAGAAACACTCGCCTTGTCTAAAGACTTACTAGAAAAAGTCGACTCCAAACAAAACCAACCACCTTTCCTACCTATTCTCAGAACATGAAACAAAACCACAAACTCACACCCACAACCAAAAAGGCACCTCCTTCCCAAAAATAGGTCTTTAACTATCTGGAGTGTCCTCTGACTGGTGGGCCATACTATGTTCCACTCGAAATGGCCTGTCTGGTCTCAGATCTTGTCTCCTTGGCCAACTCTGTTATTCTGGGAGGAGCCAGTGGTTAGCCACAACCTGCTGTCTCAAGAAAGGCCCCTCTTCAGAGCTCTACTGGCATTTGGCCATCCTCACATCAGTAGGTACCAAGAAGGTCTGACTCTGTACTTGGTAAATCCAAACAAGTGAGCCCACTGGGACTGGGACTGGGACTGGCTCTTGGTGCCTGGCTTCTTGCATCCCAATTTCAGAGAGTTCCATCACCAAGAAAATGAGGTATGTCACTTTCTTTGGAACTGAATGAGGCCACTGCCTTGGCAACAACTTTGTCCTAACAATTGCTTACAATGGTCCCATGAGTTGGAGGGTGCCCCTACTTCCTGTGACAATTTGACTAGTTAGAATGGTATATCAAAATAGACACCATGGAACAGCTCTCCACGAAGGCCTGGTTAGGTCCATCTTCTCTACATTAAGAAGAGAGAGTCTGATGCATACACATCCCTTCGTCCTGTGC
The DNA here is from genome assembly GCF_048772815.1 of Callospermophilus lateralis. Classification (NCBI taxonomy): domain Eukaryota; kingdom Metazoa; phylum Chordata; class Mammalia; order Rodentia; family Sciuridae; genus Callospermophilus; species Callospermophilus lateralis. Next base: position 190,449 of record NW_027512860.1, read on the forward strand.
AGGTTGTTTGCCATGGAAGATGGCTTTTGCTCATTCAGGTCCTTCATAGCTGCCTACATCTTCTCCAGGGATAATTTCTACATCGAACTTTGAGGTTCTCAGCAGTTGGAAGATCACCTACATCCCTTATTGAAAGAATAGCCCTGTCCCTGCTCTTTTGTAATGTTAGATTGAGGCAACAGTGTATGGTTAGGGTTAATAACAGGTTCGATTTGGGTTAGGAATCATTCTGCGGGATGAATAATGGTATTGGGAACCTGCAATATATAGAAATATAGTGGTCAAATATAAGTATGGAAACAGAAATCTAGGTAAGATTTGAAGCTCAGAAGTGCATTGGGCAATAGATTGGGACACGTAGCTTTGAATTACGTTCTGCATACATATTTCAGAAAAATCGATATACAATGGCATAGGACCTTGTACCTCGGATGATTGAATGTAGTAGAGTACATCCACTCAAAAAGGGATAGTCGATAGGATCAGGAAGATAGTCAGTATGTTTCGGAAGAAGATAGAGTATAGGATTTGGACCAAAGTTCATTAGCAATAGGGTTTTGGTTAGAGAGTGAATGTCAATGTCATCACATGTGAAGGGTCAGTCACAATGTTGAACTGGGAAAAATATGTAGGAAAGTAGATATCAATAGAGACATTAGGAAATCAGGCAAAGTATAAAGTGAGTGAAAAAACTAGACATTTCCAACAGTTTTGAGGTTGAATATATAATCTTAGGAAGAAACAAAAATGTGGTCACCAATAGGATTGACATTTGAGAGCATTAGGCAACCTGGATATGGATGTTTTTAGTAATCCATCTTCAGTTTCCATTTAGGCTTTGGTACAATCATACGTGTGACTTTTGCATTTTGTGTCCAGAATATTACTGTGGTAACATGCATATGTAGATCAGGTGACATGAGTATTTCTTCCACCATTTCTGGGAGCAATATTTAGAAGAAGAATAAATTAGTATTGGGCATACTAAGAGGTGTACCCTCTGTCTATGAATATAGAGATAATGCATGAATAGACCATATAGTGAATAAATAATATAACTGGTTCCACTTTAAATAATGGATTAAACTGATATCAGAATATATATAAGAAATACTATATTGATATGAAATCATTCCTTCCAACCAGTTATACATCTAATGGTGATATTATAGTTATGGTTTATCATAAAGTGAGTGTCAGTTTTGCTTCAAAAGTGATAAAGGAAATCAAAAATAATATAAGACCAGTCAAGAAACCTGGAAGAATCCATGTGTTCTGAAGCAGGAAGTGATTGAAAGTGAAACAAATGCCTATAAGTTTGCTAACTTGTGGATGAAATATGTATCCTATGATGTGCATAAATTGAAGAAATAGTAATGTACCAGTGTTGAATTAAAATAAATTTCAAAATACACATCATGTCACATAGGAATGTACTTGCATTGATGTTAAACTGGGTCAGTTACTGTAGAAGTATTAGTATTTGTATGCAACATTAACTGAAGTTAGTTTTTAGTACTGCAAACAATATGTATTTCAGGTGGATGAATATTTCTGAGAATGATCTTGTGAAAAGTTGATTATAAATCCATATACATGAACATGAATGAATTTAGTGAGTGTATATAAGACACATATATTTCATATTTTGAAAAATCTGGAGAGTGTATATATATATATATATATACAAAAAAAAACACACACAGACAATAAATTAGCAATCGAAATTTATCATGAAATATATATCTTCCACAGATGCAAAATTATTTCTTTTAGAACATGGATTTATGTATAATGTTGTTCTTCTAGGAAACACACCCCTAGGTTAAATTTTCAGTTCCAACAGAGTTTAACAGGAGTGATCATTTCTCACAAATTGTATTTGCCAAATTAGCCTCCTCACAAGAATGTAGGTGTGATACCAGGTAGTGTTCTATATGTGCATTTAAAAATACATGTGCTGAATAGGCTACAGAGAAAGGGAGAGAGGAATTCACATATTTGTTAACATTAAAAACACATGGAGAACTATTTCAATTAAAAATTGACTAGATTTATAACACCTACAATTAATCATGCAAAAAACAAGTCCAACTATACACCATGATTCCTCTGAACTGCTAGTATTCCTATTCTGTTTGTGTTATTTTTCTCCATCATATTAGGAGTAGTAGTCAGAGTTTATTAGGGTATGCGTTAGTGTCAGGGATTCAGTATTTCGAATGGAAAATTGGAAAATGACTCTAAAGGGTATGCAAATATGTGCTACACAAAAATGTTCACACTCTCATCCAGAAGATTGCCTTGGCATTACCTTAGTTCCAAGTAAGATACAATAAAGGAGAAAAGTTAGAAAATCTGTAAATACATATCAGGAATAAAAAATGCTCAGGAGTTCACAAACTTGTAGGTGGTAGAGGAGTTTCCAATAGTAAGGGACAGGGTAAACACTCCACAAACATTGAGCTCTGCTTGTGTAAAGACTTCTTGAGAAACTCTCTGAGGTTGGGCTCTTAAAATACATGTTGTTGTCAGGAGCTTTAGCTTCCTTTGTTGTGTGACCATAAAATCTGGGTGTGCAAATATGTGACCTGAAGGACATTGTTTCTAATTTTCCAATGAAAATGAGGCAGCAGTGCTGAATACTCTTTTTGTAGTTAAAATATGGCCACTGGGGTGTAAGTGTCTCCCCGGGTTGACTGTGAAGCCATTTGGTCATCCTCCAATTTTCGTGGTGTTTCTTGCTGGTGCACTGGGAGTTTGGTATTTGCTTCATGAAATACAAGGAGTTCAACTGGGACACAGTGCTGGAGGGAGTTCTGTCACGTGTGGAGGGACACGGTCTGCATGAGAATGCACCAACCAGGATTCTGTCCCACATAGGTTGCCCCTTTGTCCATAGCAACCTGATTCTGAACATTTCCCAGAAACCTATCCATATAACAAGATGCCTTTACATATAAGGGTCTGCTGGCTGTACCCTGTCAATCACAAGGCAATTGGAAGCCAATGGCAGATCCACATGCCCCAACACACATGTTTTTTCACACACCTTCACACCACTGCTCTAGGCCCACTAATGAACAGGCTCCAACTTACTGGCATCACTGTTCTACACAATTTTCATGAAACCCAGTCAGTCAAGGCACTGTCTGATACACTCATGATCAGCAACAGGACATCCAAAAGTTTTCCAGTGCCACCTGGTGATGGGAATTTCAAAAATTTCATGGTATTTATCAAGCCATTTTTCGAGGATAAAGTTGGAGGCTCTGTGGGTTTCAATTCATTCAGGAACCATTAAATGTTGAAGAAGCTCATATCAATGAAAGATCTTGAGAACACTCACAGGCAAGGCTTCCCAAAGAGTGGCCAAAAGGTAACATGAAGTCAGGCCCATTGAGGTATACAATGTGAGGTGCATATGTGTTTTGACTCTCAAGTGTGGCTTTAAAGAATTTCAGAATAAAATCATGTGATATCCAGGATGAGATTCCCAGTGCTGTGGGCAAAGCCACCCTGCACCTAGATCTCCCTGCACCACAATTAATACCTGAGATGTTGGTTGCATGGCCTAGTAAAATCCAAACACAATTCATGACAATACTTCTCTTATGTCACTTCCAGAATTCAGTCTCTCAGGGGAATCATACCAGAGTTCAAGCCCAGGTGGACCCAGTCATCTGTTCCAAGCACCAAACAAATTACCACAATTCAAAACAAAATGCTCCCACATGCCCCTTATCTTATTTCATGTAGACACTCATCATAACATCTGGATGGAGGTTTCCATGAGGGGCACAGCACAATACAGTGTCCAAAATAACCTTTCTTGCCCCTCATTTGCCTAAAGTCAGTGTGGCCTGGAAATCCTGACTGTGAACCAGGAGTGATCAAATACGCCTGCCGTTAATACTCCTTGGCTTCTCCAATTTGATGCCTACTGACTGTGGGGTTTAGAATCTTTATGTAAACTGGATTCATGAGAAAACCCAAGCACCTATGGGCTAAACTCTGCAGGGCTTTAAAGAACTCATTTGACCCAAAGGATCCCTATTTTCACTTGATGGATGTCAGGAATCTTAGAGAAGAAGGTGAGAGTCTTCATCCACAATAACTGCTCTTTTGGCCATTTTGGTTTTGGATGCACCCATGGGATCTTTCTTTAGATCCATCAGGTGCTGAAAATCTAAGCCACAGCCTCACACAGGGCCAAGAGGCTGATTCAGACACATCCCTTTCCAAAGCAATTAAGCAAAGAGCAAAACACACACAGACATTATAAAGTGGCAATATATATGCCAATTGAAATTCATGATGAAATATATATCGTCCACAGATCCAAAAATATTAATTTTACTGAACATGGATTTATGAATAATGTTGTTAAACTAGAAAGGTTACCCTTAGGTTGAATTTTAAGATCCAATAGCATTTAGGAGGAGTGATCTCTTGTCATAATTTGTATCTGCCATGTCAACCACCTCACAAGAATGTATATGTGATACCAGGTAGGATTCTATATGTTTATATAAAAATACATGTGATGAATAGGCTACAGAGAAAGGGATAGAGGAATTCACATATTTATTAACTTAAAAAACACAAGGAGAACTATTTCAATTAAAAATTAACTAGATTTATAACACCTACCCTACATAATGCAAAAGGAAAGTCCAACTATACACCATGCCTCTTCTGAACTGCTTGTATTTCTATTGTGTTTGTATGCACTGTGGGTTTCAAGAACCATTAAATGTTGAGGAAGCTCATTTGAATGAAACTCTGGAGAACTCTCATAGGCAAGGCTTCCCAAAGAGTGACCAAAAGGTTAGATATAGCCAGGCCCATTGAGGTCTACAATGTGAGGTCCATGTGTGTTTTGACTCTCAACTATGGCTACCAAGTCTTTAAGAATAAAATCATGGGATATCTTGGCTGAAATTCTCAGTGCTCTGTGGAAATCCACCCTCGTCCTTGATCTTAGTTTCCAAGGGCGACTCTCATGCTTGGCCTCCTAAAATATCACCACAATTCATGGCAATACTTCTCTGAGTTCAGTTCCAGAAGTCAGTCTCTAAGGGGAATCACACAAGAATTCAAGCCCAGGTGGACCCACTCATCTCTTCCAACCGTCACACAAATGACCACAATTAATACCAAAACACTCTCACATGGCCCTCCTCTTCTTCTATAAAGGCACTCATCATAACATCTGGCTGGAGGTTTCCATGAGGGGCACAGCCCAAGACAGTGTCCCAAATAAGCTCCCTTGCCACTCATTTGCCTAAATTCAGGGTGGCTTGGACACCCTTCTTGTCCACCAGGAGTGATCTGAAAGGGTAAAATAAATTGAAATTAAAGTGTAAAAGTTGAAGTGTAAAAGACTGGGTTTTGTAAAGTTTCTAAGCTGCAAGGCCTGAGTTAAAATGTAAAGGACCAGGTATTGTTAAGTTCCTATGCTACATGCAAAACCTGAAATTCCTGTAGCTTGTAGTACAATTCCCGACTGCCCAGTAAATATTCCCGCCTGGTTATTTAATAACCTAGGACCCTGTGTGGCCTGGCACATAGGCATTGCAAGGCCTAAAGCAATCTGTTTGAATGTGTACCTCGCTTTAGAACTGACCTATCACTCCTGCCTCACCTGTTCCTGCCAATGAGTGAACTAATCATGTTTAGGAATTGTTGTTTGATTTTTCTGCGGTGTATGTTGATTTCTTAAAGGAGACTGTGATATATGTAAAGTCCCGCCCTCCCCAAAAAGTGTACTTAAGCACTGCTCAACCCCTGCTCGGGGCTCTGGGCTGCTCTCCCTTCTTGAGTGAGCACGTAGCCCCAGCATGCTGGATTGGATCCTCAATGAACGCCTTTTTCTGTTGCATGAGCTGTGGTCTCTTGGTGGTCTCTTCCTCCGACGTTCACCGGATCCTTACATTTGGTGCGTTGGCCGGGAATCACGCAGCATAGGACAAGGACACCCCAACAGACCCCTCTGGGGGTAAGTAAGGCGCTTCTTTCCATTTTTCCTTGCGATCGCTCAGAGCTTTTTGTTCAGGTTCCGTTTTTCCGTTTTTGGTTTGGGTTGGCAGAGTGGCTGCCAGCGGAGAACGTAAGTTCCCCCTGTCAGTGGTGGACAAACGTGTCCTAAAGCCACAGACCACGTCCTCGCAAGGGATGCCTTGGAGGACTCAGGGAGTGATGGATGTGCCCTCATTGGGTGAGGAGGGACGGATGAGCCCACATTAGGTGACTCTGCTGCCAACCCATCATATCTTGCTGGCTACTTTTTTCTCTCAGGTTGAATTCACTGTCTGTCTTTGTGGTCTAACCCATCAGGTTTTGCCAGTTACTAGGTTCTAATCTTTACTTCTGAACTCGTGTTAAATGTTACCTGTGTGTACATGTTTGTGTCACGTTTGTATTGTCCTTGTCTCTGTTTGAGAAACTCTCATTATGGGACAAAGCCATTCCATGCCTCTGTCCTTGAAGCCTTTCCTGGTCCCTGCCTCCAATCCGACACCGTCACCCAGGATCCTATCACTCAAACCTTCTACTCCTTCCCCTCTTCCCTCCATTCTCCCTGAGTCACAAGATTGTAGATCTTGGGGTTGTGAACAAACGGGAGCTGCATGATGGTCTTTGTGTGTCTTTTTATCTGAGTTTCTGTTAAATGTGATGGCATTGTTTGGACCGATGCAGAGTCCCGAGTTCCAACCTGCCTTACATATGTGGAAGTTACTTTAGCTAAATTTTAAACTAATGCTTCTCCTGTGAGGGACCAAAAGTCAATAGAACCGCCAGTTTTTCTGTTCTCACCTTTTGCACCTCTCTTAGCTGTGTTTTAAAGAACTTTGATAAACTTTACTCCCCTTTGTTAAGCAAGATTACGGAAGCAGTGATTTTTTTCTTCCCGTAGTTGGCTTGAGCATGCCCACTGCAGAGGGAAATGTCTGGGGTCAAAGAACTTTGATATCTCGCTTAAACTTTTCTCAAAACCCTGTCCTCATTATTAAATTGGCATTAATTGGCTTTGGGATGGGAACCAAGCCTTCAGTCATAAATTTTGACACCCCAGAGGGGACTTTAAATAAACCCCACTCTGCCCTCTTGGGGAAGCCTAGCACTCAAAACAACTGCAAGCAGAGGATGAAATTTTTGGGAGCTGACTACTGCAAAGTTGGGAGACATAGAATATGCCTGGTGCCTGGGGTCAAAGCAAACCAGAGGAACTAATCCTGTAAGTAAATGGTGAGGCTAAGGGACTCCCAGCAGCTGACAGAGCCATTTTGCTGTGGGGAACTCCCTTATTCCTTACGTGCACTTTAAGGATTTCTCCACCTCTGTTTACTTAACAAAAGGGACAATGAATGCATTAATATGTTGATATTATAGATTTTTTCTTGGGGATGATCTAGGGTGAATGTGTATCTAAAAATGATTTTTTTTTTATTTTAACCATCTCGTATCTAAATGGGTTTCTAAAGCATTGCACTATGTTAGAGTTAAAAGTTGGGTTTAAACAATTGTTTAGTTTGATTTCAGGTAGTTCATGCTAGGAAACTTAAATACTTAGGATAAAAAATAATTAAAGAGTTTTAATTTTGAACTAGGCAGCCTGAAAAAATTTCACTAGATATACCAGTGCATTAACTTGGGAAGAGATAATAAATTATGATATGGTATCTATTCCCATCAGTGTGTAAGATTTTAAAAAATGGTACTAAATTAAAACGTTGGTCTGGCTTATTGAAATGACATTAATTAGCAACAGTCTTGGAAATTTTTAAAGCTTAATTTCGGATACACATGGTAGTGTGTGGTTCTTTTTAAAAAATTTTCAGCCAATTTAATGTAACTTAATACTATTAGAAACTTCATAACAAAGAAAGGGGCTTAACGATCCTATAGAAACTTCTTCTGATGGTGGCTTTAATATTATCAAAAAATGATCCTATTTTCAGTTTTGTGTGAGCAAGTTTTTCTAGTGTAGAAAAATCTAAAGATATAAAATTTTGAGAATTACATCTTAAACTTGCATCAAAATTTTCAACATCCAAACCTGGAAATTATGACGTATAGCTAAAATGCCTTAGGCCTGAGGTTTCTGCTACGAATTCCAGTCTTTTCAGTTTTCCAGACCTCAGCAAGGACTTAAGTTGATATGCAAATAAAAGAAGCCTGCAGCACTCAGCAGGAGACAGATAAAAAAGAGTAAATGTGTCTTTTTACCTGAACTCAAACTAGACCTAACCAAAAAATTATATTATACGGTATTTACTAATTACTGGCCAGTCATCTTTTTTAGGACTCTTGCTTTTCTTAGATTCTGTATTTTTTTTTTGAACTCATGATCTTGATTCTGCTGATGGGTTAATGTTTTCTGATCAGTTCTATTTTTGATCGACTCTGGAGTTTTTAGCATTTCAATGGAGATTTCACCTGAAAAAGCTACAAGGCTTTTATTATTGTGTTATGTGTTACATTTGTGTTACGTGTTGTATGTTGGTATGTCTGTATGTGTGTATGTCCATATATCATGCAGTGATATGACAATTGACAGATGAGGAGCACTCATGAAAAATTTAAGAATGTATCCAAATGTCTTTGATTCACGTGATTCATATGTTTTAATTCAAATTGGGTAAACAGATAAAAATAAAGATGTCTTTAAAATTAGGCCAATAAGTTTTCTAGGTTTTCAAAAAGGCCCTAATAAAATGTAGATGTCTATAAAATAATCTGCCTAAATTCAGAAATTTACAAGTATTGTATTGAAATGTGAACAGAAAGAGGTTAGTAGATGAAAAAGAGAAACTAAAAGGTTCCAGATATAGATCTAATAGAGGAAAAATGTGTTTCTGGATAAGAGAGTCTATATGATTAAGTAATTAAAGGGGTTTAAGTAAATAATAAAAAAAGGTTTGTGTAACTTGGTTATATGTGTAAGTTTTGAGCAAGTAATCTTAAAAAAATAAACAGCTGGTAAAACAAGTACTGTTTTTATAAAATTGTGCCATGTTATTTCTTTAAAATCTAAACTTGTTTAATACAAAAACATCAATGTAATTGTGGTGTTAATGTGTTCATATCTTCCAGGTATACAAGTCTGTAAGGTAGAAGCTTCCAAAGACCATTGTATCAAGCTGGTGTTCTAAGGTTGTATGGTAATTCTAGGCTTAAAAGAAAAACATGTTGGAGATTTATGTATATCATTTGTGTTTTATAATTGGACTTGTTATCAATAAGATATGTACAGTTCCATGTTACTTTTTACACTGAGATGCAATTTAAAAGTATTTTTAACTTAATGAGAGCCAAATCTGTGAAGGTTTTATTGTAAACACAAAGGTAATACCCATTCATTTCCATGTGAAAACTGTTTTCTTCAGGCTTCACAAAGGGGTGTCCTGAGACAAAGACTTTCCTGATATTCAGGGCAACATAACAATAGGTAATCAAAAGGCCCAAAGCAGGGTTTCTCCACTGAGACTTTACTCGCTACACTGATATCTGAGTTTTCAGAGATGCTTGCAATTCCCTTCAGCTATCCAGTATATGGCCATGTCACAGATCTTGGAAGTGGTTCATATATTGGACACAAAATCATGAGCCTATTCTGGAGAGTGGCCAGAATTCAGGAAGAAAACAGGAACGTAGGAAGATAGTTGGTGTTGCCCATTGATAAGGCAAGCCACACTCCATTTATAAATTGTGCCGGATGAATGCTGGGAAGTTTTCTCCTTGAGAGGATACACCCATTGAGGCATTCTCTTTTCTAATGTCTACAACCACGGACACAGTGGGATACACAGACCTAAAAACACTCGCCTTGTCAAAGGACTAACTAGAAACACTGCACTCCAAACCAAACACACCCCCTTTCCTAACTATTCTCAGAACAAAAGAAAAAACCACAAACCCATACCCACAACCACAAAGGCACCTCCTTCCCCCAAGTAGGTCTGGAACTATCCAGAGTGTCCTCTGACCGGAGGGCCATACTATGTTCCCCAGAACTGGGCTCCTTGGTCAACTCTGTGAAGTTTTCAGGAGCCAGCAGTGAGCCTCTACCTGTTTTCTCCGGAAGGGCCGCTCTTCAGAATTTTTCTGGAATTTGGCCATTCTCACATAAGTAGGTACCACAAAAGACTGACTCTGTCCTCGGAAAATCCAAACAAGTGAGAACACTGGAACTGGTGCTGGGACTGGGTCTTGGTGCCTGGCTTCCTGGAACCCAAATTTGGAGAGTTCCATCAACAAGGATGTGAGGTGAGGTCACTTCCTTTAGTAACTGAATGAGGTCACTGCCTTGGCAACCAATTTGTCCTAACATTTGCTTCCTAAGGTCTCATAACATGGAGGATGTCCCTACTACCTGTGACACTTTCACAAGTTAGAATAGTATAGAAACCATAGTCACCTGGGAACAGCTCTCCACAAAGGCCTAGTTTGGTTCATCTCCTCTACCTTAAGAAGAGAGAATCTGATTCAGACACAACCCTTCATCCTGACCAGGTTGTTTGCCATGGAAGATGCCTTTTGCTCTATCATGTCCTTCATAGCTGCCTACATCTTCTCCAGGGATCATTTCTGCATGGAACTTTGAAGTTTTCAGCAGGTGGAAGATCCCCTGCATTTCTGTATTGTAAGACCAAACCTTTCCCTGCTTTTCTGAACACTTAGATTGAGGGAACAGTGTATGGTTAGGGTTAATAATATGTTCAATTAAAACCAAAATACTCCCACATGGCCCTCATTTTCTTCCATGTAGACATTCATCATAACCTCTGGCTGGAGGTTTCCATAAGGGGCGCAGCCCAAGACAGTGTCCAAAATAAGTTCCCTTTCCCCTCATTTTCCTAAAGTCAGGTTTTCCTGGACACCCTTCCTGTAAACCAGGATTGATCAAATAGGCCTGCCAGTAATACTGCTCTGTTTCTTCATTTTGAAGCCTACTGACTGTGAGGTATAGATTCTTTATGTGATTTGGAGTCATGTGAGAACCCAAGCACTGCTGCAGGGCTTTGAAGAACTCATTTGTCTCAAAGGATCCCTCTACTTACTTGATGGAGGTCAGGAACCTAACAGAGGAAGCAAGAGACTTCATCCACAATGACTGATCTTTTTGCCATTTTGGTTTTGGATGCACACATGGGATCTTTCTTTAGATCCATCAGGTGCTGAAAATCAAAGCCACAGCCTCTCTCAGAGCCGAAAGGATGATTCAGACACATCCCTTTCCAAAGCAATTAAGCAAAGAGCCACAGGTGATGCTCATTCATTTCCAATTGAAAGCAGTTTTTTTCAGGCTTCACAAAATGGTGGCCTGAGGAAAAGACCTTCCTGACATTAAGGTCAACAGAACAGTAGGTTAGCAAAAGGCACAAAGCAGGGTTTCTCTACTGAGACTTTACTGGTCACACTGATATCCGAGTTTTCTGAGATGCTCCCAATTCCCTTTATCTATCCAGTACATGGCCATGTCACAGAACTCGACAGAGGTCCATATCTTGGACAAAAAAACATGAGCCTATTCTGGAGAGTGGCCAGAATTCAGGAAGAAAACAGGAACTAAGGAAAGAAGTAGGTGTTGCCCATATAAGGCAAGCCACAGTCCATTCATAAATTGGGCAGGATGTGTGCTGAGATGCTTTCTACTAGACAGGACACATCCATTGATGCATTCACTTTTCTAATATCTACAACCACGGAAAAAGTGGGAAACACAAACATAGAAACACTCGCCATGTCAAATGACTTACCAAAAACAGTCCACTCCAAACCAAACATACTGCCTTTCCTACCTATTCTCAGAACATGATACAAAACTACAAATTCACACCCACACCCACAAAGGCACCTCCATTACCCAAGTAGGTCTGTGACTATCCAGAGTGTCCTCAGACTGGTGGGCCTTACTCTGCTCCCTCGAAATGGACTTTCCTGTCTCAGATCAGGTCTCCTTTACCAACTCTGTAAAGTTGTCAGCATCAATCAGTGAGTCACTACCTGCTTTCTCAGGAAAGGCCCCTCTTCAGAGCTTTCCTGGCATTTAGCCATCCACACATCAGTATGTACCAAGAAAGACCGACTTTGTCCTTGGTAAATCCAAACAAGTGAACCCACTGGGACTGGGACTGGGACTGGCTCTGAGTGCCTGGCTTCCTGGATCCCAAGTTCAGAGAGTTCCATCACCAAGGAAGTGAGGTAGGTCACTTCCTTCAGGAACCGAATGAGGTCACTATCTTGGCAACCACTTTATCCTAAATTTGCTTCCAAGGGTCCCATGAGAGAGAGGCTGCCCCTACTTCCTGTGTCACATTCACAAGATAGAATGGTATATCAACCATAGGCACATGTTAACAGCTCTCCACACAGACCTGGTTTGGTCCATCTTCTCTACATTAAGAAGAGAGAGGCTTATTCAGACACATCGCTTCATCCTGACCAGGTATTTTACCAAGGAAGATATCTGTTGCTCTCTCAGGTTCTTCATAGCTGCCTACATCTTCTCCAGGGTTTATTTCTGCATGGAACTTGAGGTTCTCAACAGGTGGAAGATCCCCTATCTACCTGTATTATAACACCAACTCTGTCCCTGCTCTTCGTAAAGTTAAATTGAGGGAACAGTGCATGGTTAGGGTTAATAGCATGTTCGATTTGGGTTAGGAATCATTCTGTGAGATGAATAATGGTATTGGGAACCTCCGATATTACAAGCATATATAGGTGTAATATAAGTATGAAAACAGAAATCTAGGAAAGATTTCAAACCCAGATGAACATTGGGCCCTTGATTGGGATACTTAGCTTTGAATTATTTCCGCAAAGTTGTCTCAGATAAATCGATATACAATGGTATAGGACCTTGTACCTTGGATGACTGAATGAGGAAGAGATCGTCCAGACAAAAAGAGATAGTTCGAAAAGTTATTTAGATATAGGGTTTTGGTTAGAGAGTGAATGTAAATGTCAGCATATGTGAAGAGTCAGTCACAGTGATGAACTGGGGAAAATGTGTAGGAAAGCAGATATCAATAGAGACATTAGGAAATCAGGGAAAGTAAAAAGTGAGTGATAGGATAAGATGTTTTTAACATGGTTGAGTTTGAATATATAATCTTAGGAAGAAACAAATATGTAGTCACCAATAGGAATGATATTTGAGATCATTAGTTAATCAGGACATAGATGTTGTTAGTAATACATGCTCACATTAAATTTAGGCTTTGGTACAATCATAAGGGTGTCCTTTGCATTTTTTGTCAGGAATATTACTGTGTTGAAATGTAAATGTATATCAGGTGACTACAGTATTTCTTCAACTATTTCTGAAAGCAACATTTTAAGACTGATAAGTTAGTATTGGGGACACAAGTACGTGTACCCTGTGCCTATGATTATAAAGATGATGCCTTAATAGACCATACTGTAAATAAATAATATAACTGGATCAAACTTTAAATAATTGATTGAATTGATATCTGAAAATATATAGGAAATCTTATATTGATATACATAAGTTCATTCTAACCAGTTATACATCTAATGGTAATTTTAGCATTATGGTTTATGATGAAGAGTGTGGGAGTTTTGCTTCAAAAATGATTATGGAAATCGAAAATAATATGTTTGGAAATAATCTCATGCAAAGAACACTCAAGAAACATGGAGGAATACATATGTTCTGAAACAGCAAGTAATTGCAAGTGAACCAAATGCGTACAGATTTGTGAACTTGTGGATGAAAAGTATTATCCTATGATGTCCATAAACTGAAGAAATTGTAATGTACCAGTGTTGAATAAAAATGAACTTCAAAATACACATCATGTCCCATAGGATTTTACTTGCATTGATGTTAAACTGGGTCAGTTACTGTACAAATATTAGTATTTGTAAGCACCATTCACCAAAGTTAGTTTTCAGTACTGGGAAATAAATATGTATTTCATGTGGATGAATATTTCTGAGAATAATCTTGTGAAAATTTGATTATAAATCCACATAGAGGAACATGAGTTAAATTAATGAGTGTATAATAAGACACATATATTTCATATTTTGAATAATCTGGAGAAAAAAAAATATATATATAGATACAAACACAGACATTAAAATGTAGTAATATGTATGCCAATCAAAATTCATTATGAAATATATATCATCCTCATATCCAAAAATATTCTTTTTACTGAGCATGGATTTATGTATAATGCTGTTCATCTAGGAAATTCACCAATACGTTGAATTTTCAGTTCCATCAGTATTTAGGGGGAGTGATCTCTTCTCACAATCTGTATCATCCTAAAACAGCAAGCTCACAAGAATGTACGTGTGATACCAGGTAGGATACTAAATATGCATAATAAATTTCATGAGATGAATAGGCTACAGAGAAAGGGAGACAGAAATGTACATATGTGTTAACTTTAAAAACTCATGGAGAAGTATTACAATAAAAAGTTGACTAGATTTATAACACATACACTTGATAAAGCAGAAGGCAAGTCCTAGTATACACCATGCCTCCTATGTACGGCCTGTATTTCTATTCTGTTAGGTTTCTTTTTCTACATCATATTAAGATTAGTAGTCAGAGTCTAGTAGGGTATGGGTTAGTAACAGGGATTCAGTATTTCTAATGGAAAATAGGAAAATGAATCTAATGTGTATGCAAATATTTGCTAGACAAAAATCTTCCCACTGTCCTCCAAAACAATGCCTTGATATTTCCTTCGCCACAAGTAATACACAATTAGTGGAGAAGAGTTTGAAAATCTGTGAATATATATCTGGAAAAGAAAATGCTCAGGGGTTCACAACCTTGGAGGTGGTAGAGGAATTTCCAAAAGTAAGGTACAGGGTAAACACTCCACAAACATGGAACTCTGGTGGCCTAATGAGTTTTTGAGAAACTGCCTCTGAGTTTGGGCCCTTGAAAAATTTGTTGTTGTCAGGAGCTTTAGCTTCCTTTGTATTGAGACCATCAAACCTGGGTTGGCATCTATGTGACCTGGATGACATGGTTCCTTATATGCTATTGAACATGAGGAAGAAGTTCTGAATTTTCCCTTTGTTAGTAAACTGAGGACACTGGGGTCTAAGTGTCTAACCATGTGATCTGTGAAGCCATTTGGTCATACTCCACTTTTCGTGGTGTTTCTTACTGCTGCACTGGGAGTTTGGTATTGGCTTCACGTAATACAAGGAGAAAAACTGGGACACAGTGCTAGAGGGAGTACTCTCACGTGTAGTGGTTGAGGGTCTGCAGGAGAATGCACCAACCAGGCTTCTATCCCAAAAAGCTTGCACCCATGTCCATAGCAACCTGATTCTGAACATTGCCCTGAAACCTCTCCATATAACAAGGTCCCTTTACTTGTAAGGTTCTGCTGGCTGCAACATGTCAGTCACAAGTCATTCGGAAACCAATGGCAGAACCACGTGTCCCCACGACAGATGTTTTATCATACACCTGCCCACCACTGCTCTGGGCCCACTAATCAGCAGGCTCCAACTTTCTGGCACCTCTGTTCTCACCATTTTCATGAAACCCAGTCAATCAATGCAATGTCTGGTACACTCATGATCAGCAACAGATATCCAAAGGTTCTCCAGTGCCATCTGTTCATGGAAATTTAAAAAATTCATGGTATTTATCTAGCCAATTTTCAAGGATGAAGTTGGAGGCACTGTGGCTTTCAATTTATTCAGGAACCATGAAATGGTGAGGAAGCTTATTTCAATTAAAGCTCGGGAGAACTCTCAGAGGCAAGGTTTCCCAAAGAGTGGCCAAAAGGTCACATTAAGCCAGGCCCATTGAGGTCTACAATTGAGGTCCATGTGTGTTTTGACTCTCAACAATGGCTGCCACGTCTTTCTGAATAAAGTCATGTGATATCCTGCCTGAGATTCCCAGTGCTCTTTGGAAAGCTATCCTGAGCCTAGATCTCAGTCTCCAAGGGCAACTCTCATGTGTGGCCTCCTAAAATCCCAACACAATTCATGTCAATACTTCTCTGAGTTCATTTCAGTCTCTAAGGGGAATCACTCCAGAGTTGAAGTCCATGCGGACCCAGTCATCTCTTCCAACCACCACACAAATGACCACAATTAAACCAAAACACTCCCACATGGCCCTCATCTTCTTCAATATAAACTCTCATCATAACCTCTTGCTGGAGGTTTCCATGAGGGGCGCAGCCTAAGGAAGTGTCCAAAATAAGCTCACTTGCCCCTTATTTGCCTAAACTCAGTGTGGCCTGGAAACCCTTTCTGTGAACCAGATGTGATAAAATAGGCCTGCCATTAATACTGCTCTACTTCTCCAATTTGAGGCCTACTCTCTGTGGGGCATAGATTCTTTATGTGAATTGGGGTCATGAGAAAATCAAGCACCTATGGGCTACCCTCTGCAGGGCTTTGAAGAACCCATTTCAGTGAGTCGAGGAATTGGACCAAATGTTCTTTAGATATAGGGTTTTTGTTAAAGAGTGAAAGTAAATGTCAGCATATTTGAAGAGTCAGTCACAGTGATGAACTGGGGAAAATGTGTAGGAAATCAGATATCAATAGAGACATTAGGAAATCAGGCAAAGTACAAAGTGAGTGATAGGATAAGACATTTTTAACAGGGTTCAGATTCAATATTTAATCTTAGGAAAAAACAAATATGTAGTCACCAATAGGAATGATATTTGAGATCATTAGTTAATCAGGACTTGGATGTTGTTAGTAATACATGCTCACTTTCAATATAGGCTTTGGTACAATCATAAGTGTGTCCGTTGCATTTTGTGTCAGGAATATTACTGTGATAAAATGTGTATGTATATCAGGTGACTAGAGTATTTCTTCCACCAATTCTTAAAGCAATATTTTAAAGACTTATAAATTAGTATTTGGGATACAAATAGGTATACCATCGGTCTATGAATATAGAGATGATGCCTTAATAGACCATACTGTGAATAAATAATATAACTGGTTCAAACTTTAAATAATGGATTGAATTGATATCTGAAAATATATAGGAAATTTTATATTGATATACATAAATTCATTCTAACCAGTTATACATCTAATGATAATATTAGCATTATGGTTTATCATGAAGAGTGTCTGAGTTTTGCTTCAAAAATGATTATGGAAATCAAAAATAATGTGTTTGGAAAGAATCTTATGAAAAGAACAGTCAAGAAACATGGAGGAATACATGTGTTCTGAAATAGGAAGTGATTGAAAGTGAACCAAATGCCTATAAATTTGTGAAATTGTGGATGAAAGGATATATCCTATAATGTCCATAAACTGCAGAAATAGTAATGTATCAGTGTGGAATAAAAATGAACTTCAAAATACACATCATGGTCCCATAGGTGTCTACTTGCATTGATGTGAAACTGGGTCAGTCACTGTGGAAATATTACGATTTGTATGCACCATTCAGTGAATTTAGTTTTCAGTACTAGGAAATAAATATGTATTTAAGGTGGATGAATATTTCTAAGAATTATTTTGTAAAAATTTGATTATAAATCCACATACACACACATGAGTGAATTTAGAAAGTGTATAATAAGACACATATATTTCATATTTTGGAAAATCTAAAGAGTAGATATCTATATCTATATAGATAGATAGATAGATAGATAGATAGATAGATAGATAGATAATTAGATACTCACATACACAGACATTAAAATGTAGCAATATATATGCCATTCGAAAATCATAATAAAATAGATATCATCCACGTATCCAAAAATATTCATTTTACTGAACATTTATTTATGCATAATACTGTTCATCTAGGAAATTCACCCATAGGTAGAATTTCCAGTTCCATCAGTATTTAGAGGGAGCGATCTCTTCTCACAATTTGTATCTTCCAAAATAAGCAAGCTCACAAGAATGTACATGTGATACCAGGTAGAATTCTAAAGATGCATTAAAAAATACATGTGATGAATAGGCTACAGAGAAAGTGAGACAGAAATTTACATATGTGTTAATTTTAAAAACTCATGGAGAAGTATTACAATGAAAAGTTGACTAGATTTATAACACATACCATTGATAAAGCCGAAGGCAAGTCCAAGTATACACCATGACTCCTATGAAAGGCCTGTATTTCTATTCTGTTAAGTTTCTTTTTCTCCATCATATTTTGATTAGTAGTCAGAGTCTAGTAGGGTATGGGGTAGGGTCAGGGATTCAGTATTTCAAATGGAAAATAGGAAAATGAATCTAATGTGTATGCAAATATGTGCTACACAAAAATCTTCCCACTCTCATCCAGAACAATGCTTTGACATTACCTTCGCCCCAAATAAGAAACAATTAGTGGAGAAAAGTTAGAAAATCTGTGAATACATATGTGGAAAGGAAAATGCTCAGGAGTTCACAAACTTGTAGGAGGTAGAACGGGTTACAAAAAGAGAGAGGGTAAACACTCCACAAACATGGAGCTCTGCTAGCCTTTTTGAGAAACTGCCTCTGAGCTTGGGCAGTTAAAATATATGTTGTTGTCAGGAGCTTTAGCTTCCTTTGTAGTGAGACCATCAATTCTGGGTCTCCATCTATGTGACCTGGATGACATGGTTTTTTATTTTCTAGTGAACATGAGGCAGCAGTGCTGAATTCTCTCTTTGTAGGTAAACTTTGGCCACTGGGGTCTAAGTATCTAACTGTGTTGTCTGAAAAGCCATTTGGTCATTATCCACTTTCGTGGTGTTTTTTACTGCTGCACTGTGAGTTTGGTATTGGCTTCACGAAATACAAGGAGTTCTACTGGGACACAGTGCTGGAGGATGTACTCTCACGTGTGGTGGGTTACTAAAATGCACCAGTGGGGCTTCAATCCCACATAGCTTTTCAACTTGACAATAGCAACCTGATTCTGGACATTGGCAGGAATCCTCTCCATATAATAAGATGCCTTTACATACAGTCTGCTGGCTGTACCATGTCAGTCACAAGTGATTTCTAAGCCAATGGCAGATCCACGTGGCCCCACCAGAAATGTTTTTTTCACACACCTACACTCCACTGCTCTAGGCCCACTAGTCTGCAGGCTCCAACTTTCTGGCATCTATGTTCTACACTTTTTCCATGAAACCCAGTCAATCAAGGCACTGTCTGGTACAGTCATGATCAGCAACAGGACATCCAGAGGTTCTCCAGTGCAACCTGGTCATGGTAATTTCAAAAAATTCATGGTATTTATCTAGATATTTTTCAATAATGAAGTTGGAGGCACTGTGGGATTCAATTTATACAGGAACCATTAAAAGGTGAGGAATCTCATTTCAATGAAAGGTCTGGAGAACTCTCACAGGCAAGGCTTCCCAAAGAGTGGGCAAAAGGTCACATGAAGCCAGGCCCATTGAGGTCTACAATGTGAATTCCATGTGTGTTTTGACTCTCAACTATGGCTGACAATCTTTCAAAA
Organism: Callospermophilus lateralis; assembly: GCF_048772815.1. NCBI lineage: Eukaryota > Metazoa > Chordata > Mammalia > Rodentia > Sciuridae > Callospermophilus > Callospermophilus lateralis. The sequence continues at coordinate 209,911 of NW_027512860.1, forward strand.
TAAAATCTTGTGATATCCTGGCTGAGATTCCCAGTGCTCTGTGAAAGTCACCCTGGGCCTAGATCTCAGTTTCCAATGGCGAATCTCATGCTTGGCCTCCAAAAATCTCAACACAATTCATGGCAATACTTCTCTGAGCTCAGTTCCACAACTCAGTCTCTAAGGGGAATCACAACAGAGTTCAAGCCCAGGTGGACCCAGGCATCTCTTCCAATTGCCACACAAATGACGACAATTAAAACCAAAACACTCCCACAGGGCCCTCTTCTTCTTTTATATAGACACTAATCATAACCTCTAGCTGGAGGTTTCCATGAGGGGCACAGCCCAAGACAGTGTCAAAAATAATCTCACTTGCCCCTCATTTGCCTAAAGTCAGGGTGGCCTGGACAACATTCCTGTGAAACAGAAGTGATCATATAGGACTGCTGTTAATACTGCTCCACTTCTCAAATTTGAGGCCTACTGACTGTGGGGTATAGATTCTTTGTGTGAATTGGAGTCATGAGAAAACGCAAGCACCTATTGTCCAGCCTCTGGAGGGCTTTGAAGAACTCATTTGACACAAATGATCCCTATTCTCACTTGATGGAGGTCATTAATATTACAGAGGAAGGCGAGAGGCTTCATGTACAATGACTGATCTATTTTTCCATTTTGGTTTTGGATGCCCACATGGGATCTTTCTCTAGATACATCAGGTGCTGAAAATCTAAACCACAGGCTCACACAGGGCCAAGAGGCTGATTCAGACAAATCCCTTTCCAAAGCAATGAAGTAAAAAGCCACAGGTGATTCCCATTCATTTCCATTTGAAAACTCTTTTCTTCAGGCTTCACTAAGGTTTGGCCTGAGGCAAAGACCTTTCTGACATTCAGAGCAACAGAACAATAGGTAATCAAAAGCCCCCAAGCAGGGTTTCTCCTAGGAGACTTTCCTGGTTACTCTGATATGTGAGTTTTCTGAGATGCTCGCCATTCCCTTCAGCTATCCAGTACATGGCTATGTCACAGAGCTTGGAGGTGGTACGTATCTTGTACAAAAATACATGATACTAATCTTTAGAGTGGCCAGAATTCAGGAACAAAATGAGAACGTAGGTAGATAGCAGGTGTTGCCCATGGATAAGGCAAGCCTCAGTCCATTCATTAATTGGGAAGGATGTATACTGGGAAGTTTTCTACTAGACATTACACACCCAATGAGCTATTTTCTTTTCTAATATCTACAAAGAAAAACACAGTGGGATACACAGACACAGAAACAGTCTCCTTGTCAAATGACTTACTAGAAACAGTCCACTCCATACCAAACAAACCTCCTTTTTTACCTATTCTCAGATCATGAGAAAAAACCACAAACACAAACCAACACCCACAAATGCACCTCCTTCTTCCAAGTAGGTCTGTGACTATCTGGAGTGTCCTCTGACTGGTAGGACATACGATGTAACCCAGAAATGGCCTTTCTGTCTCAGATCTGGTCTCCTTCATCAAATCTGTGAATTTGTAAGGAGGCAGTGGTGAGCCAACTCCTATGCTCTCAGGAAAGACCCCTCTTCACAGCTTTCTTGGTATTTGGCAACCCTTACATCAGTAGGTACCAAGAAAGACTGACTCTGTCCTTGGTAAATCCAAAGAAATGAGCCCACTGTGACTGCGACTGGGACTGGCTCAGGGTGCCTGGCTTCCTGGATCACAAAATTCAGAGACCTCCATCACCAAGGAAGTGAGGTGAGGTCACTACCTTCAGAAAATGAATGAGGTCACTGTCTTGGCCACCACTTTGTCCTAACAGTTTCTTCCTATTGTCTCCTGACATGGAGGCTGCCCTACTTCCTGTGATACTTTCACATGTTAGAATGGTATAGAAACCATAGTCACCTGGGAACAGCTCTCCACACAGGCCTAGTTTGGTCCATCTTCCCTACATTAAGAATAGAGAGGCTGACTCAGACACATCCTTTCATCCTGACCATGTCGTTTGCGATGGAATATGACTTTTGTTCTCTCAGGTCCTTCATAGCTGCCTGCATCTTCTCCAGGGATAATTTCTGCATGGATTTTGAGGTACTCAGCAGGTGGAAGATCTCCTAACTTCCTGTATTGTAATACGAACTTTGTCCCTGCTCTTCTGTAAAGTGAGATTGAGGGAATATTGTATGGTCAGGGTTAATAGCATGTTCGATTTGGGTTGGAAATCATTCTGCTGGATGAATAATTGTATTGGGAACCAGCGATATTTATAAGAATATAGAGGGAAAACATAAGTATGAAAACAGAAATCTAGGTAATATTTGAAGCCCAGAAGGATTTGGACCCTTGATTGGGATCCTTAGCTTGAGTTATGTTTTGCACCGAGGTCTCAGTTAAATTGATATACAATGGCATAAGACCCTGTACCTCAGATGATTAAATGTAGAAGAGAACATCCAGTCAAAAAGGGATTGTGTGTAGGATTAGGAAGATAGTCAGTAGGTTTAGGAGGAAGAGTGAGTCTAGGATTTGGACCAAATGTTCTTTAGCAATACGGTTTTGGTTAGAGAGTGAATATAAATGACACCATATGTGAAGAGTCAGGCACAATGATGAACTGGGGAAAATATGTAGGAAAGCAGACATCAATAGAGACATTAGGAAATCTGGCAAAGTATAACATGATAGGATTAAAGATTTTCAACAGGGTTGAGGTTGAATACATAATCTTAAGAAGAAACAAATTTGTAGTCACCAATAAGATTGACATTTGAGAGCATTAGGCAACCTGGACATGGATATATTTAGTAATCCATGTTCACATTCCATTGAGGCTTTGGTACAATCATAAGGGTGACCTTCGCATTTTGTGTCCAAAATATTACTGTGATAATATGTATATGAAGATCAGGTGACATGAGTATTTCTTCCACCATTTCTGGGGGAAATATTTTGAAAAGATATAAATTAGTACTGGGGATACTAATAGGCTTACCCTGTGTTCATGAATATAGAGATGATGCATTAATAGACCATAATGTGAATAAATTATATGACTGGTTCCAAATTTAAATAATGGATTGTATTGATATCTGAAAAAATAGAAGAAATCATTTATTGATATACATACATTCATTCCAACCACTTACATATCTAATGGTTATCTTAGGGTTACCGTTTATCATGAATAGTGAATGAGTTTTGCTTCAAAAATGATTATGGAATCGAAAATAATGTGTTTAGAAAGAAGTCTAGTGAAAAGACGAGTCAAGAAACATGGAGAAATATAAGTGTTCTGAAGGAGGAAGTGATTGAAAGTGAACCAAATATTTATAAATTTGTGAATTTGTGAATGAAAGGATATATTTTATGATGTCTATAAACTGAAGAAATAATAACGTACAAGGTTTGAATAAAAATGAACTTTAATAAACACATCACATCCAATAGGAATCTACTTGCATTGATGTTAAACTTGGTCAGTTACTGTAGAAATATTACGATTTGTAAGAACCCTTCCCTGAAGTTAGTTTTCAGCACTAGGAAACAAATATGTATTTCAGTGGATGTATATTTCTGAGAATAAACTTGTTAAAAGTTGATTATAAATCCACATATATGAATATGAATGAATTCAGGCGGTGTATAAGAAGACACATATATTTCATATTTTGGTAAATCTGGAGAATATATATATATATATATAGACACACAAACACACACACATTATAATGTAGCAATATATATGCCAACTGAAATTCATCATGAAAAATAACTCATCCGCATATCCCAAAATATTCATTTTACTGAACAGTAATATATGTATAGTGTTGTTCATCTAGGAAGCTCACTCATGGGTTGAATTTTCTGTTAAAACAGCGTTTAGGAGGAGTGATCTCTTCTCACAATTTGTATCTGCCAATTCAGCCACCTCACAAGAATGTACATGTGAAACCAGGTAGGATTCTATTTGTGCATATAAAAATACATTTGCTTAATAGGCTACAGAGAAAGGGAGACAGGAATTCACATATTTCTTAACTTTAAAAACACATGGAGAATTATTTCAACAAATAATTGACTAGATTTATAACTCCTACCTTATATCATGCAAAAGGTAAGTCCAACTATACACCATGCTTCCTCTGAAATGCTTGTATTTCTATTCTGTTTGGGTTATTTTTCTCCATTATATTAGGATTAGTAGTCAGAGTTTAGTAGGGTATGGGTTAGTGTCAGGGATTCAGTATTTCAAACAGAAAATTGTAAAATGAATCCAATGTTTATGCAAATATGTGCTAAACAAAATCTTCTCTCTCTCATCCAGAACAATGACTTGACATTCCCTTCGCCACAAGTAAGTCAGAATTAGAGGAGAAGAGTTAGAAAATCTGTGAATATATATTTAGAATGGAAAATGCTCAGGAATTCACAACCTTGGAGTTGATAGAGCAGTTTCCAAAAGTAAGTGACATGGTAAACACTCCACAAACATGGAGATCTGCTGGCCTAAACACTTCTTGAGAAATTGCCTCTGAGCTTGGGCACTTGAAATATATGTTGTTTTCAGGAGCTTTAACTTCCGATGTAGTGAGACCATCAAAGCTAGGTCTGCATCTATGTGACCAGGAGGACATGGTTTCTTATTTTCCAATGACCATGAGGCAGCAGTGCTAAATTCTCTCTTTGTAGCTAAATTGTGGCCACTGGGGCTAAGTGTCTCCCCATGTGGACTGTGAAGCCATTTGGTCATCCTCGACTTTTCGTTTTGTTTCTTGCTGCTGCACTGGGAGTTTGGTATTTGCTTCACGAAATACAAGGAGTTCAAGTGGGACACAGTGCTGGAGGGAGTTCTGTCACGTGTGGTGGGTCAGTGTCTGCATGAGAATGCACCAACTAGGCTTCTATCCCACATAGCTTGCCCCTTGACCATAGCAACCTGATTCTAAACATTGCCGTGAAAAATCTCAATATAACAAGATGCCTTTATATAGAAGGGTCTGCTGGCTGCACCGTGTCTGTCTCAAGGCATTTGAAAGTCAATGGCAGATCCACATGGCCCCACCAGAGATGTTTTATCACACACCTGCACACCACTGCTCTAGGCCCACTACTCAGCAGGCTCCAACTTACTGGCATCTCTGTTCTACACGATTTTCATGATACCTAGTCAATCAAGGCACTGTCTGGTATACTCATGATCAGCAACAGGACATCCAATGGTTCTCCAGTGCCACCTGGTCATGAGAATTTCTAAAATTTTATGGTATTTATCTAACTATTTTTCACAGATGAAATTGTTGGTACTGTGGGTTTCAATTCATTCAGGATCCATTAAATGTTGAGGAAGCTCATTTTAATGAAGGATCTGGAGATCTCTCACAGGCAAGGCTTCCCAAAGAGTGGCCAAATTGTCACATGAAGCCAGGCCCATTGAGGTCTACAATGTGAGGTCATGTGTGTTTTGACTCTCAACGATGACTGCCAAGTCTTTCAGAATAAAACCTGTGATATCCTAGCTGAGATTCCCAGTGCTCTCTGGAAAGCCTCCCTGGGCCTAGACCTCAGTTTCCAAGGGCGACTCTCATGTGTGGCCTCCTGAAATCCCAACAACATTCATGGCAATACTTCTCTGAAGTTAGTTCCAAATCTCATTCTCTAAGGGGAATCACATCAGAGTTCAAGCCCAGGTGGACCCAGTCATCTCTTCCAACTACCACACAAATGACCACAATTAAAACCAAAACACTCCCACATGGTTCTCATCTTCTTCCATATAGACACACATCATAACCTGTGGATGGAGTTTTCCATGAGGGGCACACCCAAACCAGTGCCCAAAATAAGCTCCCTTGCCCCTCATTTGCCTAACGTCAGGGTGGATTGGACATGCTTCCTGTGAACCAGGAGTGATCAAATAGGCCTGCCGTAAATGCTCCACTTCTCCACTTTGAGGCCTTCTTACTGTGGGGATTATATTCTTCTTTTTCTAAATTTTTTTGGAAATTTAATTGGAAAGTTAAAAAAATTGTTTTGCAGAATGTTAAATTTCTAATGGCAAAGCCTTCACCTTGTTTGTGAAGGAAACCTTGATGCCTTGCCAATCTGGTAACATGGAGACACTCAAAATTTTCTTTTACATACTACATGGATGAATGGCTACAGCTCATAGTTTTTTAAAACTGAAAGGCAGATACCAGCAAGTAAGATAACAAATAAAAGACAATTTTATTAAAAAATAAAGTTGTTAAATGACTCAAATATTGGAAATTCAATTCTTTTTATTTTTGGTTGTTCAAAACATTATAAAACTCATGATATATCATCTTTCATACATTTGACTCAATTGGGTTATGAACTCCCATTTTTACCCCAAATACAAATCGCAGAATCACATCAGTTACACACTCACGTTTTTACATAATAGCATACTAGTTATTGTTGTATTCTGCTACCTTTCCTATCCCCTACTATTCCCCCTCCCCTCCCATCTTCCCTCTCTACCTCATCTGCTGTTGTTTAATTCTCTCCCTTGTTTTCCCCTCTTTAGCCTCACAACCTCTTATATGTAATTTTGTGTAACATTGAGTAGTCTCCTACCATTTCCATATGCTTTTCCTTCTCTCTCCCTTTCTCTCCCCCCACTCATCTCTGTTTAGTTTTAATATTTTTCTCATGTTCTTCCTCCCTGTTCTCTTCTTATTTGCTCTCTCTATATAAAAGGAAACATTTGGCATTTGTTTTTTAAAGATTGGATAGATTCGCTTAGCATAATCTATTCTAATGCCATTCATTTCCCTGCAAATTCTATGATTTTGTCATTTTTCAGTGCTGTGTAATACTCAATTGTGTATAGATGCCACATTTTTATTATCCATTCGTCTATTGAAGGGCATCTAGGTTGGTTCCAAAGTCTAGCTATTGTGAATTGTGCCGCTATGATCATCGATGTGGCAGTATCCTTATACTGCTCTCTATTAACATCCTCAGGGAAGAGTCTGAGAAGGGCGATATCTCAAATGGTGGTTCCGTTCCCAGCTTTCCCAGGAATCTCCATACTGCTTTCCATATTGTACTCACCAATTTGCAGTCCCACAAGCAGTGTACAAGTGTACCCTTTACCCCACATCCTCACCAACACTTATTGTTGTTCGACGTCATAATGGCTGCCAATCTTACTGGAGTGAGATGGTATCTTAGGGTGGTTTTGATTGCATTTCTCTGACTGCTAGAGATGGTGAGCATTTTTTCATGTACTTGTTGATTGATTGTATGTCCTCCTCTGTGAAGTGTCTGTTAAGATCCTTGGCCCATTTGTTGATTGGGTTATTTGTTATCTCATTGTTTAATTTTTTTGAGTTCTTTGTATATTCTAGATATTAGGGCTCTATCTGAAGTGTAAGGGGTAAAAATTTGTTCCCAGGATGTAGGCTCTCTATTTACCTCTCTTATTTTTTCTCTTGCTGAGAAAGATCTCTTTAGATTAAGTAAGTCCCATTTGTTTATTCTTTTTATTAACTCTTGGGCTATGGGTTTCCTATTAAGGAATTTGGAGCCCAACCCCACAGTATGTACATCGTAGCCAACTTTTTCTTCTATCAGACGCAGTGTCTCTGATTTTATATCTGGCTCCTTGATCCATTTTGAGTTAACTTTTGTGCATTGTGAGAGAAAGGGATTCAGTTTCATTTTGTTGCATATGAATTTCCAGTTGTCCCTGCACCATTTGTTGAATATGCTATCCTTCTTCCATTGCATGCTTTTAGGCCCTTTTTCAAATATAAGAAAGTTGTAATTTTGTGGATTTGTCTCTGTGTCCTCTATTCTGTACCATTGGTCCATCTGCCTGTTTTGATACCAGTACCACACTGTTTTTGTTACTATTGCTTTGTAGTACAGTTTGAACTCTGGATTCACACTTCCTGCTTAGAATTGCTTTCGCTATTCTGGGTCTTTTGTTGTTCCATATGAAATTCATGATTACTTTATTTATTTCTACAAGAAATGCCATTGGGTTTTTGATTGGCATCGCATTAAACCTGTAGAGAACTTTGGGTAATATCGCCATTTTGATGATGTTATTTCTGCCTATCCATGTACAGGGCATACTTTTCCATCCTCTAACATCTTCTTCTATCTCTCTCTTTAGGATTCTGTAGATTTCATTGCATAAATCTTTCACCTCTTTGGTTAGGTTGATTCCCAAGTTTTTTATTTTCTTTGAGTATACTGTAAAAGAAGTGGTTTTCCTCATTTAAATTTCAGAAGTTTTGTTGCTGATATACAGGAATGCCTTAGATTTATGCGTGTTGATTTTATATCCTGCCACTTTGCTGAATTCATTTACTAACTCTAGCAGACCCTTTTGGGTCTGTTAAATATATTATCATGTCATCCAAAAATAGCGATAATTTAAGTTCTTCTTTTCCTATTTTTAAGTCTTTAATTTCTTTTGTCTGTCTAATTGCTCTGGCTAGTATTTCAAGAACTAAATCGAATAGAAGTGGTGATAGATGGCATCCCTGTCTTGTTCCAGATTTTAAAGGGAATGCCTTCAGTTTTTCTCCATTTACAATGATGCTAGCCTGAGGTTTAGCATATATAGCTTTTACAATGTTGAGGTAAGTTCCTGTTATTCCTAGTTTTTATAGAGTTTTAAACATAAAGGGATGCTGTACTTTGTAGAATGCTTTTTCTGCATCTATCGAGATGATCATATGGTTCTTCTCTTTAAGTCTATTGATGTGGTGAATAGTATTTATTGATTTCCGTATATTGAACCAGCCTTGCATCCCTGGGATGAATCCCTCTTGATCATGATGCACAATTTTTTTATGTGCTTTTGTATTTGATTTGCCAGGATTTTATTGAGAATTTTTGCATCCAAGTTTATTAGAGATATTGGTCTGTAGTTTTCTTTCTTTGAAGTGTCTTTGTCTGGTTTTGGGATCAGGGTGATGTTGGCCTCATAGAATGAATTTGGAAGAACTCCTTCTTTTTCTATTTTTTGAAATAGCTTGAAAAGTATTGGTATTAATTCATCTTTGAACATTTTGTAGAACTCTGCTGTATAACCATCTGGTCCAGGGTTTTTTTTGGTAGGTAGTCTTTTGAAGGTTTCTTCTATTTCTTCCTTTGTTATTGGTCTATTTAAATTTTGTGTGTCTTCCGGACTCAATCTGGGCAGATCATATGACATAAGAAATTTATCGATATCTTCATTATCTTCTGTTTTATTGGAATATAGGGTTTCAAAATACTTTCGAATTATCTTCTGTATTTCTGTAGTGTCTGTTGTGATATTGCCTTTTTTATCCCATATGTTAGTAATTTGAGTTCTCTCTCGGCTTCTCTTCATTAGCATGGCTAAGGGCCTGTCGATTTAATTTATTTTCAAAGAACCAACTTTTATTTGTTCAATTTCTTTGTTTCAATTTTGTTGATTTCTCCTCTAATTTTAATTATTTCTTGTCTTCTACTACATTTGTTGTTTTGCTCTTTTTTTTCTAGGTTTTTGAGATGTAGTGTGAGATCATTTATTTGTTGTTTTTTTTCTTTTTTTGAGGAAAGAATTCCAAGAAATGAATTTCCCTCTTAAAACTGCTTTCATTGTTTCCCACAGAATCCGGTATGTTGTGTCTGTATTTTCATTTGTATCTAAGAGATTTTTTTATCTCCTCCTTTATGTCTTCTGTAACCCATTGATTATTCAGTAACATATTGTTCATTTTCCATGTGATGTAGAATTTTTCCTTCCTTCTTCAATCATTAATTTCAAGTTTCATTCCATTATGATCAGATATGGTGCAGGGTATTATCTCCATACTTTTATATTTACTAAGAGTTCCCATATGGCATAATATATGGTCTATATTTGAGTAGGACCAATGTGCTGCTGAGAAGAACATGTATCCACTTTATGATGTTTGATATATTCTATATATGTTGGTTAAGTCTAGGTTATTGATTGTGCTATTGAGTTCTATAGTTTCTTAATTCAGATTTTCTCTAGAGGATCTGTCCAATGGCGAGGGTTGTGTGCTGAAGTCACCCGTAATTATTGTGCTATAGCCTATATGACTCTTGAACTTGAGGAGAGTTTGTTTTATGACTTGGCACCACCATTGTTTGGTGCATACAAATTGATAATTGTTATGTCTTGTTGGTGAATGTTGCCTCTTAACAGTATATAGTGTCCTTCTTTATCACTTTTGATTAACTTAGGTTTTAAGTTGATTTTATTCGATATGAGTATGGCCACTCCTTCTTGCTTCTGAGGGCCAACAATGGCTGCGAAGTCTTTCAGAATAAAATCATGTGATTTCCTGGCTGAGATTCCCATTGCTCTGTGGAAAGCCACCTTGGGCCTAGATCTCAGTTTGAAAGGGTGACAATCATGCGTGGCCTCCTAAAAACCAACACAATTCATATCAATACTTCTATGAGGTACGTTCCAGAACTCAGGCTCTAAGGGGAATCACACCAGAGTTCAAGCCCAGGTGGACCAAGTCATGTCTTCCAACCCCCACACAAATGACCACAATTAAAACAAAAAAACTACCACATGGCCCTCATCTTCGTCCATAAAGACCCTCATCAAAAGTTCTGGATGGAAGTTTCCATGAGGGTTGCAACTAAAGACAGTTTTCAGAATAAGCTCCCTTGCCTCTAATTTCCCTAAAGTCAGGGTGGCCTGGACACCCTTCCTGTGAACCAGGAGTGATCAAAAAGGCCTGCCATTAATTCCGCTTTGTTTCTATAATTTGAGGCTTACAAAATGTCAGGTATAGATTTTTTATGTGATTTGGAGTCATGAGAAAATCCAAGCACATCTGGAGAGCATTCAAGAATTCATTTGACAAAGAGGATCCCTAATCTCACTTGAAGGGGGTCAGGAACCTAACAGAGAAAGGCAAGAATCCTCATCCACAATGACTGCTCTTTTTGCCATTTTGGTTTTGAATGCACACATGGGATCTTTCTTTAGATCCATCAGGTGCAGAGAATCGAAGCCACAGCCTCACACAGGGCCAAGAGGCAGATTCAGACAAATCCCTTTCCAAAGCAATTAAGCAAAGAGCCACAGGTGATGCCCATTTATTTCCATTTGAAATTTTTTTCTTCAGGCTTTACAAAGGGGTGGCCTGAGGCAAAGACCTTCCTGACATTCAGGGCAACAGAACCTTGATTGGTATACTGAGCTTGAATTATGTTCTGCACCGAGGTCTCAGATAAATCGATATACAATGGCATAGGACCGTGTACCTCGGATGATTGAATGTAGAAGAGAACATCCAGTCAAAAAGGGATAGTCTGTAGGATTAGGAAGATAGTCAGTAGGTTTAGGAAGAAGAGTGAGACTAGGAGTTGGACCAAAAGTTCTTTAGCAATAGGGTTTCAGTTAGAGAGTGAATGTAAATGTCAGCACATCTGAAGAGAAAGTCACAATGATGAACAGGGAAAAATATGTAGGAAAGCAGATATCAATAGAAAGATTAGGAAATCAGGCAAAGTATAAAGTGAGTGATAGGATTAGACATTTTCAACAGGCTTGAGGTTGAATATATAATCTTAGGAAAAAACAAATATGTAGTAATCAATAGGATTGACATTTGAGAGCATTAGGCACCCTGGACATGGATGTTTTTAGTAATCCATGGTCACTTTCCATTTAGGCTTTGGTACAATCATATGTGTGACCTTTGCATTTTGTTTCCAGAATACTACCGTGATAAAATTTATATGTTGATAAGGTGACATGAGTATTTCTTCCACCATTATGGGGAGTAATATTCTGGAAACTTATAAATTAGTACTGGTGATACAAATAGGTGTACCTTGTGTTGATCATTATTGAGATGTTGCATGAATAGACCAGATTGTGAATAAAGTATATAACTGGTTCCAACTTTAAATAATGGATGGAGTTTGCATCTGAAAATGTATTGGAAATCTTATATTGATATATATACAATCATTCCAACCAGTTATATATGTAATGGTAATATTAGGGTTACGGTTTATCGTGAAGAGTGAGTATTGCTTCAAAAATGATTATGGAATCAAAAATAATGTGTTTAGAAAGAAGTCTAGTGAAAAGACCAGTAAAGAAACATGGAGGAATACATGTGTTCTGAAGTAGTAAGTAAATGAGAGTGAACCAAATGCCTATAATTTTGTGAAGTTGTGGGTGAAAAAATATATCCTATGATGTCCATATACTGAAAAAATAGTAATGTACCAGTGTTGAGTAAAAATGAACTTCAAAATACACATCATGTCCCATAGCAATCTACTTGCATTGATGTTAAACTGGGTCAGGTACTGTAGAAATATTAGGATTTGTATGCACCACCTACTGAACTTAGTATTCAGTAGTAGGAAACCAATATGTATTACAGGTGTATAAATATTGCTGAAAATAATCTTGTAAAAAGTGGATTTTGAACCCACATACATGAATATAAATGAATTTAGGGAGTGTATAATAAGACACATATTTTTCATATTTTTTTAAAATCTGGAGAATATACATATATATATATATATATATAATATATATATATAATATATATACATATATATATATATATATATATATACATATATAATATATATATATGTATATATATACACATATATATTTTTTTTCCAGATTTAAAAAAAATACATACACACACACACACACACACATTAATATTTAGCAATATATATGCCAATCGAAATTCATCATGAAATATAATTCATCCACATATCCAAAAATATTCATTTTACTGAACATGGATTTATGTATAGTGTTTTTCACTAGGAAGCTCACCCATAGGTTGAATTTTCAGTCCCATCATTATTTAGGGAGAGTCATCTGTTCTCACAATTTTATATTCCAAAATCAGGGAGCTCACAAGATTGTCCGTGTGATACCAGGTAGGATATTATATATATATGTATAAAAAAATACATGTGCTGAATAGGATACAGAGAAAGGGAGACAGGAATTTATATATGTGATAATTTTAAAAAATCATGGAGAAATATTACAATGAAAAGTTGACTAGATTTAAAAAACATACTCTTGATAATGCAGAAGGCAAATAGAAGTATACACCATGCTTCCTATGAAAGGCCTGTATTTCTATTCGGTTAGGTTTCTTTCTCTCCATGATATTAGGATTAGTAGTCAGAGTCTAGTAGGGTATGGGTTAGTGTCAGGGATTCAGTATTTCAAATGGAAAAAAGGAAAATGAATCTAATGTGTATGCAAAAATGTGATACACAAAAATCTTCCCTCTCTCATCCAGAACAATGCCTTGACATAACCATCGCTAAAAGTAAGACACAATTAGAGGAGAGGAGTTAGAAAATCTGAATATATATGTGGAATGGAAAATGCTCAGGAGTTCACAACACTGGAGGTGGTAGAACAGTTTCCAAAAGTAAGGGAGAGGGTAAACAATCCAGAAACATGGAGCTGTGCTGGCCTTGAGACTTCTTGAGAAACTTCCTCTGAGGTTGGGAACAAGAAATATATGTAATTGTTAGGAGATTTAGCTTCGTTTGTAGTGACACCATGAAATCGGGGTCTGCATCTCTATGACCTGGAGCACATGGTCCTTATTTTCTAATGAACATGAGGGAGCAGTTCTGAATTCTCTCTTTGTAGGTAAACTGTGGCCACTGGGAGCTAAGTGTCTTTCCGTGTGGACTGTGAAGCCATTTGGTGATCCTCCACTTTCCAGGGTGTTTCTTACTGCTGCACTGGGAGTTTGGTATTTGCTTCACGAAATACAAGGAGTTCAACTGGGACAAAATGCTGGAGGGAGTTCTGTCATGTGTGGTTGGTCAGGGACGCAAAGAGAATGTACGAACCAGGCTTCTATCCTACATAGCTTTCCCCTTGACTATAGCAACCTGATTCTGAACATTGCCCTGAAACCTCTCCATATGACAAGATGCCTTTACATATAAAGGTCTCCTGCCTGCACCATGTCAGTCGCAAGTCTTTCGAAGCCAATGGAAGATCCAGGTGGTCCTACCAAAAATATTTATTTACACACCTACAGTCCACTTCTCTAGGCCCACTACTCATTAGGCTCCAAATTACTGGCATCTCTGTTCTACACCATTTTCACGAAAACCAGTCAATCAAGGCACTCTTTGGTACACTCATGATCAGCAACAGGAAATCCAAAGTTTATCCAGTGCCACCTGGTCATGGGAATTTCAAAAATTTTATGGTATGAATCTAGTCATTTTTCAAAAATGAAGTTAGAGGCACTGTGGGTTTCAATTAATTCAGGAACCATTAAATGGTGAGGAAGCTCATTTCAATGAAAGCTCTGGAGAACACTCACAGAAAAGCCTTCCAAAAGACTGGCCAAAAGGTCACATGAATCCAGACACATTGAGGTGTACAATGTGAGGTCCATATGTGTTTGGACTCTCAACTAGGGCTGCCAAGTCTTTAAGAATTAAATCATGTGATATCCTGGCTCAGAATCCCCGAGCTCTGTGGAAAGCCATCCTGGGCCTAGATCTCAATTTCCAAAGGCGATTCTCACGTGTGGCCTAGTAAAATCCCAAGAGAACTCACCACAATACTTCTCTGAGGTCAGATCCAGAACTCATTCTTTAAGGGGAATCACACCAGAGTTCAAGCCCAGGTGATCCGAGTCATCTTTTCCAACTACCACACAAATTACCACAATTAAAACAAGAACACTCCCATATGGCCCTCATCTTCTTTCATATTGACACTCATCATAATTTTGCTGGAGGTTTCCATGAGGGGAGCAGACCAAGACAGTGTTCAAAATAAGCTCCTTTGACCCTCATTTGCCTATAGTAAAGGTGGCCTGGACACCCATCCTGTGAACCAGGAGTGATCAAATAGGCCTGCCATTAATACCGCTCCAATTCTCCAATTTGAGGCCTACTGACTGTTTGGTTTAGATTCTTTATGTGAATTTTAGTCATGAAATAACCAAGCACCTATGGGCTAGCCTCTGCAGGTTTTGAAGAACTCATTTGACCCAAAGGATCCCTATTTTCACTTGATGGAGTTCAGGAACCTTACAGAGAAAGTCGAGAAACTTCATCCCAATGGCTGCTCTTTCTGCCATTTTTCCTTTGGATGCAAACATGGGAACTTTCTTTAGATCCACAGGTGCTGAGAATCTAAGCCTCAGCCACACACAGGGCCAGGGGGGCTGATTCAGTCACATCCCTTTTCAAAGCACTTAAGAAAAGAGCCACAGGTATGCCCAATCATTTCCATTTGAAAACTGTTTTCTTCAGGCTTCACAAAGGGGTGGCCAGATGCAAAGAACTTCCTGACATTCAGGGCAACAGAACAATAGGTAAGCAAAAGGCCCAAAGCAGGGTTTCTCCTCTGAGACTGTCCTCGTCACACTGATATCTGAGTTTTCTGAGATGCTCGCCATCACCTACAGCTATCCAGTACATGGCTATGTCACAGAGCTTGGAGGTGGTACATATCTTGGACACAAAACCATGGGCCTATTCTTGAAATTGGCCGGAATTCAGGACAAAAATAGAAACTTAGGAAGGTAGCAGGTGTTGCTCATCGATAAGGCAAGCTACAGTCCATTCATAAACGGGGCAATATGAATGCTGAGAAGCTTTCTACTAGACACGACACATCCATTGATGAATTCTCTTTTCTAATGTCTACAACCACGGAAACAGTGGAATACACAGACATAGAAACACTCGCCCTGTGAAAAGACTTACTAGAAAAGTCCACTTCAAATGAAACAAACCGACTGTCCTACCTATTCTCAGAAAATGAGACAAAACCACAAACCCACAACCACACCCACAAAGGCACCTCCTTCCCCTAAGTAGGTCTTTGACTATCCGGAGTGTCCTCTGACTTGTAGGCCATAATACGTTCCCCCGAAATGGCCTGTCCTGTCTCAGATCTGGTCTCCTTGGCAAACTCTGTGAACTTCTCAGGAGCCAACGGTGAGCCACTAACGACTTTCTCAAGAAAAGCCCCGCTTCCGAGCTTTCCTGGCATTTGGCCTTCTCACGTCTGAAGGTACCAAGAAAGACTGACTGCATTTAGTAAATCCAAACAAGTGAGACCATAGGGACTGGGACTTGGACTGGCTATGGGTGCCTGGCTTCCTGGATCCAAAGTTCAGAGAGTTCCATCACCATGGAAGTGAGGTGAGGTCACTTCCTTCCTGAACTGAATGAGGTCCCTGTCTTGGCAACCACTTTGTCTTAACTGTTACTTCCAAGGGTCCCATGAGATTGAGGCTGCCCCTACTTCCTGTGACACTTTCACAAGTTAGAATGGTATATCAACCATAGGCACCCAGGAATAGATCTCCACACAGGCCTCTTTTGGTCCATGTTCTCTACATTAAGAAGAGAATCTGATTCAGACACAACCTTTTATCCTGACTGGGTTGTTTGCCATGGAAGATGACTTTTGGTCTCTCAGGTCCTTCATAGCTGCCTACATCTTCTCCAGGGATCATTTCTGCATGGGCCTTTGAGGTTATCAGCAGGTGGAAGTTTCCCTACATTTCTGTATTGTAAAATCAACTCTTTCCCTGATGTTCTATAAAGTTAGATTGAGGGAATAGTGTATGATTATGGTTAAAAACATGTTTGATTTGGGTTAGAAATCATTGTGCTGGATGAATAATGGTATTGGGAACCTGCTATGTGTATAAGAATATATAGGTGTAATATATGTATGAAAAAAGAAATCTAAGTATGATTTGAAGGCCAGAAGGGCATTGGGCCCTTGATTGGGATACGCAGCATTGAATTACGTTCTGCAGAGATGTCTCAGATAAATCGATATACAATGGCATAGGACCTTGTACTTTGCATGAATTAATGTAGAAGGAACATCCAGTCAAAAAAGGATAGTCGGTAGTGAAAGGTTAATAAAATAGGTACTTGCTATTTCCTGTTTTTCTGTATGCTTAAAAAAACACTGTTGAAATCTTGAGAAATGTTTGCTAATCTTGTTCTAGAATGTACTGTTCCCAACTGCCAAACTGCAGAATGTACTGCCTCACTCGGTGTCACACGAACCGCCCACTCACCCTTACACATCACTAAACTTCCCTCCCTTCCATCTCCAAGGAATGTATGTAAGCTCTGCATAAGCTGTTCTCAGAGCTCTCTGATCTATTTAAGTTAGCTGTGAGCCCCAGCAAGCTGGACGCAAAATAACCCTTTGCTGTTGCATGAGACAGTCTCTTGGTAGTCTCTTCCTCCAACACTCACCTGACCTTTACATATTGAGGTTCCACCGAGTTCCGGCAGTGGCGGATGAGAGACCCCAACGGGCTCCTCTCGGAGCAAGTAAGGCGCCTCTTTCTGGTTTCAGGTGTCATGTTAGGGCTTGGCAAAATTGCTGGCGATGAAGAGCCTGGGGTCTCTCCGACGGTGGCTGAGAGACGTGTCACAGAGACATAGGGCACCTCCCTGGGGGACCCCAAAGAGGACTCGGAGAATCAAGGAACAATTGCTTCATCGACTCAGTGATATTTTCTTTTAGATTCGGTATTGCCATCCTATCGGGTTTTGCCGGCTACGCATTCCTGGTCTCAGTGTTGGATGTCCATTGCCTGTCTTTATGGTCTTGTCTTATCTGTGTCATGTGTCTTTGCTTTTACTGTTTGTGTACCTTTCATTATGGGACAGAGCACTTCAATGCCTCTGTCCCTGACCCTTGATCACTGAACCAAAGTCCGCTTAAGGGCTCAGAATCTTTCTTTTTTTAGTAAAACGCTGGACCTGGCAGACTCTCTGTGCCTCAGAATGGCCCATCTTTGGAGTCGTATGGCCCCAAGAAAGATCTTTCTACTTCCCACTAATTTATAAAGTCAGAGATATTGTCTTTCAGCCAGGGCCACATAGCCATCCTGATCAACAGCCATATATCTTAACTTTTCAGGACCTCTGCAAATCTCCTCCTCCATGGGTGAAGCCTTTCCTTGCCCATGCCTCTGCTCATACTCCTTCCCACATGATCTCTCAAACCCTCACCTCTTCCTCCTCCTCCACCCTCTGTTTTCCCTGAGTCACAAGATTTGACTCTACTGGACTCTTCCTCCTCTCCTTACCCCCTGCCCTCGTCCCCTAACACAGAACACACTCTAAGTGATTCCCCTGCTGCTGACTAAGCCTCTCTACCATTGGAGGAAGCTAAGCTGGTAATAGGATCTGATAATGGACCGATGTTCATGGCCCAGGTAAGTCAGGGGTTAGCCAGGAACCTGGGGATTAATTGGAAGTTATATTGTGCTTATAGACCCCAGAGTTCAGGACAAGTAGAAAGAATGAATAGAACCATTGAAGAGACCTTAACGAAATTAAGCTTAGAGACCAGCATAAAAGATTGGACTGTGCTCCTGACTTATGCAATGTTTCATGCAAGAAAAAATCCTTCTGTTTCTTTGAGTAACCTTACCCCCTGAGAAGTTCTCTATGGTGGCCCTCGTCCAGTAAGGGTCCTAAGCCCAACTGTAAGACCTAAGGATCCTTTCCACACTCTCTTGCTTGACAGACTTAAAGCTCTTGAAAGAACTCAGTGATACCTGTGAAAATAGCTGCCCACTGCGTAACAAACTGTGTACCAGGGGATTCCACATCCATATCAAATAAGAGACTTCATGTATGTAAGATGACATCAGGTGTCATCCCTGGAACCCAGCTGTAAAGGACCATACCAGGTGCTACTTATAACACCTACAGTGGTAAAGGTATACAGAATCACTTCTTGGATCCATGCCTCTCATCTCAAGCCTGCTCCTTGTCCAGAATCTTTCTGGAAACTGGAAAAGACTGGTAACAGTTTCAAATTGCGTATTCGCCATGTGGATAAGGTTATATACTCTCCCCTTGGCCACAAGTAGTCCTAACCCTCATCAGCCTTTTAAGCAGCGATGGCTGATTACAAATCCTACTGGAAAAGTGTATAATCGATCTCACATACATCCCCCTTAGGGACCTGGTGGCCATCTCTCCACCCAGACATTTGTCAGCTGGCCATAGGTTTTTTCTATTGGGATATCCCTGATGAAGAAAATCCCACTAAAATACCATTAAATCCCTTGTGTACCATAGATAATGGAAACAAACATTATGGATGTAGGGACACGCGAGCCAGATGCAGGTTGGCTATCCTAGATTACTTGTTTGCCCGGGAAACTATCAAAGCCACAAACAGTAACGGCTGTGTGGGGGAAAAACCGACTTCTTCAGTATGTCATGGAGATGTGAGCATACAGAGGCTGCCTGATGGAACCCAATACTTCATCAAATTCAGTACACAGCATTGGCCATATTACCAAGTAGACAACAGAAAAAGGATGGCCCCCAGAGGGGTCTCTAGATCCTCAAATTTTGCGTGACCTTTTTAACTTCTGCAAGTGCTCAAAAGGGTGAAAGGAGATTCCCCTATGTGGAAGCCCTTTCCCTCCTTCACTCACATCCTGAACTATGCTTCTCCAATAGATTTTTATCCTCAGCCTTCTGCTCCAGACTCTCTGCTGTCACTCCCACCTCAGCAACGTGATTTCTCCCCTCCAATTACTAGATCAGAATCCCAAACCTCCACCAGTTCTCAGACAATTGCCCGCTTGTGAGGTAGCAGGTACTGAGGTACCCCTCCACCCACTCACTCCTCTCTCTTCCTGTCAGTGCCCACACCGGGTCCCACCAGGTCCTCTTTCCAGCTAACCCAAAGCTCAAACGAGCTGAGGAGAGCTCTCAGACCCTTATCCAAGATGTAATATAAATGGCCATTAAAGTTGCTTTGTCATCACTGAAAACAGGTTACTAAAATTTAAAGTCCCTCACAGGATTTTGGGATACTCACTCCCGTTTTCTGCTCTTCTCTACCTGTTCTACTGCTCAAGTTTTTTGCTAGGAAATTCCCAAACACCTTTCCAATTATTCTTTTACATCTCTCTTTTTCCTCATTCTCAGATCCTCGGAGCTTCTCTCAGCCCCACTTTCCCCGTATTCCCCCTCTGTACCAGGCCCACAGAAAAGTCTTAAATGTCCTTCTCCAGAAGTCTTCACCATGGCTGACTTTAGAACTTTCAGCATAGAGTTTCTATAAAGAGTTCAATGTAGATAAACTTTCTCTTTTTGTATTGCCCTGTTATACTTGGCCACTGGCTAAAAAACTCAGTACTTCTAAGCTAGACAACCCCTAACTAGTTTTTCACAAAATATGTGAACAAGTCCTCTGGCCTTCAGCTGGGGCTTCACAGATATGGCCACATTTCTAAGATAAAGAAATTACCAACTGGGCTCCGTTGTAACAGCTGGCAGGGGGAAAATAAGAAAGGGAATAAAAAGCTCTCCTCCTCCCAGGTGTCCTTGAAAATTTAACTTGCCCAGAACAGAGGAAAAATCAGAAACATATACTGCTTTTTTGAACTTCTGCAGACTGTAAACTTCTGAGCCCCATCCCTTATATGTTGGGTACACAATTCTGAAACTACCTAAACTTGAGTTTCAGGGGACTAATTGATTACAACAGAAGCAATGCCCTCTGAATCCAGTTGCAACAATATAGGACTGTTTCCCTGTCTTCAGTGCTATCTTAGGTGCCTTGCCTTGTCTGTCCCTACAACAGCATAATTCTATATACTTAAACATTGTTTATGTTTTTATGAAATGGTCAACAGATGTGATTATTTTGAAATGTTGCAGATGTTTCCCAGAAAGCTCTATCATGACGCAGGTTCGTTTGAAGATCAAATAGGGAGGGCATACAACCGGTTCCACTGGGAACTTGTATCCCTCACTTTAGCCATCCTATTAGGAATAGGAGTTGCTGCACGGGTGGGCACAGGAACCACTGCCATTGTCCATGGGACACAACAAATGACCCAATTAGAAGAAGCAATAGAGCAAAACTAAGATATTAGAAACCTCCATCAGAGCTTTGCATGAATCTTTAACCTCTCTCTCTGAAGTTGTTTTAAAGAACAGTTGAGGGTTGGACCTCCTCTTCATTAGAGAAGGGGGCCTTTGTGCTGCATTGAGGGAAGGATGTTGTTTTTATGCTGACCATACTGGAGTTGTAATAAAATCTATGAGTAAATTTAAAAGACACCTTGAAGAGCATCAACAAGAGAGAGAGGCCCAAAAAGGGTGGCTTGAGTCTTGGTTCACACACTCCTCCTGGTTAACTACGTTTTTATCAACCCTGGCCGGTCCAATAATAATCCTCATATTATTGCTAACTATAAAATCCTGTTTGCTCAACCGTGTAATTTCTTTTCTCCAGGCTCAAATTGGACGAGTTAAACTTATGGTAATACCCCACTAGCAGACATAGAATGTGACACCCTCCAATGATCATTTTTATGATTAAAAGTAGCCAGAAGAAGAAGTGGGGAATTAAAGTTTAATAAAATAGGTACTTGTCACTTCTTGTTTTTCTGTATGCTTAACAAAACACTATTGAAATCTTGAGAAATGCTTGCAAATCTTGTTCCCAGAATGTTCTGTCCCCAACTGCCCAACTGCAGAATGTACTCCCTCACCCAGGTGAATGCAAACCACCCTCTCACCCTGACCCATCAATAAAATTCCCTCCCTGCCCTCTCCAGGGAAAGTATATAAGCTCTATTTAAGCTATTCTCAGGGCTATCTGCTCTATTCAAGTGATCTCTGAGCCCCAGCATGCTGGACACCCAAAAAACCCTTTGATGTTGCAAGAGATAGTCTGTTGGTGGTCTCCTCCTCTGAAGCTCGCCCCAAATTTACTTGGATGATTGAATGTAGAAGAGAACATTCAGTCAAAAACGATAGTCTGTAGCATTAGGAAGATAGTACTTTTATGAAGAAGGGTGAGTATAGGAATTGGAAAAAAATTTCTTTAGCAATAGGGTTTCGATTAGAGAGTGAATGTAAATGTCAGCACAGGTGAAGAGTCAGTCACAATGATGAACTGGGGAAAATATGTAGGAAAGCAGATATCAATAGAGACATTACAAAATCAGGCAAAGTATAAAGTGAGTGATAGGATTAGATATTTTGAACAGGGTTGAGTTTAAATATATAATCTTAGGAAGAAACAAATATGTAGTCACAATTAGGATTGACATTTGAGAGCATTAGGCAAATTTCAGGTGGATGAATATTTCTCAGAATAATCTTGTGAATAGTTGATTATAAATCCACATAATAAACATGAATGAATTTAGGGAGTGTATATAAGACACATATATTTCATATTTTGAAAAATCTGGAGAGTGTATATATATATATACACAAAACACACACACAGACAAAAAAGTAGCAAAATATATGTCAATCAAAATTCATTATAAAATATATATCATCCACAGATCTAAAAATATTAATTTTACTGAACATGGATTTATGTATAATGCTGTTCAACTAGCAAGCTCAACCATAGGTTGAATATCCAATTCCAACAAGTTTAGTAGGAGTGATCTCTTCTAACAATTTGTATCTGCCAAGTCAGCCACCTCACAAGAATGTACGTGTGGTACCAGGGAGGAATCTATATGTGCATATAAGAATACAGAGAAAGGGAGACAGGAATTCACATATTTGTTAACCTTAAAAATACATGGACAACTATTTCCACAATAAATTGACTAGATTCATAACTCCAACTCTGTATCATGCAAAAGAAAAGTACAACAATACACCAGGCCTACTCTGAACTGCTTGTATTTCGATTCTGTTTGGGTTATTTTTCTCCATCATATTAGAATTAGTAGTCAGAGTCTGGTCGGGTATGGGTTAGAGTCAGGGATTCAGTATTTTGAATGGAAAATAGAAAACTGAATCCAATGTTTATGCAAATATATGCTACAGAAAATTCTTCCCACTCTCCTCCAGAACAATGCCTTGACATTACCTTCGCCCCAAGTAAGACACAATTAGAAGAGAAGAGTTAGAAAATCTGTGAATACCTATCAGGAAAGGAAAATGCTCCAGATTTCACATCTTTGGAGGCGGTAGAGGAGTTTCCAAAAGTAAGGGACAGGGTAAACACTCCACAAATATGGAGCTCTGCTGGCCTAAAGACTTTTTGAGAATCTGCCTTTAAGGTTGGGCACTTAAAATATATGTTGTTTTCAGGAGCTTTAGCTTTATTTGTAGTGAGACAATCAAAGCTCGATCTGCATCTATGTGACCTGGAGGACATGGTTATTTATTTTTCAATAAAAATGAGGCAGCAGTGCTGAATTCTCTCTTTGTAGGTAAACTGTGGCCACTGAGGGCTAAGTGTCTCCCCGTGTGGACTGTGAAACAACTTGGTCATCCTCCAATTATCGTGGTGTTTCTTGCTGCTGCACTGGGAGTTTGGAATTTGCTTCATTAAATACAACGAGTTCAAATGGGAAACAGTGCTGAAGGGAGTTCTGTCAGCTGTGGTGTGCAGGGTCTCCAGGAGAATGCACCAACCAGGGTTCTATCCCACGTAGCTTGCCCCCTTGACAATAGCAACATGATTCTGAACATTGCCCTAAAACCTCTCCATATAAAAATATGCCTTTACGTATATGGGTCTGATGGCTGCACCATGTCAGTCTCAAGCCATTTGGAAGCCAGTGGAAGATCCACATGGCCCCACCACAGATGTTTTATCACTCACTTGCGTAACACTTCTCTAGGCCCACTACTCACTAGGCTTCTACTTACCAGCATCTCTGTTCTACACCATTTTCCTGAAACCCAGTCAATCAAGGCCCTCTCTGGTATATTCATGATCATCAACAGGACATCAAAGGTCCTCCAGTGACATCTGGTCATGGGAATTTTAAAAATTTCATGGTAATTATCTAGCAATTTTTCACGGATGAAGTTGGAGGCACTGTGGTTTGCAATTCATTCAGGAACCATTAAAGGGTTAGGAAGCTAATTTCAGGGAAAGCTCTGGAGCACTCTCACAGGCAAGGCTACCCAAAGAGTGGCCAAAAAGTCACATGAAGCGAGGCCAATTGAGGTCTATAAAGCGAGGTCCATGTGTGTTTTGAATCTCAATAATGCATGCCAAGTCTTTCAGAATAAAATCATGTAATATCCTGGCTGAGATTCGCAGTGTTCTGTGGAAAGCCAACCTGTGCCTAGATCTCAGGTTCCAATGGCAACTTCATGCCTGGCCTCCTAAAATCCCAACACAATTCATGGCAATACTTCTCTCAGGTCAGTTCCAGAACTCAGTCTATAAGGAGAATCACACCAGAGTTCAAGTCCAGGTGGACCCAGACAACTCTTCCAACCGCGACTCAAATGAAAACAATTAAAACCAAAATACTCCCTCATGGCCCTATTCTTCTTCCATATAGACACTAATCATAACCTCTTCCTGGAGTTTTCCATGAGTTGTGCAGCCCAAGAGAATGTCCAAAATAAGCTTCTTGCACCTATTTTGCCTAACTTCAGGGTAGCCTGGGCACCCTTCCTGTGAATCAGGAGTGATCAAATAGGCCTGCCCTTAATACTGCTCCGCTTATCCAATTTGAGGCTCTCTGACTGTGGGGTCTAGATTCTTTATGTGAATTGGAGTCATGAGAAAAGCCAAGACAGTGTCCAAAATCAGCTCGCTTGCCCCTCATTTGCCTAAAGTCAGGGTGGCCTGGACACCGTTTCTGTGAACGAGGAGTGATCAAATAAGCCTGCCGTTAATACTTCTGTGTTTCTCCAATTTGACGCCTACTGATTTCAGGTATCAATTCTTTATGTGATTTGGAGTTATGTGAAAACCCAAGCACCTCTGCAGGGAATTGAAGAACTCATTTGACCCAAAGAATCCCTATTCTCACTTGATGGAGTTCAGGAAATTAACAGAGGAAGGCAAGAGACTTCATCCATAATGAATGATTTTTTTTTTTGCCATTATGGCTTTGGACGCACACATGGGACCATTCTTTAGATCCATCAGGTGCTGAGAATCTAAGTCATAGACACAAACATGGCCAAGAGACTAATTCAGACACATACCTTCCCAAAGCAATTAAGCAAAGAGCCACAGGTGATGACATTCATTTCCATTTGAAAACTGTTTACTTCAGGCTTCACAAAGTGGTGGATTGAGGCAAAGAACTTCCTGACATTCAGTGCAAAACAACAATAAGTAAGCAAAAGGCCCAAAGCAGGGTTTCTCCACTGAGACTTTCCTGGTCACACTGATATCTGCATTTTCTGAGATGCTCGCCATTCTCTTCAGCTATCCAGTACATGGCCATGTCACAGAGTTTGGAGGTGGTACATATTTTGGACACAAATCCATGAGCCTATTCTGGATAGTGGCCAGAATTCAGGAAGAAAACAGCAACTTAGAAAGATAGCAGGTGTTGCACATCAAAAAGACAAGCTGCACTCCATTCATATATTGGGCAGGTTGAATTATGGGAAGATTTACACGAGACAGTACACATCCATTAATGCATTCTCTTTTCCAATATCTACAACAACAGACACAGTGGGATACACAGACATAGAAACACTTGCCTTGTCAAATGACTTACTAGAAACTGTCCACTCCAAACCAAACTAACCGCCTTTTCCATCTATTCTCAGAACATGAGACAAAACAATAAACCCATACCCACTCCCACAAAGGCACCTCCTTCCCCCAATTAGGTCTGTGACTATCCAGATTGTCCTCTGACAGGTGGGCCATACTATGTTCCCCTGAAATGGTCCGTCTTCTCTAAGATCTGGTGAAATATAAGTATGAAAACAGAAATCTAGGTATGATTTGAAGCCCAGAAGGGCTTTTCCTTTGATTGGGATACTTAGCCTTGAATTATGCTCTGCAAAGTTGTCTCAGATAATTCGATATACAATGGCATAGGACCTTTTACATTGGATGATTGAATGTAGAAGAGAACATCCAATCAAAAAGGGATAGTCGGTAGGATTAGGAAGATAGTCGGTAGGTTTAGAAAGAAGAGTGATTAAAGGATTTGGACCAAAAGTTCTTTAGCAATAGGGTTTCGATTATAGAGTGAATGTAAATGTCAGCACATATGAAGTGTCAGTCACTAGGATCAACTTGGGAAAATATGTAAAAAAGCAGATATCAATAGAAACATTATGAAATCAGGCAAAGTATAAAGTGAGTGATAGGATTAGACATTTTCAACAGGGTTGAGTTTGAATATATAAATTAGGAAGAAACAAATATGTAGTCACCAATAGGATTGACAATTGACAGCATTAGGCAACCTGGACATGGATGTTTTTAGTAATCCATGTACACTTTACATTTAGGCTTTGGTACAATCATAAATGTGACCTTTACATTTTTTTGTCCAGAATATTACTTTGATTAAATGTATATGTACATCAGGTGACATGAGTATGTCTTCCACCATTTCTGCGAGCAATATATTGAAGATGTAAAATTAGAATCGGGGGTACAAAGAGGTGTACCCTGTGTCTATGAATATAGAGATAAAGCATGAATAGACCCTAATGTGAATAAATAATATAACTTTTTTCAACTTTAAAAAATGAATTGATCTAATATCTGAAAAATTAAAGGAAATCGTATATTGATATACAATCATTCATTCCAACCAGGTATATATGTAATGGAAATATTTGTGTTTTGGTTTATCATGAAGAGTGTGTGAGTTTTGCTTCAAAATGATTATGGAAATTCAAAATAATGTGTTTTGAAAGAAGTCTCATGAAAAGACCAGTCAAGAAACCCTGACAATACATGTGTTCTGAAGCAAGAAGTGGTGAAAGTTGAAACAAATGCATATTAATTTGTGAACTTGTGGATGAAATGTATATCCTATGATGTGCAAAAACTGAAGAAATAATAATGTACCAGTGTCGAATACAAATGAATAAAGAATTACATATCATGTCCCATAGGAATCTACTTGCATTGATGTTAGACTGGGTCAGTTACTGTAGAATAATTAGGATTTGTATGCATCATTCCCTGAAGTTAGTTTTCAGTACTAGGAAACAAATATGTATTTCAGGTGGATGAATATTTCTCAGAATAATCTTGTGAAATGTTGATTAAAAATCTACATACATGAACATGAATGAATTTAGAGAGTGTATATTAGACACATATATTTCATATTTTGAAAAATCTGGAGAGTGTATACACACACACACACACAAATAAAAAACACTCACAGACATTAAAAAGTAGCAATATAAATGCTAATCGAAATTCATCAGTAAATATATATCATCCACAGATGCAAAAATGTTTATTTTACTGAACATGAGTTTATGTATAATGTTGTTCTACTAGGACGCTCCCTATAGGTTGAATTTTCAGTTCCAACAGCGTTTAGGAGGAGTGATCTCTTCTCACAATTTGTATCTGCCAAGTCAGCCACCTCACAAAGATGTACGTGTGATACCTGGTAGGATTCTATATATGCATATAAATATATAAGTGTGAATAGGCTAAAGAGAAAGGGAAACATGAATTCTCATATTTGTTAACTTTAAAAACACATGGAGATCTTTTTCTATTAAACATTGACCAGATTTATAACTCCTACCTTGTATAATGCAAAATGCAAGTCCAACTATACAACATGCCTCCAATGAACTGCTTGTATTTCTATAGGTTTGTGTTATTTTTCTCTATCATATTAGGATGAGTTGTCTGAGTCTAGTAGGTATGGGTTAGTGTCAGGGATTCAGTATTTCAAAAGGAAACTTGGAAATTGAATCCAATTTGTATGCAAATATATGCTGCACAAATATCCTCCCACTCTCATCCAGAACAATGCCTTGAAATTACCTTCACCCCAAGTAAGACACAGTTAGAGGAGAATAGATAGAAAATCAGTGAATACATATCTGGAATGGAAAATGCTCAGGAGTTCACAACCTTGGAGGTTGTAGAGGAGTTTCCAAAAGTAAGGGACAGGGTAAACACTCCACAAACATGGAGCTCTGCTGGCCTAAAAACTTTTAGAGCAACTGCCTCTGAGTTTGGGAACGTGAAAATTATGTTGTTGTCAGGAGAATTGGCTTCCTTTGTAGTGAGACCATCAAAGCTGGGTCTGCCTCTATGTGACGTGGAGGACATGGTATCTTATTTTCCAATGAACATGAGGTAGCAGTGTTGATTTTCTTCTTTTTAGGTAAACTGTGGCCTCTGGGGACTAAGTGTCTCCCCGTTGGACTGTGAAGTCATTTGGTCCTCCTCCACTTTTTGTGAGGTTTTTGCTGCTGAACTGGGAGTTTGGTATTTGCTTCATGAAATTCAAGGAGTTCAACTGAGACACAGTGCTGGAGGGAGTTCTGCCATGTGCGGTGGTTAAGAGTCTGCAGAAGAACGCACCAACCACGCTTCTATCCCTCAAAGCTTGCCACATTGCATCCTTGTCCATAGCAACCTGATTCTGAACATTGCCCTGAATCCTCTTCATATAACAAGATGCCTTTAATTACAAGGGTCTGCTGGCTGCTTCATGTAATCCACAAGCCATTTGGAAGCCAATGGAAGATCCACAATGCTCCAACAGAGATGTTTTATCACACTCCTGCCCACCAAAGCTCTAGGCCCACTTCTCAGCAGGCTGCAACTTTCTGGCACCTCTGTTCTACACCATTTTCATGAAACCCAGTCAAGCAAGGCACTGTCTGGTACATCCATGATCAGCAACAGGACATCCAAAGGTTCTCCAGTGCCACCTGGTCATGGGAATTTCAAAAATTTCATGGTATTTATTTAGACATTTTTCAAGGATGAAGTTGGAGGCACTGTGGGTTTCAATTCATTCAGGAACCAGTAAATGGTGAGCAAGATTATTTCAACGAAAGCTCTGGAGAACCCTCACAGGCAAGGCTTCCCAAAGAATGGCCAAAAGGTCACATTAAGCCAGGCCCATTGAGGTCTACAATATGAGGTCCATGTGTGTTTTCACTCTCAACTATGGCTGCCAAGTCTTTCGAATGAAATCATGTGATATCTTGGCTGAAATTCCCAGAGCTCTGTGGAAAGCCACTCTGGGGCTAGATCTCAGTTTCCAAGGGTGACTCTCATACATGGCCTCTTAAATCACAACACAATACATGGCAATACTTCTCTGAGATCAGTTCCTGAACTCAGTCTATAAGGGGAATCACACCAGAGTTCAAGCCCAGGTAGACCTTGTTATGTCTTCCAACTGTCACACAAATATCCACAATTAAATCCAAAACACTTCCACATGGCACTCATCTTCTTCCATTTACACAATCATCATAACCTCTGGCTGGAGGTTTCCATGAGGGGTGTAGCCCAAGACAGTGTCCAATATAACCTCCCTTGTCCCTCTTTTGCCTAAAATCAGGGTGGCCAGGACATCCTTCCAGTGAACCAAGAGTGATCAAATAAGCCTGCCATTAATATGGCACTGCTTCTCCAATTTGAGGCCTACTGACTGTGTGTTTTAGATTCTTTATGTGAATTGGAGTCTCGAGAAAAACCAAGCACTTATGGGCTAGCCTCTGCAGGGTTTTGAGGAACACATTTGAACCAAATGATCACTGTTCTCACATGATGGAGAACAGGACACTTACAGAAGAATGCGAGAGACTTCATCCACACTGACTGCTCTTTTGTCCATTTTCGTTTTGGATGCACACATGGGATCCTTCTTTAGATCCATCAGGTGCTGAGAATCTAAGCCACAGTCTCACACAGGGCCAAAAGACTGATTCAGACACATCCCTTTCCAAAGCAATTAAGCAAAGAGCCACAGGTGATGCCCTTTCATTTCCATTTGAAAACTGTTTCTTTAGGCTCTACAATGGTGTGGCCTGAGGCAAAGGCCTTCCTGACATTCAGGGCAACAGAACAATTGATGAGCAAAAGGCCCAAAGCAGGGTTTCTTCACTTAGAATTTCCTGGTCAAACTGATATCTGAGTTTTCTGAGATGCTCCCATTTCTTTCAGCTATCCAGTACATGGCCATGTCACAGAGCTTGGAGGTGGTACATATTTTGGACACAAAACCATGAGCCTATTCTGGAGAGTGGCCAGAATTCAGGAAGAAAACCGGAACTTAGGAAGATTGTTGGAGTTGTCCACCCATAAGTCAAGCCGCAGTCCATTCATAAATTGGGCAGAATTCAGGAAGAAAACAGGAACTTAGGAAGATTGTTGGAGTTGTCCACCCATAAGTCAAGCCGCAGTCCATTCATAAATTGGGCAAGTTGAGTCTAGACAGGACACATCCAATGATTCATTCTCTTTTCTAATATCTAAAACCACGGACACAGTGGGATACACAGACAAAGAAACACTGGCCTTGTCAAACGACTTACCAGAAACAGTTCACTCCAAACCAAACAAACCGCCTTTCCTACCTATTCTCAGAACATGAGACAAAATCTCAAACCCACACCCACAAACACAAAGGAAGCTCCTTCCCCCAAGTAGGTCTGTGACTATTGGGAGTGTCCTCTGACTGGTGGGCCAAACTATGTTCTGATGAAATCGCCTGTCCTGTGTCACATATGGTCTCCTTGGCCAAATCTGTGAAGTTGTCACTAGCCAGCGGTGAGCCACTACCTGCTTTCTCAGGAAAGGCCCCTCTTTAGAGCTTTCCTGACATTTGTTCATCCTCACCTCAGTAGGTACCAAGAAAGACTGACTCTGTCCTTGGTAAATCCAAAAAATACGACCACTGGGACTGGGACTGAGACTGGCTCTGGGTGCCTGGCTTCCCGGATTCCAAGTTCAGAGAGTTCCATCACCAAGGAAGTGAGGTGAGATTACTTCCTTCAGGAATTCTTTGAGGTCATTGCCTTGGCAACCACTTTGTCCTAACTGTTGCTTACAATACTCCTATGAGATGGAGGCTGCCCTTTCTTCCTGTGACACTTTTACAAGTTAGAATGGTATATCAACCATAGGTACCCCGGAATAGCTCTCCACACATGCCTGGTTTGGTCTATCTTCTCTACATTAACAAGAGAGAGGCTTATTCAGACACAACCCTTCATCCTGGGAAGGTTGTTTGCGATGGAAGATGACATTTGCTCTCTCAGGTCCTTCATAGCTGCCTACATCTTCTCCAGGGATCAAGTCTGCATGGACATTTGAGGTTCTCAGCAGGAGGAAGATACCCTACATTCCTGTATTGTAAGACGAACTCTGTCCCTGCTCTTCTGCAAAGTTAGATTAAGGTAAGAGTGTATGGTTAGGGTTAATAACATGTTCGATTTGGGTTACGAATCATTGCGAAGGATGATTAATAGTATTGGGAACCTGCGATATTTATAAGATTATAGAGGTGAAATATAAGTATGGAAACAGAAATCTAGGTAAGATTTGAAGCCCAGAAGGGCATTAGGCCCTTGATTGGGATACTTAGCTTATAATTACGTTCTGCACAGATGTCTCAGATAAATCGATAATCAATGGCATAGGACCTTACACCTTGGATGATTGATTTTAGAAGAGAACATCCACTCAAATTGAGATAGTCAGTGGGATTAGGAAGGTAGTCAGTATCTTTAGGAAATAGAGTGAGTATAGGATTTGGGGCAAAAGTTCTGTAGCAATAGGGTTTTTGTTATAGAGTGAATGTAAATTTCAGCACATGTGAAGAGTCAGTCACATGATGAACTGGGGAAAATATGTAAAAAGGAAAATATCAATACAGACATTATGAAATGAGGCAATTATACAGTGAGTGATAGGATTAGACATTTTCAATAGGGTTGAGATTGAATACATAATCTTAGGGAGAAACAAATATGTCGTCACCAATAGGAATGACATTTGAAAGCATTAGGCAACCTGGACATTTATCGTTTTAGTAATCCATGTTCACTTTCCATTTAGGATTTGGTACAATCATAAGTGTGATCTTTGCATTTTGTGCCCAGAAAAATATTGTGATCAAATGTGTATGTAGATCATATGACATGAGTATTTCTTCCACCATTACTGGGAGCAATATTTGAAGACATATAAATTAGTATTGGGGGTACAAAGTGGTGTACCCTGTGTCTTTGAATATAGAGATAATGCATGAATAGACCATACTGTGAATAAATATTATAACTGGTTCCACTTTAAATAATGGATTGAATTGATATCTGAAAATATATAGGAAATCATATATTGACATACAATCATTCACTCCAACCAGTTATATATCTAATGGTAATCTTAGGGTTATTGTTTATCATGAAGTGTGTGTGAGTTTTGTTTCAAAAGTGATTATGGAAATCGAAAATAATATGTTTGGAAAAAAGTCTCATAAAAAGACCAATCAAGAAATATGGAGGAATTCATGTGTTCTGAAGCAGGAAGTGATTGAAAGTGAAACAAGTGCCTATAAATTTTCTAAATTGTGAATGAAATATATATCCTGTTATGTGCATAAACTGATGAAATAGTAATGTACCAGTGTTGAATAAAAGTGAACGTCAAAATACACATCATGTCCAATAGGAATCTACTTGCATTGATGTTAAACTGGGTCAGTTACTGTAGAAATATTAGAATTGCATGCATTATTCACCAGAGAGGTTTTTTTTATTTTTATTTATGGTTGTTCAAAACATTACATAGTTCTTGATATATCATATTTTACACTTTGATTCAAGTGGGTTATGAACTCCCATTTTTACCCTGTATACAAATTGCAGAATCACATCAGTTACACATCCATTGATTCACATATTGCCATACTAGTGTCTGTTGTATTCTGCTGCCTTTCGTATCCTCTACTATTCCCCCTGGCCTCCCCGCCCCTCCCCACTTCTCTCTCTACTCCCTCTACTGTAATAAATTTCTCCCCCTTGTATTATTTTTCCCTTTCCCCTCAATTCCTCTTGTATGTAATTTTGTATAACCCAGAGGGTCTCCTTCCAATTCCATGCAATTTCCCTTCTCCCTCCCTTCCTCCTCTCATCCCTGTTTAATGTTAATCATCTTGTCATGCTCTTCATCCCTATCTGTTCTTAGTTACTCTCCTTATATCAAAGAAGACATTTGGCATTTGTTTTATAGGAATTGTGTAGCTTCACTTAGCATAATCTAGTCTAATGCAATCCATTTCCCTGCAAATTCTATGATTTTTTATTTTTCAATGCAAAGTAATAATCCATTGTGTATAAATGCCACATTTCTTTTATCCATTTTTCTATTGAAGGGCATCTAAGTTGGTTCCACAGTCTTGCTGTTGTGAATTGTGCTGCTATGAACATCGATGTAGCAGTGTCCCTGTAGCATGCTCTTTTTAGGTCTTTAGTGAATAGACCAAGAAGGGCAATAGCTGGGTCAAATGGTGGTTCCATTCCAAGCTTTCCAAGAAATCTCCATACTGCTTTCCAAATTGGCTGCACCAATTTGCAGTCCCACCAGCAATGTACAAGTGTACCTCTTTTCCCACATCCTTGCCAGCACTTCTTGTTGTTTGACTTCATAAGGGCTGCTAATCTTACTGGAGTGAGATGGTATCTTAGGGTGGTTTTGATTTGCATTTCTCTGACTGCTGGAGATGGTGAGCATTTTTTCATGTACTTGTTGATTGATTGTATGTCCTCATCTGAGAAGTGTCTGTTGAGGTCCTTGGCCCATTTGTTGATTGGGTTATTTGTTATCTTATTGTCTAATTTTTTGAGTTCTTTGTATACTCTGGATATTAGGACTCTATCTGAAGTGTGAGTAGTAAAGATTTCTTTCCAGTATGTAGGCTCCCTATTTACCTCTTATTGTTTCTTTTGCTGAGAAAAAACTTTTTTAGTTGAGTAAGTCCCATTTGTTGATTCTAGTTATTAACTCTTGTACTATAGGTGTCCTATTGAGGAATTTGGAGCCCAACCCCACAGTATGTACATCGTAACCAAATTTTTCTTCTATCAGACAGTGTGTCTCTGATTTGATATCAAGGTCCTTGATTCATTTTGAGTTAACTTTTGTGCATGGTGAGAAAAAGGGATTCAGTTTCATTTTGTTATATATGGATTTTCAGTTTTACCAACACCATTTGTTGAAGATGCTATCCTTCCTCCATTGCATGCTTTTAGCTCCTTTATCAAATATAAGATAGTTGTAGTTTTGTTGATTGGTTTCTGTGTCCTCTATTCTGTACCATTGGTCCACCTGCCTGTTTTGGTACCAGTACCATGCTATTTTTGTTACTATTGCTCTGTAGTATAGTTTGAAGTCTGGTATCGCTATACCGCCTGATTCACACTTCCTGCTTAGCATTGTTTTGCAATTCTGGGTCTTTTATTTTTTCATATGAATTTCATGATTGCTTTCTCTATTTCTACAAGAAATGCCTTTGGGATTTTGATTGGCATTGGATTAAACCTATAGAGAACTTTTGGTAATATCGCCATTTTGATGATGTTAGTTCTGCCTATCCATGAACAGGGTATATTTTTACATCTTCTAAGATCTTCTATTTCTCTCTTTAGGGTTCTGTAGTTTTCATTGTATAAGACTTTCACCTCTTTTGTTAGGTTGATTCCCATTTTTTTTTTTTTTAGGATATTGTGAATGGAGTGGTTGTCCTCATTTCCATTTCAGAGGATTTGTCACTGATATACAGGAATGCCTTTGATTTATGCGTGTTGATTTTATATCCTGCCACTTTGCTGAATTCATTTATTAGCTCTATTAGTTTCTTTGTAGAACCTTTTGGGTCTGCTAGGTATAGAATCATGTCATCTGCAATAGTGATAATTTAAGTTATTCTTTTCCTATTTATATGCCTTTAATTTCTTTCATCTGTCTAATTGCTCTGGCCAGTCTTTTGAGAACTATATTGAACAGAAGTGGTGAGAGCGGGCATCCCTGTCTTGTTCCAGATTTTGGAGGGAATGTCTTCAATTTTTCTCCATTCAGAATGATGCTAGCCTGCGGTTTAGCATAGATTGTTTTTACAATATTGAGGAATGTTCCTGTTATTCCTAGTTTTTCGAGAGTTTTGAACATAAAGGGATGCTGTACTTTGTCGAATGCTTTTTCTGCATCTATCTAGATGATAATATGGTTTTTATTTTTAAGTCTATTGATGTGGTGAATAACACTTATTGATTTTCGTATATTGAACCCTCCTTGCATCCCAGGGATGAACCCTACTTGATCATGGTGCACATTTTTTTGATATGTTTTTGTATCTGATTTGCCAGAATTTAATTTAAGATTTTTGCATTTAGGTTCATTAGAGATATCGGTCTTTAGTCTTCTTTCTTTGAAGTGTCTATCTGGTGTAGGAATCAGGGTGATATTGGCCTCGTAGAATGAATTTGGAAGATCTCCCTCTTTTTCAATTTTCTGAAATAGCCTGAGTAATTTGTCTGCAACACAAAGGTGAATGGCATCCTGAAATTACCTGTTCTATAGCTGAATGAGCTTCGATCAGTCAAAAACAGGGATGGTGACATCAGCTCTCCAAGATAGTGGCCGCTGGCTTCCTCTGTGGTCTGACCGGTGTGGAGAACCGAATTGGACCGCATCCTTACCCATCTCAAACAAAGAATTCAGCACTTAGCACAGTGATTGCATACCTGGCAGGAGCCCACAGAATCCACACCGCTGTATATTTGCATTGCTATCTCTTCGTTTCCCAGTGCGCGCCGCAGACTCTAGCCACAGACCGATTTCCTGAATAAGCAGCATGACGCTCCATGCGGACAAATCACTCGTGTTTGAGCTCGCGTAGCTGATCCTCGTGAGATGGAAATATGTCCACTAGGTTTTGGAGCACCCCAATTTTGCTGGAAATTTCTAACAAGATATATTTTAGCCGTTATAACTCGTCATTCTCCCGCACAGTGACGCGGTACATGGGGGTGATGCACTCCCTTCACCACCATCATATGATCCCCCGAAGTTAGTTTTCAGTACTAAGAAACAAATATGTATTTCTGGTGGATGAATAATTCTGAGAATATTCTTGTGAAAACTTGATTATTAATCCAAATACATGAATATGAGTGAATTTAGGGAGTGTATAATAAGAAAAATATACTTCATATTTTGAAAAATCTGGAGAGTGAATATATATATATATATATATATATATATATATATATATACACACACACACACATACACACACAGACATTAAAAAGTAGCATTATGTATGCCAATCGAA
Source organism: Callospermophilus lateralis (assembly GCF_048772815.1). NCBI lineage: Eukaryota > Metazoa > Chordata > Mammalia > Rodentia > Sciuridae > Callospermophilus > Callospermophilus lateralis. The sequence continues at coordinate 245,984 of NW_027512860.1, forward strand.
ATTCACCACGAAGTAATATATCATCCACAGATCCAAAAATATTCATTTTAATGAACATGGATTTATGTTGTTCAAATAAGAAGCTCACTCATATGTTGTATTTTCAGTTCCAACAGCGTTTAGTAGGAGTGATCTCTTCTCACAATTTGCAGCTGCCAAGCCAGCCACCTCACAAAATGTACGAGTGATACCAGGTAGAATTCTAAATGTGCATATGAAAATACATGTGATGAATAGGCTACAGAGAAAGGGGGACAGTTATTCACATATTTGTTAACTTTTAAAACACATGGAGAACTATTTCAATTAAAATTCGCTAGATTTATAACACCTACCATTTATCATACGAAAGGCAAGTCCAACTATACACCATGCCTCCTGTGAACCTCTTGTATTTCTATTCTGTTTGGGTTATTTTTCTCCACCTATTAGGATTAGAAGTCAAAGTCTAGTAGGGTATGTGTTAGTGTCAGGGATTCAGTATTTTGAATGGAAAATTGGAAAATGTATCCAATGTGTATGCAAATATGTGCTACACAAAAAATTCCCACTCTCATTCAGCACAATGCCTTGACATTACCTTTGCCCCACATAAGACACAATTAGAGGAGAAGAGTTAGAAAATCTGTGAATACATATGTGGAATGAAAAATGCTCAGGAGTTCACAAATTTGCAGGTGGTAAAGGAGTTTCCAAAAGTAAGGGACAGGGTAAAAACTCCACAAACATGAAGTTCTGCCAGCCTAACATCTGGAGAAACTGCCTCTGAGGTTGGGCAATGAAATATATGCTGTTGTCAGGAGCATTAGTTTCATTTGTTGTGAGACCATCATAGCTGAGTCTTCATCTATGTGATCTGGATGACATGGATTCTTATTTTCCAATGAACATGAGGCAGCAGTGCTGAATTTTCTATTTGTAGGTAACCTGTGGCCACTGGGGTCTAAATGTCTCCCCTTGTGGACTGTAATTCCATTTGGTCATCCTCCACTATTCGTGGTATTTCTTGCTGCTGCACTGGGAGTTTGGTATTTGCTTCATGAAATACAAGGAGTTCAACTGGGACACAGTGCTGAAGTGAGTTCTGTCAAGTGTGGTGGGTCAGGTTCGTCAGGAGAATGCACCAACCAGGCTTCTATCCCACATAGCTTGCCCCATTTTCCATAGCAACCTGATTCTGAACATTGCCCTAAAACCTCTCCATATAACAATATGCTTTTACATATAAGGGTCTACTGGCTGCAAAATGTCAGTCACAATCCATTTGGAAGCCAATGGCAGATTCACATGCCCCCACCACAGATGTTTTATTACACACCTGCCATCCACTACTCTAGTACAACTACTCAGCAGGATCCAACTTACTGGCATCTCTGTTAAACACCATTTTCATAAAACCCAGTCAATCAAGGCACTGTCTTGTATACTCATGATCAGCAACAGGACATTCAAGTGTTCTCCAGAGCTACCCGGTGATGGGAATTTCAAAAATTTCATGGTATTGATCTAGCCAATTTTCAAGGATGAAGTTGGAGTCACTGTGGATTTCAATTCACTCAGAAACCATTAAATGGTGAGGAAGCTCATTTCAATGAAAACTCTGGAGAATTCTTACAGGCAAGGCTTCCAAAAGTGCCCAAAAGTCAGATTAAGCCAGGCCCATTGAGGTCTACAATGTATGTTCCATGTGTGTTTTGACTCTCAAATATGGCTGCCAAGTCTTTAAGAATAATATCATGTGATATCCTGGCTGAGATTCCCTGTGCTCTGTGGAAAGTCACCTTGAGCCTAGATGTCACTTTCCAAGGACAACTCTCATGCATGGCCATCTAAAATTCCAACACAATTCCTGGCAATAATTCTCTGAGATCAGTAAAAGAACTCAGTCTCTAAGGGGAATCACACCAGAGTGCAAGCCTAGGTGGACCCAGTGATCTCTTCCAACCGCCAGACATATGTCCACAATTAAAACCAAACACTCTCACATGGCCCTCATCTTCTTCCATATAGACACTCATCATATCCTCTGGCTGGAGGTTTCCATAAGGGACGCAGCCCACGACAGTGTCTAAAATAAGCTCCCTGCCCCTCATTTGCCTAAAGTCAGGGTGGCCTGGACTCTCTTCCTGTGAACCAGTAGTGATCAAATAGGCCTGCCTTTAATATTGCTTGGCTTCTCCAACTTGAGGCCTTCTAGCTTTGGGGTTTAGATTCTTTAAGTGAATTGGAGTCATAAAAATCAAGCACCTATGGCCTAGCCTCTGCAGGGCTTTGAAGAACTCATTTGACCCAAAGGATCCCTATTCTCACTTGATGAATATCAGGAACCTACCAGAGGAAGGCAAGAGAGTTCATCAACAATATCTGATCTTTTTGCCATTTTGGTTTTGGATGCACGCATGGGATCTATCTTTAGATCCATCAGGTGTGAGAATCTAAGCCACAGCCTCACACAGGGCCAACAGGCTGATTCAGACATATCCCAATCCTAAGCAATTAAGCAAAGAGCCACAGGTGATGCCCTTTCATTTCCATTTGAAAACTCTTTTCTTCAGGCTTCACAAAGTGGTGGCTTGAGGCAAAAAACTTCCTGACATTCAACAGAACAATAGGTAAGCAGAAGGACCAAAGCAGGGTTTCTCCACTGAGACTTTCCTGGTCAACAGATATCTGAGATTTCTGAGATGCTAGCCATTTCCTTCAGCTTCCAGTACATAACAATGTCACAGATCTTGGAGGCGGTACAAATCTTGGACACAAAACCATGATACTATTCTGGAGAGTCGCCAGAATTGAGAGAGAAAACAGGAAATTAGGAAGCTTGTAGGTGTTGCCCATCCATAAGGCAAGCCAGAGTCCACTCATGAATTGGGCAGGATGAATTCTGGGAAGCTTTCTACTAGACAGAACACATCCATTGATGCATTGTCTTTTCTAATGTCTACAACAATGGACTCAGTGGGATACACACACACATAGGAACACTCGCCTTGTCAAAGGACTTAATACAAATATTCCACTCCATTCCAAACAAACCGCCTTTCCTACCTATCCTCAGAACATGAGACAAAACCACAAACTCACACCCACACCCACAAAGGCACCTCCTTCCCCCTAGTAGGTCTGTGACTCCCCGGAGTATCCTCTGACTAGTGAGCCATACTATGTTCCTCCAAAATGACCTCTCCTGTCTCAGATCATGTCTGCTTGGCCAACTCTGTGAAGTTCTCAAGAGCCAGCGGTGAGGCACTACCTGCCTTCTCAGGAAAAGCCCCTCTTCAGAGGTTTCCTGGCATTTGGCCTTCCTCACATCTGTAGGTACCAAGAAAGACTGACTCTGTCCTTGGTAAATCCAAACATGTCAGACCACTGGGACTAGGACAGAGACTGTCTCTGGGTGCCTGGATTCCTGGATTTCAAGTTCAGAGAGTTCCATCACCAAGGAAGTGAGGTGAGATCACTTCCTTCAGGATCTGAATTATGTCACTGCCTTGGCAACCACTTTGTCCTAACAGTTGCTTCCAAAATACTATGAGGTGGAGGCTGCCCTGATTTTCATGGGACACTTTCTCTAGTTAGAATGTTATATCAACCGTAAGCACCCGGGAACAGCTTCCACACAGGACTGGTTTGGTCCATGTTCTATACATTAAGAAGAGAGAGATTGATTCAGACACAACCCTTCATCCTGACCAGGATGTTTGCCATGGAAGATGACTTTTGCTTTCTGAGGTAATTCATAGCTGCCTTCATCTTCACCAGGGATCACTTCTGCATGAACATTTGAGTTTCTCAGCAGGTGAACATCCCCTAGATTCCTGTAGTTTAATACACACACTGTTCCTGCTCTCCTGCAAAGTTAGTGTATGGTTAGGGTTAATAATATGTTCGATTTGGGTTAGGAATCATTCTGCAGGATGAATAATGAGATTGGGAACCTGCGATATTTATAAGAATATATAGGTGAAATATATGTATGAAAACGGGAATCTAAGAAGGATTTGAAGCCCAGAAGGGCATTGAGCCCTTGATTTGGATACTTAGTGTTGAATTATGTTCTGTACAATTGTCTCAGTTAAATCGAAATACAGTGGCATAGGACCTTGTACCTTGGATGATTGAATGTAGAAGAGAACATCCAGTCAAAAAGGAATAGTCAGTAGGATTAGGAAGATAGTCAGTAGGTTTAGGAAGAAGAGTGAGTATATGATTTGGAATAAAAAGCTTCTTTAGCAATAGGGTTTCATTGGGAGAGTGAATGTAAATGTCAGCACATGTGAAGAGTTAGTCACAATGATGAACTGGGGAAAATGTGTAGGAAAGCAGGTGTCAATAGAGACATTACGAAATCAGGCAAAGTATAAAGTGAGTCATAGGATTAGACATTTTCAACAGGGTTGAGTTTGAATACATAATCATAGGAAAAAACAAATATCTCGTCACGAATGGGAATGACATTTGAGAGCATTAGGCAACCTGGACATGGATGTTATTAGTTATCCACGTTCACTTTCCTTTTAGGCTTTTGTACAATCATAAGTGTTACATTTTTATGTTTTTTTTTTTGTTCAGAATATTACTGTGATAAAATGTATATGTAGATCAGGTGACATGAGTATTTCTTTCACCATTTTTGGGGGCAATATTTTGAAGACGTATACATTAGTATTAGGGGTACAAAGAGGTGTACCCTGTGTCTATTAATCTAGAGATAATGCATGAATAGACCATACTATGAATAAATAACGAAACTGATTCCACTTTAAATAATGGATTGAATTGATATGTGAAAATATATAAGAAATCTTATATTGATATACAATCATTCATTCCAACCAGTTATATATCTAATGGTAATATTAGGATTATGGTTTATGAAGAATGGTGTTTGAGTTTTGCTTTATACGTGATGATGTTAAACAAAAATAATGTGTTTGGAAAGAAGTCTCATGAAAAGACCAGTCAAGAAACATGGAGGGATACATGTGTTCTGAATCAGGAAGTGACTGATCGTGAAACAAATGCCTATAAATTTTCTAATTTGTGACAGAAATATATATCCCATGATTTGCATAAACTGAAGACATAGTAACGTACAAGTGTTGAATAAAAATGAAAGTCAAAATACACATCATGTCCCCTAGAAATCAACTTGCATTGATTTTAAACTGGCTAAGTAACTGTAGAAATATTAGGGTTTGTATGCACCATTCACTGAATTTAGTTTTCAGTACTAGGAAACAATATGTATTTCAGGTGGATGATTATTTCTGAAAATAATCTTGTGGAAAGTTGATTATAAATCCATAGATATGAATATGAATGAATTTAGGGAGTGCATAATAAGACACATATATTTCATATTTTGAAAAATCTAAAGAGTGTATATATATATATATATATATATATATATATATATACATATACATATACATATATATATACACACACACGCAAAAGCACAGATATTAAAAAGTAGCAATACAGGAGATCCATTATGAAGGCAGGCATGGAGAAATCAAGTTTCTGATCTCTTCAGCTGCGCGGGCATAGGGAGTCGTAAACTGTCTAAATGCTGTTTGCTCAGAATCACTAGGCAATATTGACCTGTTGTGAATCTGGGGTGAACAGTCTGGGCCCCTCAGAACACACACAAAGCCCGGATTGGCTGCATTCAAGCTTAGATTCGTCTGGTTTTTGTGACTCAGCACTAACATTCCCGCTGAAATAACTGGTCGGGCTTTCTGAATTGAGAGTTAAAAGCCAACTGAGCCTTCATAGGCAGTGGCCACAGGATTGAAATGGGGCTTGGGAGAGATAGTCAGGACCCACCTGTTGCATTGGTCACCCAGCAAAGGGAACGAACGGTCACCATTTGAATGGGATACCACCATGGCAGAGAACTGACGTCACAGGCGGAGGAGATAACTTCATTGAAACCAGCGCGACAAGTGTGTAATCCCATTGCCATATCTCTCAACAACGCAGGGAAACCTCAAGGGCCCTTCCCACCTCTGCCGTAATGGCCCCTCCCAGCTCTCCAAGGAGCGTGATACCCAGACCTAGGGAATCAAGATTGGCTCGGGACTCGCGGCGTGGAATTCCCTGCTACCGCTCCCACCAGTGCTGACAATTGAGGTCTCTTACACCACCTACCGGGGCCATGGCTCCTGAAGGGCAAGCAAATTCGCTGGAGGTTCTCAGCCCCAAGCTCTACAAACTTATTGTCTGAGGAAGGCAAACAAGGAGAGTGTGCCCAGGCGTTCATGGAAACAGGGCTACCAGGAGCAGAGGCCTGGTTTGTAACCAGTATTGTGGTGAGCATCACAGGTGAGTGGGGCCTGGCTTGAGGAAGCACAAGAGAAAGCCCTAGGCACTCAGAATTGGAGACCCGCCCAGTCTGGGAGGAAGAGCTGCTGCACAGTGATTGGTTCTCACTTTTTGAGAGGAGAAGCTTGGCCCAGTGCGCACAGCTCCACCTACTGGAAGAGAAGTTATTTGAACTCTAGGACTGCATGTATTATTATTATTTTTTTATTTGTTTTTTTTTTCTTTCATTTTCATTTTTGTTATTGTTGTTCTTTAACTTTTTAAAATGTTTTTATTTTTTAATTTTTTTATTTTATTATTATTATTATTATTTTAAATTTTAATTTTCAATTTTTTAATCATCATCATTACTTAAAACTTTCTTTCTTTATTTTCTATTTTTTTCTTTTGTCTTTTCATTTCTTTTCATTTTTCTTATTCCCCCTTCCTTGAATTCTACCTGCCTACTCTCATTCTCTTTAGTGACTTCTCCCTTCCCTTCTAATATCTTTCCTCCCAAGCATCAAATAAATTTATAAGAGTAAGCAGTAACTCAGTAGTCAAACAGAAGAAGAAGTAACATGAGCAGCATATAAAAACAAAGAAGAAAAGGATTATGAACAATGAAGGACAGCCTAAATATTCAAGAGCACCTAGAGTCATCAGAAAAATGGTCATATAAAGAACTCAAGTAATACCTTAGACAGATGGAATGGAACCTTAAAGAGGATACGAGACAGCAAAAACAAACAGTGATAAAACGCATTGAAAATGAATTACATAAACAGATAAAATGAGAAATTAAGCATCTTTATCAGGAGATAGAGATTATTAGAAAAATCAAACAATAATTCTAGAAATGAAGGAAATGATAAACCAAATTAAAAACTCAATTGAGAGTATCACTAACAGAGTAGAGCAAGTAGAAGACAGAATGTCAGATAATGAAGACAAAATATATCATCTTGAAAAAAGTCTAGCCAACAAAGAAATGCTGTAAAAAATTATGAGAAAACATTCAAGAGATATGGGATAACATAAAAAAAACAAACTAATGAGTCATATGGATAGAGGAAGGTACAGAGATTAAAACCAAGGGAATGAGAAACCTGGTGAATGAAATAATTACAGAAAACTTTCCAGAAATAAAAATGGAAACGGATAAACAAATTGTAGATGCTTACAGGACACCGAGCACACAAAATCACAGTAGACCAATGCCAAGACACATTGTTATAAAGATATCCAATATACAGAACAAAGAGAAAATATTAAAAGCTACCAGAGAAAGGAGGCAGATTACAATCATTACAATCAGGGGTAAACCAAAAAGTTTAACAATGGATTTTTCATCATAGACGCTGGAAGTGAGAAGATCCTGGAACAACGTACTTCAAACACTGAAAGACAATGGATGCCAACCAAGAATTATGTATCCAGCAAAATTAAGCTTAAGATAAGACAATGAGATAAAAATATTTCATGATAAACAAAAGCTAAAAGAATTTCAGCCAGATAACCAGCATTGCAAAGCATCTTGAGCAAAACACTACACGAGGAAGAAATGAAAATCAACAACGAAAACCATCAGTGAGAAGTGCCTCAGTAATGACAGAGGGAAGGGGAAAAGCAAATCATGGAGAATCAAACTAATTAAAAAATATATATATAAAAACATGGGTGGCAGTACAAACCATATATCAATAGTAACTCTAAATGATAATGGCTTAAACACTCGAATAAAGTGACATTGGCTTGTAACTTGAAATAAAAAAAAAATCCAACAATATGTTGCCTCCAAGGGAAACATCTGAATGGAAAAGACATACACAGGCTGAAGGTGAAAGATTGGGAAAATTTATACCATGCACACGGTCCTCGAAAGCAAGCAGGGGTGGCCATCCTCCTATCGAATAAAATCGACCTCAAGACTAATTTAATCAAAGGGATAAGGAAGGACTTTATATACTGTTAAAAGAAACCATTCACCGACAAGACATAACAATTATCAATATTCACGCAGCAAATAATGGTGCTGCGACGTTCATAAAACAATTTATCCTCAAGTTCAAGAATCAAATAGACCACAATACAATAATTATGGGTGACTTCAACTCACCTCTCTCACCATTGGACAGATCCTCCAAACAAAAGTTGAATAAAGAAACTATAGAACTCAATATCACAATCAATACTCTATACTTAACTGACATATATAGAATATATCAACCATCATCAAGTGGATATACTTTTTTCTCACCAGCACATGGATCCTTCTCAAAAATAGACCATATGTTATGCCATAGGGCAACCCTCAGTAAATATAAAGGGGTGGAGATAATACCATGAATTTTTTGTGATCATAATGGAATGAACCTGGAAACCAATGATAAAGAAGGAAGAAAAAATCATACATCACATGCAAAATGAAGAATATGTTACTGAATGATCAATGGGTTACAGAAGACATAAAGGAGGAAATCAAAAAATTCTTAGAGATAAATGAAAATACAGACACAACATATCAGATTCTATAGGACACAATGAAAAGAAGTTTTAAGAGGTAAATTCATCACCTGGAGGTCATTCCTCAAAATAGAAAAACAAACAAACAAACAAATGAGCTCACACTTCATCTCAAAGCCCTAGAAGAAGAAGAGCAAAACAACAGAAAATGTAGCAGAAGGAAAGAAATAATTAAAATCATAGCGAAATTGAAACAAAAGAAACTATTGAAAAAATTAACAAAACTAAAAGGTGCTTCTTCAAAAAGATAAATAAGATCGACAGACCCTTAGCCATGCTAACGAAGAGAAGAAGAGAGAGAACTCAAATTACTAACATACGGGATGAAAAAGGCAATATCACAACAGATGCTACATAAATACAGAAGAAAATTAGAAATTATTTTGAAAAACTGTATTCCAATAAAATAGAAAATAGTGAAGACATCGATAAATTTCTTAAGTCATATGATTTGACCAGACTGAGTCAGGAGGAAACACACAATTTAAACTGACCAATATCAATGGATGAAGTAGAAGAAGCAATCAAAAGACTACCAACCAAGAAAAGCCCAGGAACGGATGGGTATACAGCAGAGTTTTACAAAACCTTTAAAGAAGAATTAATACCAATACTTTTCAAGTTATTCAGGAAATAGAAAAACTGGAAGCTCTGCCAAATTCATTCTATGAGGCCAACATCACCCAGATTCTGAAACCAGACAAAGACACCTCAAAGAAAGAAAACTACAGACCAATATCTCTGATGAACCTAGATGCAAAAATCCTCATTAAAATTCTGGCGAATTGGATACAAAGGCACATCAAAAAAATTGTGCACCATGATCAACTTGAATTCATCCCTGGGATGCAAGGAGGCTTCAATATATGGAAATCAATAAATGTTATTCACAACATCAATAGACTTAAAGATAAGAACCATATGATCATCTTGATAGATGCAGAAAAACCATTCAACAAAGTAGAGCATTCCTTTATGTTCAAAACATTTTAAAAACTAGGGATAACAGGAACTTACCTCGACATTGTAAAAGATAACTATGTTAAGCCTCAGGCTAGCATCATTCTGAATGGAGAAAAATTGAAGGCATTCACTTTAAAATCTGGAACAAGGCAGAGATATCCTCTATCACCACTTCTATTCAATATAGTTCTCGAAAAACTGGCCAGAGCAATTAGAGAGATGAAAGACATTAAAAGCATAAAAATAGGAAAAGAAGAACTTAAATTATCACTATTTGTAGATGACATGATTCTATACATAGAAGACCCAAAGGGTCTACAGAAAAAACTACTAGAACTAATAAATGAATGCAGCAATGTGGCAGGATATAAAATCAACATGCATAAATCAAAGGCATTTCTGTATATCAGCGACAAAACTTCTGAAACAAAAATGAGTCAAAACACTGCATTCCCAATTTCCTCAAAATAATTAAATACTTGGGAATCAACCTAACAAAAGAGGTGAAAGATTTATATAATGCAAACTACAGAACCCTAAAAAGAGAAATAGAATAAGATCTTAGAAGATGGAAAAATATACCCTGTTCATGGATAGGCAGAACTAACATCATCAAAATTGCTATATTACCAAAAGTTCTCTATAGGTTTAATACAATGCCAATCAAAATCCCAAAGGATTTTTTTTTGTAGAAATAGATAAAGCAATCATGAAATTCAAATGGAAAAATAAAAGACCCAGAATAGCAAAAGCAATTCTAAGCAGGAAGTGTGAATCAGGCAGTATAGTGATACCAGATTTCAAACTATATTACAGAGCATTCATAACAAAAACAGCATGGTACTGGTACCAAAACAGGCGGGTGGACCAATGGTACAGAATGGAGGACACAGAGACTAATCCAAAAATCTACAACTGTCTTATATTTGATAAAGGAGCTAATGGCCTGCAATGGAGGAAGGATAGCATCTTCATCAAATAGAGTTGGGTAAACTGGAAATCCATATGCAACAAAATGAAACTGAATCCCCTCCTCTCGCCATGCACAAAAGTTAACTCAATGTGGATCAAGGAGCTAGATTCAAATCAGAGTCTCTGCGTCTGATAGAATAAAAAGTTGGCTCCTATCTACATATTGTGTGGTCAGGCTCCAAATTCCTTAATAGGACACCCATAGAATAAGAGTTAATAATAAGAATCAACAAATGGGACTTACTTAAACTGATTTTTTTTTCTTAAAGAGAGAAACAATAAGAGAGGTAAATATGGAGCCTACATCATGGGAACAAATTTTTAGTCCTCACCCTTCACATGGAGCCCTAATATCCAGAGTATACAAAGTATACAAAGAACTCAGAAAATTAGACAATAAGATAACCAATAACCCAATGGGCCAAGGACCTGAACAGAAACTTCTCAGAGGAGGACATAGAATCAATTAACAAGTACATGAAAAAATGCTCTCCATTTCTAGCAGTAAGAGAAATGCAAATAAAAACCACCCTAAAATACCATCTCAATCCAGTGAGATTGGCAGCCATAATGAAGTCAAACAACAACAAGTGCTGGCGAGGATGTGGGGAAAAGGGTACTCTTGTACATTGCTGGTGGGACTGAAAACTGGTGCGCCCAATTTGGAAAGCAGTATGGAGATTCCTGGGAAATCTGGGAATGGAAGCACCATTTGATCCAGCTATTGCCCTTCTCGGACTATTCCCTGAAGACCTTAAAAGAGCGTACTATAGGGATACTGCCACATCGATTTTCATAGCAGCACAATTCACAATTGCTACACTGTGGAACCAACCCAGATGCCCTTCAATAGATGAATGGATAAAAAATGTGACTTTTATATACTATGGAGAATTACGCAGCACTAAAAAATGACCAAATCTTGGAATTTGCAGGGAAATTCATGGCACTGAGCACATTATGGTTAGTGAAGCTAGCCAATCCCTAAAAAACAAATGCCAAATGTCTTGTTTGATATAATGAGAGCACCTAAGAACAGAACAGGGAGGAAGAGCATGAAGAAAAGATTAACATTAAGCAGAAACATGAGGTGGGAGGGAAAGGGAGAGAAGAGGGAAATTGCATGGTAATGGAGAGAGACACTTATTGTTACACAAAATTACATATAAGAGGTTGTGGGAAAATAAACAAGGAGAGAAATGATTTAGAGTAGGTATGGTAGAGAGAGAAGATGGGAAGATAGGGGAGTGGGGATAGTAGAGTATAGGAAAGGTAGCAGAATACAACAGTAACTAATAAGGCATTATGTAAAAATATGGATGTGTAACTAATGTGATTCTGCAATCTGTATTTGGAGTAAAAATGGGAGTTCATAACCCACTTGAATCTAATGTATGAAATATGATATGTCAAGAGCTTTGTAATGTTTTGAGCAACCAATAAAAGAAAAAAAAAGTAGCAATATATATGCCAATAGAAATTCATCATGAAATGTATATAATCCACAGATCGAAAAATATTCATTTTACTGAACATGGATTCATGTATAATGTTTTTCAACTAGGAAGCTCACCCATAGGTTGAATTTTCAGTTCCAACAGCGTTTAGGAGGAGTGATCTCTTCTCTCAATTTGCATCTACCAATTCAGCCACCTCACAAGTGTATACGAGTGATATCAGGTAGAATTCTATATGTGCATATAAACATACATGTGCTGAATAGGCTACAGAGAAAGGGAGATAGGGATTCACATATTTGCTAATTTTAAAAACACATGTAGAACTATTTCAACAAAAAATTGACTAGACTTATAACTCCTACATTATATAATGCAAAAGGCAATTCCAACTATACACCATGCGTCCTTTGAACTGCTTGTGTTTCTTCTCTTTTTGGCTTATTTTTCACCATCATATTAGGATTATTAGAGACTAGTAGGGTATGGGTTATAGTGTCAGGGATTCAGTATTTCAAATGGAAATTGAAAAATGAATCCAATGTGTATGTAAATATGTGCTACACAAAAATCTTCCCACTCACATCCAGAACAATGCCTTGACATTACCTACGCCGCAAGTAAAACACAATTAGAGTAGAAAAGTGTGAAAATCTATGAATACAAATATGGAATGGAATATGCTCGGGAGTTCACAACCTTGGAGGTGGTAGAGGAGTTTCCAAAAGTAAAGGACAGGGTAAACACTCCACAAACAAGGAACTCTGCTGGCCTAAGAATTCTTGGGAAACGGCTTCTGAGGTTGGGCACTTGAAATATATGTTGTTGTCATGAGCTTTAGCTTACTTTGTAGTGAGACCATCAAAGCTGGGTCTGCATCTATGTGACCGAAAGACATGGTTTCTTATATTCCAATGAACATGAGGCAGCAGTGCTCAATTCTCTCTTTGTAGCTAAACTGTGTCCATTGGAAGCTAAGTGTCTCCCGGTGGGGACTGTGAAGACATTTGGTCATCCTCCACTTTTCGTGGTATTTCTTGCTTCTGCACTGGGAATTTGGTATTTGCTTCACAAAACACAAAAAGTTCATCTGGGATACAGTGCTGGAGGGAGTTCTGTCACGTGTGGTGGGTCAGGGTCTGCAGGAGAATGCACCAACCAGGCTTCTATCCCACATAGCTTGCACCAATAACCATAGCAACCTGATTCTGAATATTGCCCTGAAAACTCTCCATTTAACAAGATGCCTTTACATATAAGGGTCTGATGTCTGCACTATATCAGTCACAAAAAATTTGGAAGCCAATGGCAGATTCACATGGCCCCAACATGATGTTTTATCACACACCTGCCCACCACTGCTCTAGCCCCCCTACTCAGCAGGCTCCAAATTACTGGCTTCTCTTGTTCTACACCATTTTAATGAAACCCAGTCAAAAACAAGGCACTGTCTGGTATACACATGATCAGCAACAGGACATCAAAAGTTTCTGCAGTGCCACCTGGTCATGGGAATTTCAAAAATTTCATGGTATTTATCTAGCAATTTTTCAAGGGTGAAGTTAGAGGCACTGTGGGTTTCAATTCATTCAGGAACCATTAAGAGTTGAGAAAGTTCATTTCAATGAAAGCTCTGGAGAACTCTCACAGTCAATGCTTCTCAAACAGTTGCCAAAAGGTCTCCTAAAGCCAGGCCAATTGACATCTACAATGTGAGGTCCATGTGTGTTTTGACTCTCAAATATGGCTGCTAAGTCTTTCAGAATAAAATCATGTGATATCCTGGCTGAGATTCTCAGGCCTCTGTGGAAACCACCCTGGGCCTAGATCTCAGTTTCCAAGAGTGAGTCTCATGCGTGGCCTCCTAAAATCCCAACACAATTCATGGCAATACTTCTCTGAGGTCAGTTTCAGAACTCAGTCTCTAAGGGGAATCACACCAGAGTTCAAGCCCAGGTGGCCCCATCATCCCTTCCATCCGCCAAAAAATGACCACAATTAAAATCAAAACACTACCACAGGGCCATCATCTTCTTCCATGTAGACACTCATCATAACCTCTAGCTGGAGGTTTCTATGAGCCCAAGGTAGTGTCCGAATAAGCTCACTTGCCCCTCATTTGCCTAAAATCATGATGGCCTGGACACTCTTCCTGTGAACCAGGAATGATCAAATATTCCTGCTGTTAAAGTGTTCCACTTCTCCAATTTGAGGCCTACTGGCTGTAGGGTATAGATTCTTTATGTGATTTGGAGTCATGAGAAAACCCAAGCAAATATGGGCTAGCGTCTGCAGGGATTTCAAGAACTCATTTGACCCAAAGGATCCCTATTCTCACTTGATGGAGGTCAGGAACCTAAAACAAGAGGGCAAAAATATTCACCCACAATGACTGCTCTTTTGGCCATTTTAGTTTTGGAAACACATGGGATCTTTCTTTAGATCCATCAGGTGCTGAGAATCTAAGCCACAACCTCATACAAGGACAAGAGGCTGATTCAGACACATCCCAATCCAAATCAATTAAGCAAAGAGCCACTGGTGATGTCCATACATTTCCATATGAAAACAGTTTTCTTCAGGGTACACAAAGGGGTGGCCTGAGGCAAAGACCTTCCTGACATTCAGGGTAATAGAAATAGAAGTAAGCAAATGGCCCAAAGAAGGGTTTCTCCACTGAGACTTTACTGGTCACACTGAAATCTGAGTTTTCTTAGATGCTCCCATTCCCTTCAGCTATCCAGTACATGGCCATGTCACAGAACCTTGTGGTGTTACATATTTGGGAAACAAAACCATGAGTCTATTCTGGAGAGTGGCCAGAATTCACGAAGAAAACAGGAACTTTAGAAGATAATAGATGTTGCCCATCCATAAGGCAAGCTGCAGTCCATTCATTAATTGGGCAGTATGAATGCGGGGAAGCTTTCAACTAGAGACAACACATCCATTGATGCATTCTCTTTTCTAATGTCTACAACCACGGATACAGTGGGATACACAGACTTAGAAACACTCACCATGTCAAACGACTTACTAGAAACAGTCCACTCCAAACCAAACAAACCACCTTTCCTACCTATTCTCAGAACATGAGAAAAAACCACAAACTCACACCTACAATGGCAAAGGCACTTCCTTCCCCCAAATAGGTCTGTGACTATCCGGAATGTCTTCTGACTGGTGGGCCATATTATGTTCCCCCAAAATGGCCTGTCCTGTTTCAAATCTGGTCTCCTTGGCCAACTCTGTGAAGTTGTCAGGAGCCAACGGTGAGCCACTACCTGCTTACTCAGGAAAGGCCCCTCTTCAGAGCTCTGCTGGCATTTGGCCATCCTCACATCAGTGGGTACCAAGAAAGACTGACTATGTCTTTGGGAAAAGCAAACAAGTTAGCCCACTGGAACTAGGAGTGGGACTGGCTCTGCGTGCCTTCCTTCCTGGATCCCAGGTTCAGAGAATTCCATCACCAAGGAAGTGAAGTGAGGTCACTTCTTTCAGGAACAGAATATGCTCACTGCCTTGGTAACCACTTTGTGCTAACAGTTGCTTCCAGGGTTCCCATGAGATGGAGGCTGCCCCAACATCCTGTGACACATTCAGAAGTTAGAATGGTATATCAACCATAGGCACCAGGGAACAGCTCTCCACAGAGGCCTGGTTCAGTCCATCTTCTCTTTATTAAGAAGAGAGAGGCTGATTCAGACCATCAATTAATCCTGACCAGGTTGTTTGCCATGGAAGATGACTATTGCTCTCTCAGGTCCTACATAGCTGCCTATATCTTCTGCAAGGATCATTTCTCCATGGATCTTTGATGTTCTCAGCAGGTGGAAGATCATCTACATTCCTATATTGTAAGACCCACACTGTCCCTGCTCTTAAGTAAGTTATACTGAGGGAACAGTGTATGGTTAGGGTTAATAACTTGTTCAATTTGGGTTACAAATAATTCTGCGGGATGAATAATGGTATTGGCAAAATGCGATGTTTACAAGAGTATATATGTGAAACATAAGTATGAAAGCAGAAATCTAGGTAAGATTTGAAGCCCAGAAGGGCATTGGGGACTTGAGTGGGATACTTAGCTTTGAGTAATGTGCAGCACAGATATCTCAGATAAATCAATATACACTGGCATCGTACCTTGTACCTTGGATATTGAATGTTGAAGAGAACATCCAGTCAAAAACCGATAGTCGGCAGGATTAGGAAGGTAGTTGGTAGGTTTAGAAAAAAGAGTGAGTATAGGATTTGGACCAAAAGTTCTTTAGCAATAGAATTTAGTGTAGAGAGTGTATGTAAATGTAAGCACATGTGAAGAGTCAGTCACAATGATGAACTGGGGAAAAATATAGGAAATCAGATATCAATAGAGACATTAGGAAATCAAGCAAAGTATAAATTGAGTGATAGGGTTAGACATTTTCAACAGGTTTGAAGTTGAATATATAATCTTAGGAAGAAACAAATATGTAGTCAAAAATAGAATTGATATTTGAGAGCATTAGGCAACCTGGACATGGATGTTTTTAGTAATCCATGCTCACTTTCCATTTACGCTTTGGTACAATTGTAAGTGTGACCTATGCTTTTTGTGTCCAGAATATTTCTGTAATAAAATGTGTATGTAGATCAGGTGACAATCGTATTTCTTCCACCAATTCTGGGAGCAATATTTTGAAGACTTACAAATTAATATGGGGGTACAAATAGGTGTACCCTGTTTCTATGAATATAGACATAATGCATGAATAGACCATACTGTGAATAAATAATATAACTGGATCCACTTTAAATAATGAATTGAATAAATATCTGAAAATTTATAAGAAATTTTATATTGATATGCAATCATTCATTCCAACCAGTTATATATCTAACGATCATCTTAGGGTTACGGTTTATCATGAAGGGTGTGTGAGTTTTGGTTCAAAATTGATTATGGAAATAGAAAATAATATATTTGGAAAAAAGACTCATGAATAGACCAGTCAAGAGACATAGAGGAATACATGTGTTCTGGAGCAGGAAGTGATTGAAAGTGAAACAAATGCCTATAAATTTGCTAACTAGTGAATAAAATATATATACTATGATGTGCATAAACTGATGAAATAGTAATGTACCAGTGTGGAATAAAAATTAACGTCAAAATACACATCATGTCCCATAGGAACCTACATGCATTAATGTTAAACTGGGTCAGTTAATGTACACATATTAGGATTTGTATGCACCTTTTACTGAAGTTAGTTTTCAGTACTAGGAAACAAATATGTATTTCGGGTGGATGAATATTTCTAAGAATAATCTTGTGAAAAGTTGATTATTAATCCACATACATGAACATGAATGAATTTAGGGAGTGTATATAAGACACATATATTTCATATTTTTAAAAATATGGAGAGTATATATATATATATATATATATATATATATATATATATATATATATACATACACACACACACACACACACACAAACACAGACATTAAAAAGTAGCAATATATATGCCAATCAAAATTCATCATGAAATATATATCATAAAGATGCAAAAACATTCATTTTAGTGAACATGGGTTTATGTATAATGTTGTTCCACTGGGAAGCTCACCCATAGGTTGAATTTTCAGTTCCAACAGCGTTTAGGAGGAGTGATCACTTCTCACAGTTTGTATCTGCTAAGTCATATATCTTACAAGGATGTACGTGTGATACCTTGTAGGATTCTATTTGTGCATATAAAAATACATGTGCTGAATAGGCTCCAGAGAATGGGAGACCGTAATTCACATATTTGTTAACTTTAAAACACATTGAGAACTATTTCAATTAAATATTGAATAGATTTATAACACCTACCCTTTATCATGCAAAAGGCAAGTCCAACTCTGAACTGCAAGTATTTATGTACTGTTTGGGTTACTTTCTTCCATCATATTAGGATTAGTAGTCAGAGTCTAGTAGAATATGGGTTAGTGTCAGGGATTCAGAATTTCAAATGGAAAAAAGGAAAATTAATCTTCCAACTCTCATCCAGAACAATGCCTTGTCATTACCTTCGCCCCAAGGAAGACACAATTAGAGTAGAAGAGTTACAAAATCTGTGATTACATTTCTGGAATCGAAAATGCTCAGGAGTGCACAAACTTGGAGGTGGTATAGGAGTTTCCAAAAGTAAGGACAGGGTACACACTCTACAAACATGAAGCTCTGCTTGCCTAAAACTTTTTGAGAAACTGCCAGTGAAGTTGGGCACTGAAATATAGGTTGTTGTCAGGAGTTAAGCTTCCTTTGTAGTGAGACCCTCAAAGCTGGGTCTTCATCTATGTGACCTGGAGGACATCGTTTCCTATTTTCCAATGAACACGAGGCAGCAGTGCTCAATTCTCTCTTTGTAGGTAAACTGTGTCTCCCTGTGTGGACTGTGAAACAATTTGGTCATCCTCCACTTTTCGTGGTGTTTCTTGCTGCTGCACTTGGAGTTTGGTTCATGCTTCACAAAATACAAGGAGTTCAACTGGGAAACAGTGCTTGAGGTATTTCTGTCACGTGTGGTGGGTCAGGGTCTGCAAGAAAATTCACCAACCAGGCTTCTATCTCTCAAAGATTGCCCCCTTGTCCATAGCAACCTGATTCTGAACATTGCCCTGAAACTACGCCATATAACAAGATGCCTTTACATATAAGGGTCTGATGTCTGCACTCTGTCAGTTACAAGCCATTTGGAAGCCAATGGCAGATCCAAATGGCCCCACCATGATGTTTTATCACACACCTGTCCACCACTGCTCTAGGCCCACTACTCAGCAGGCTCCAAAATACTGGCATCTCTGTTCTAAACAATTTTCATGAAACCCTGTCAATCAAGGCACTGTCTGGTACACTCATGGTAAGCAACAGGACATCGAAAGTTTCTGCAGTTCCACCTGGTCAAGGAAAATTCAAAAATTTCGTGGTATTTATCTAGCCATTTTTCAAGGATGACTTTGGATGCACAATTATTCAGGAACCATTAAATGTTGAGAAAGTTCATTTCAAAGAAAATTCTAGAGAACTCTCACAGGCAAGGCTTTCCAAAGAGTGGACAAAAGGTCACTTGAAGCCAGGACCATTGAGATCTACAATGTGAGGTCCTATGTCTTTTGACTCTCAACTATGGCTGCCAAGTCTTTCAGAATAAAATCATGTGATATCCAGGCTGAGATTCCCAGTTCTTTGTGGAAAGCCACCCTGGTCCTAGATCTCAGGTTCCAAGGGCGACTCTCATGTGTGGCCTCCTAAAATCCCAACACAATTCATGGCAATTCTTCTCTGAGATCAGTTTCAGATCTCAGTCTCTAAGTGGAAACACACCAGAGTTCAAGCCCAGTTGACCCAGTCATCTCTTCCACCCGCCACACCAATGACCAGAATTAAAACCAAAACACTCCCACATGGCCCTCATTTTCTTCCATATAGACACTCATCATAACCTTGGCTGGAAGTTTTTATGAGGCACACAGCCCAAGACAAAGTCAAAATAAGTTCCCTTGCCCTTCATTTGTCTAAAGTCAGTGTTTCCTGGACAACGTTCCTGTGAACCAGGACTGATCAAAGAGGTCTGCCATTAATACTGTTCTGCTTTTCCAATTTGAGGCATACAGACTGTCGGGTATAGTTTCTTTATGTGATTTGCAGTCATGAGAAAACCCAAGCACCTATGGGCTAGCCTCTGCATGGCTTGAAGAACTCAGTTGACCCAAAGATCCCTGTTATCACTTGATGGAGATCAGGAACCTTACAGAGGAAGGCAAGAGACTTCATCACAATGACTTCTCTTTTGGCCATTTTGGATTTGGATGCACACATGGGATCTTTCTTTAGATCCATCAGGTGCTGAGAATCTAAGCGATAATCTCACACTGCACTAAGAGGCTGATTCAGACATATCCCTTTGCAAAGCAATTAAGCCAGGAGCCACAGGTGATGCCCATTTATTTCCATTTGAAAACTGTATTTTTCAGGCTTTGGAAATGTGTGGCTTTAGGCAAAGTCCTTCCTTTCATTCAGGGCAACAGAACAATAGGTAAGCAAAATACCAAAGCAGATTTTCTCCACTGAGACTTTCCTGGTCACACTGATATCTGAGTTTTCTGAGATATTCACCATTCTCTTCAGCTATCCAGTACATGGCCATGTCCCAGATTGTGGAGGAGATACATATCTTGAACACAAAACCATGAGCCTATGGGAGAGTGACCAGATTCAGGAAGATATCAGGAATGTAGGAAGGTAATAGGTGTTGCCCATCCATAAGGTAACCTGCAGTCCATTCATAAATTGGACAGGATGAATTCTGCGAAGAATTCTACTAGACAGGACACATCTATTGATGCATTCTCTTTTCTATTGTCTACAACCACAAATACAGTGGGATACCCAGACATAGAAACACTCACCTTCTCAAAGGACTTACTAGAAACAGTCCACTCCAAACCAAACAAACCGACTTTCCTACATTTTCTCAAAACTTGAGACAAAAATCACAAACACACAAACACACACACACACACCCACAAAGGCACCTTCTTTCCCCAAATAGGTCTGTGACTATCCGGAGCATCCTCTGACTGGTGGGCCATACTATGTTTCCCCGAAATGGGCTGTCCTATGTCAGATCTGGTCTTCTTGGCCAAAACTGTGAAGTTATCAGGAGCCAGCGGTGAGCCACTGCCTGTTTTCTCAGGTAAAGCCCCTATTCAGAGCTTTCCTGGCATTTGTCCATCTTCAATTTAGTAGTTGCCAAGAAAGACTTACTCTATCCTTCTTAAATCCAAAAATTTGAGACCACTGGGACTTAGACTGGGACTGCTTCAGGGTGCCTGGCTTCCTGGATTCCAAGTTCAGAGTGTTCCATCAACAAGAAAGTGACATGGGTCACTTCGTCTAGAACTGAATGAGGTCACTGCCTTGGCAACCACTTTGTCCTAACAGTTGCTTCCAAGGGTCCATGAGATGGATCCTGCCCCTACTTCCTATAACACTTTCACAAGTTAGAATGGAATATCAACCATAGGCACCCGGGAACAGCTCTCCACACAAGCCTGGTTTGGTCCATCTTCTCTACATTAACAAGAGAGAGACTGCTTCAGACACACCCCTTCATCCTGACCTGTTTGTTTTTTTTTGTCATGAAAGATGACTTTCG
Source organism: Callospermophilus lateralis (assembly GCF_048772815.1). NCBI lineage: Eukaryota > Metazoa > Chordata > Mammalia > Rodentia > Sciuridae > Callospermophilus > Callospermophilus lateralis. The sequence continues at coordinate 267,408 of NW_027512860.1, forward strand.
CACTCTCAGGTCCATCATAGCTGCCTACATCTTCTTTAGGGATCATTTCTGCATGGACCTTTGAAGTTCTCCGGAAGTTGAAGATCTCCTACATTCCTGTATTGTAAGACCAACTCTGTCCCTGCTCTTCTGTAAAGTTAGATTGAGGGAACAGTGTTTGGTTACAGTTAATAACATGTTTGATTTGGGTTAGGATCATTCTGCTGGATGAATAATGGTATTGGGAACCTGCAATATTTATAAGATTATATAGGTGAAATATATGAATGAAAACAGAAATCTCGGTAACATTTGAAGCCCAGAAGGGCATTGGGTCCTTGATTGGGATACTTAGCTTTTAATTATGTTCTGCACAGATGTCTCAGATAAATCTATACACAATGGCATAAGATCTGATACCTTGGATGATTGAATGTTGAGGAGAACAACCATTCAAAGAGGGAGAGTCGGTAGGATTAGGAAGATAGTTGGTAGGATTATAAAAAAGTGTGAGTATAGCATTTGGACAAATAGTTCTTTAGCAATAGGTTTTCAGGTAGACAGAAAATGTAAATGTCAGCATATGTGAAGAGTCAGTCACAGTGATGAACTGGGGAAAATATGTAGGAAAGCAGATATCAATAGAGACATTAGGAAATCAGGCAAAGTATAAAGTGAGTGATAGCAAAAGACATTTTCAACAGGCTTGAGATTGAATATATAATCTTAGGAAGTAACAAATATGTAGTCACCAATAGGATTGACATTTGAGAGCATTAGGCAACCTGGACATGGGTTATTTTCATAATCCATACTCACATTCCATTTAGGCTTTGGTACAATCGTAAGTGTGACTTTGCATTTTGTGGCCAGAATATTACTGTGATAAAACGTATATGTAGATCAGGTGACATGAGTATTTCTTGCACCATTTCTTGGAGCAACATTTTGAAGGGGTATAAATTAGTATTGGGGGTACATATAGGTGTACCATGTATGTATGAATATAGAGATAATGCATGAATAGACCATACTGCGAATAAATAATATAACTTGTTCCAACTTTAAATAATGGATTGAATTGATATCTGAAAATACACAGGAATCATATATTGATATACATACATTCATTACAACCAGTAATACATCTAATGGTAATATTACGGTTGTGGTTTATCACCAAGAGTGTGTGAATTTTGCTTCAAATTTGATTATGGAAATCGAAAATAATGTGTTTGGAAAGAAATCTCATGAAATGACCACTCAAAAACAAGGAGGAATACATATGTTCTGAAGCAGGAAGTGATTGAATATGTTACAAATTTCTTTAAATTTGTGAACTTGTGGATGAAATGTATATTCTATAATGTATAAAAACTGCAGAAATAGTAATGTACCAGTGTTTAATAAAAATGAACATCAAAATACACATCATGTTCCATAGGAATCTACTTGCATTGATGTTAAAGTGGGTCAGCTACTGTAAAAATATAAGGATTTGTTTGCACCATTCATTGAAGTAACTTTTTAGTACTAGAAAACAAATATGTATTTCAGGTGGATGAATATTTTTAAAATAATCTTATGAAAAGTTTAATATAAAACCACATACATGAACAAGAATGAATTTAGGGAGTGTATAATAGGACACATATATTTTATATTTTGAAAAATCTAGAGAGTATATATATAAATATATATATATATATATATATATATATATATATATATATACACACACAAACACACAAAACACACACAGAGACATTAAATAGTAGCAATATATATGCCAATTAAAATTCATTGTGAAATATATATCATCCACAGATCCAAAATATTAATTTTACTGAACATGGATTTATGTATAATGTTTTTCAACTAAGAAGCTCACTCATAGTCTGAATTTTCAGTTCCAAAAGCATTAATGAGGAGTGATCTCTTCTCACACTTTGTATCTGCCAAGTTAGCCACCTCTCAAGAATATACGTGTGATACCAGGTAGGATTCTATATGTGCATATAAAAATACATGTGCTGAATAGGCTACAGAAAAATGGAGACAGGAATTCACATATGTGTTAAATTTAAAAACACATGCAGAACTATTTCAACAAAAAATTGACAAGATTTATAACTCCTACCCTATATCATGCAAAAGGCAAACCAACTATCCACCATGCCTCCTCTGAAGTGCTAGTATTTCTATTCTGTTTGGGTTACTTTTCTCCATCATATTAGAATTAGTAGTCAGAGTCTAGTAGGGTATGGGTTAGTGTCAAAGATTCAGCATTTCGAATGGAAAATTGAACAATGAATCCAATGTGTATGTAAATATGTGCTACACAAAATTATTCCCACTCTCATCCAGAACAATGCCTTGACAATTCCTTCACCCCAAGTAAGACACAAATAGAGGAGAAGATTTAGAAAATCTGTGAATAAATTTGTGGAATGCAATATGCTCAGGAGCTCACAACCTTTGAAGTGGTAGAGTAGTTTCCAAAAGTATGGGACAGGGTAAAAACTCCACAAACATGGAGGTCTGCTGGCCTAGAGATTTCTAGAGAAACTGCCTGTGAGTTTGGGCACTTGAAAAATATGTTGTTGTCAGGAGCTTTAGCTTCCTTTCTAGGGAGACCATAAAAGCTTGGTCTGGATCTATGAGACCTGGAGGACATGGTTTCTTATTTCCCAATGTACATGAGGCAGCAGTGCTGAATTCTCTTTTTAGGTAAACTGTGGCCACTGGGGAATAAATGTGTGCCAGTGTGCACTGTGAAGCCATATGGTCATCTTCCATTTTCGTGGTGTTTCTTCCTGCTGCACTGGGTGTTTGGTATTTGCTTCACGAAATACAAAGAGTTCAACTGGGTCACAGTGCAAGAGGAAGTTCTGTCATGTATGGTTGGTCAGGTTTTGCAGGAGGATCCAAGAACTAGGATCCTATCCTACATATCTTGCCCCCTTGACCATAGCACCCTGATTCTGAACAATGTCCTGAAACCTCTCCAAATAACAACTTGCCTTTACATGGAAGGTTCTGCTGGCTGCACCATGTCAGTCACAAGGCATTTGAAACCAATGGAAGATACATATGGCCCCACCACAGATGTTTTATCACATACCTGCCCACCACTGCTCTAACCTACTACTCAACAGAGTCCAACTTACTGGCATCTCTGTTCTACACCATTTACATGAAACCCAGTCAATCAAGGCACTGTCTGGTATATTCATGATCAGCAACAGGACATCAAAAGGTTTTCCAGTGCCACCTGGTGATGGGAAATTCAAAAATTTCATGGTATTTATCTAGCCATTTTTCAAGGATGAAGTTGGAGGCACTGTGAGTTTCAATTCTTTCAGGAACCATTAAATGGTTAGGAAGCTCATTTCAATGAAATCTCTGGAGAACACTCACAGGTAAGGCTTCCCAAAGAGTGGCCAAAAGATCATATGATGTTATGCCCATTTAGGTCTACAATGTGAGGTCCATATGAGTTTTGACTCTCAACTATGGGTGCCAAGTCTTTCAGAATAAAATTTGTGGTATCCTGGCTGAGAGGCTCAGTGCTCTGTGGAAAGCCACCCTGGGCCTAGAACTCAGTTTCCAAGGGCAACGCTCATGCCTGGCTTCCTAAAATCTCAACACTATTTATGGCAATACTTCTCTGAGGTCAGTTCCAGAACTCAGACTCTAAGGGAATCACACCAGATTTCAAGAACATGTGGACCAAGTCATCTCTTCCAACCGCCACCCAAATGACCACAATTTAAACCAAAACACTCCAACGTGGCGCTCATCTTCTTCCATATAGACACTCACAATAACCTATGGCTGGAGTTTTCCATGAGGGGCACACACCAAGACCGTGTCCAAAATAAGCTCTCTTACACCTAATTTGCCTAAATTCAGGGTGGCCTGGACACCCTTCTTTTGAACCAGGAGAGATTAAGTAGGCCTCCCGTTAATACTGTTCCGCTTCTTCAATTTGAGGCCAAATCACTGTGGGGTTTGGATTCTTTATGTGAATTGGAGTCTTGAGAAAACCCAAGCAAATATGGGCTAGCCTCTGGAGGGCTTTGAAGAACTCATTTGACCCAAAGGATCCCTAATCTGACTTGATGGAGGTCAGGAAAGTTACAGAGGAAGGCGAGAGACTTCATCCACAAGGACTGCTCTTTTGGCCATTTTGTTTTTGGATGTAAACATGGGATCTTTCTTTAGATCCATCAGGAGCTGAGAATCTAAGTCACAGCCTCACACAGGGTAAATAGGCTGTTTCAGACACATCCTTTCCAAAGCAATTAAGCAAAGAGCCACAGGTAATGCCCATTCATTTCCATTTGAAAACTGTTTTCTTCAGGCTTCAAAAAGTGGTGGACTGAGGAAAAGACCTTCCTGACATTCAGGGCAACAGAAGAATAGGTAAACAAAAGGCCCCAAGCAGGGTTTCTCCACTGAGACTTTCCTGGTCACACTGATATCTGAGTTTTCTGAGATGCTCACCATTCTCTTCAGTACATGGTCACGTCACAGAGCTTCGAGGTTGTACATATCTTAAACAGAAAACCATGAACCTATTCTGGAGAGTGGCCAGAATTCAGGAATAAAACAGGAACTAAGGAAGATAGCAGGTGTTGCACATCAATAAGGCAAGCTGCAGTCCATTCATAAATAGGGCAGAATGAATGCTGTGAAGCTTTCTACTAGACAGGACATATTCATTGATGCATTCTCTTTTCTAATGTCTACAACCACGGACACAGTGGGATACACAGACATAGAAATTCTTGCCTTGTCAAACGACTTACAAGAAACAGTTCACTCCAAACAAAACAAACTGCCTTTCATACCTATTCTCAGAACATGAGACAAAATCACAAACCCACACCCACACAACAAAGGCAGCTCCTTTCCCCAAGTAGGTCTGTGACTATCCGGAGTGTCCTCTGACTGGTGGGCCTTACTATGTTCCCTGGAAATAGCCTGTTCTGTCTCAGATCTGGTCTTTTTGGCCAACTCTGTGAAGTTGTCAGGAGCCAGCGGTGAGCCACTGCCTGCTTTCTCAGGAAAGGCCCCTCTTCATAGCTTTCCTTGCATTTGGCCATCCTTACATCAGTAGGTCCCAAGAAAGATTGAGTCTGTCCTTGGTAAATCAAAATAAGTTTGACCACTGGGACTGGGACTGGGACTGGCTCTGGGTGCCTGGCTTCCTGGATTCCAAGTTCAGAGAGTTCCATCACCAAGGAAGTTAGGTGTGGTCACTTCCTTTTGGAACTGAATGAGGTCACTGCCTTGGCAACAACTTTGTCTTAACAGTTGCTTCCAAGGTCACCATGAGAAGGATGCTGCTCCTACTTCCTGTGACACTTTCACAGGTCAGAGTGGTATGTCAACCATAGGCATGCAGGAGCAGCTCTCAACACATGCCTGCTTTGGTACACCTTCTCTACATTAAGAAGAGAGTGGCTGATTCAGACACATCCCTTCATCCTGAGCAGGTTGTTTGCCATGGAAGACTTTTGCTCTCTCAGGTCCTTCGTACTTGCCTACATCTTCTCCAGGGATCATTTCTGCGTGGACCTTTGAGGTTTTCAGCAGGTGGAAGATCCTCTATAATTCTGTATTTTAATACCAATTCTGTCCCTGCTCTTCTGTAAAATTAGATTGAGAGAACAGTGTATGGTTAGGATTAATAACAGGTTCGATTTGGTTTAGAAAGGAAACTACACGGTTGAGCAAACAGGGTCCTAACGTTAGCAATAATATGAGGATTTTTAATGGACCGGCCATGGCAGATAAAAGCGTAGTTAATCAGGTCACTATGTGAACCAAGACTCAAAGCTCCCTTTTGGGGCCTCTGTCTCTCTTTGACGCTCTTCAAGTCGTTTTCTTAATTTACTCATAGATTCTTTTACAACTCCAGTATTGTCGGCATAAAAACAACATTCTTCCCTCAATGCAAGCAAAAAGGCACCTTTCTCTCATAAAGAGGAGGTCCAACACTCGCCTGCTTTGTAAAACAACTTCAGAAAGAGAGAGGTTAAAATTCCTGTAAAGCTGTGATGTCGGTTTTTAATGTCTTTAAACTTTGGCATATTTCTGCTTCTAATTGTGTCTTTGTTGTGTCTCATGGACTAGCCCACCCCTTCAGCAACTATTATTTCTAATAGGATGGCTAAAGTGAGGGATACAGGTTCCCAGTGGAACCGGGTTGTATGCCCCCCTAGTTGATCTTTAAATGAACCTAAGTCATGATAGAGAACTCTGGAAAACATCTGCATCATTACATAATTAATCACATATATTGACCATTTAATGAAAACATAAATAATGTTAAAGTGTATAGAATTATACTGTTGTAGGGACGGACAAGGAAAGGGACCTAAGATAGCACCAAACTCAGGAAAACAGTCTTATTTGGTTGCATCCGGATTTAGAGGGCATTGCTTCTGTTGTAATCAATTAATCCCCTGAAGCCCAAGTTTCGGTAGTTTTAGAATTTGTACCCAACATGTAAGGGAAGTGGCTCAGAAGTTCACAGTCTGTAGAAATTCACAGAAATCAGTTTTTGTTTTTGTTTTTGTTCCTCTGTTCTGGGCAAGTTAACTTTTCAAAGACACCTTGGAAAGGGAGAGCTTTTTTGTCTCTTTTTTTCTCCCTGCCAGCTGTCACCATGAAGCCCAATTGGTAACTTTTTTATCTTAGAAATCTAGCCATCTCTGTGAATCCCCAGCTCAAGGCCAGAGGCCTTGTTCACATATTTTGTGAAAATCTAGTAAGGCGGTGTCAAGCTTAGGGGTGGTGATTTTTTCAGCGAGTGGCCAAGTAGAACAGGGCAACACGAAAAGTGGAAGTTCATCTACATTGAACTCTTTCAGAGGGACTCTTTTGCTGAAAGACCTAATGTAAGCCTCGGTGAAGACTTCTGGAGAAGGTTATTTAAGACATATCTATGGACCTGGTACAGAGGGGGAAGACGGGGAAGGCGAGGCTGAGAGCAGCTCCGTGGATCTGAGAATGAGGAAGATGAGATGTAAAAGAATAATGGAAAAGGGGTTTGGGATTTTCCTAGAACAAAACTTGAGCAGTAGAACAGGTAGAGCAGAGGTGAAGATGGGAGTGAGTATTCCAAAAAGCCTGTGAGGGACTTTAAATTCTTAGTAACCTGTTTTCAGTGATGACAAAGCAACTTTAAAGGCTATTTTTATTACATCTTGGATAGGGGTCTGAGGGCTCTTCTCAGCTGGTTTGAGCTTTGGTTTAGCTTCTTAGAGGACTTGGTGGGACCTAGTGCAGGCACAGACAGAAAAAGAGAGGAGTGAGTGAGTGGAGGGGTACCTCGGTACCTGCTACCTCAGCAAGGGGGCAATGGTCTGAGAACTGGCGGAGGTTTGGGTTTTTGATGTAGTAATTGGAGGGAAGAAATCAGGTTGCTGAGGTGGGAGTGACAGCAGAGAGTCTAGAGCAGAAGGCTGAGGGTGAGGAACTATTGGAGAAGCATAGTACAGGATGTGAGTGAAGGAGGGAAAAGGATTCCACATAGGGGAATTTTCCCCTTTTGAGCACTTGCCGAAGTTAAAAATGTCACGCAGAATTTGAGGATCTAGAGAACCCTCTGGGGGCCATAGTTTTTGGTTGTCTAATTGGTTATATGGCCAATGCTGTGTACTGAATTTGATGAGGAGTTTGGGTTCCACCAGGCAGCCCCGGTATGCTCACATCCCCATGAATTACACAAGAAGTTGGCTTTCCCCCCACACAGCCATGGCTGTTTGTGGCTTTGATAGTCCGTCGGGCATATATAGTAATCTAGGCTAACCAACCTGAATCTGGCTCGCGTTTCCGTGCATCCATAATGTTTGTTTCAATTATCTATGGTATGGAAGGGATTTAATGGAACTTTAGTGGGATCCTCTTCATTGGGGTTATCTCAATAGGAAAGACCTATACCAAGCTGAAAAATGTCTGGGTGGAGAGATAGCCACCAGGTCCCTAAGGGGGCTGTATGCGAGATAGACCATACTTCTTGTCTAGTAGGATTTCAGATCAGCCTTCACTGCTGAACAGGCTGATGAGGGTTAGGAGTACTGGTGGCCAAGGGGAGAGTCTATAGTCTTGTCCACATAGCGAATACGCAATTTGAAATGGTTACCAGTTTTTTCCAGTTTCCAACCAGAGTCTGGATACAGCGAAGGCTTGAGATGAGAGGCATGGATCCAAAAAGTGATTCTGTCTACTTTTATGCCTGTAGGTGTTATAAGTAGCACCTGGTATGTTCCTTTCCAGCGGGGTTCTAGGGATAACACCTGATGTTGTCTTATGTTGACGAAGTCTCTTACTTGATATTGATGTGGAATCCCCTCGTCCCCAGGTTGGTAGGCAGTGGCCAGCTGTTTCCACAGTTATCACTGAGTTCTTTCAATGGCTTTAAGTCTGTCAAGCAAGCAGTGTGGAAGGGATTGTTAGGCCTTAGAGTTGGGGATTAGGTCCCTTACTGGATGATGGGCATCATAGAGAATTTCATAGGTGGTGAGGTTACACAAAGAAACTGAGGGAGTATTTCTCGCATGAAACAGTGCATAAGGCAGGAGCATAGTCCAATCTTTTATGCCGGTCTCTAAGCTTAATTTTGTTAAGGTCTGTTTAATGGTTCTATTTATTTTTTCTACCTCTCCTGAGCTCTGGGGTATATAAGCATAATGTAACTTACAATTAATCCACACTTGACTTACCTGGGCCATGAACACAAGTCCATTATTAGACCCTATTATCTTAGACAGACCGTATCTTGGAAAAATATCTTCCAGGATCTTCTTGAGAACCATTTGCGCCGTTTTTTTTTTTTTTTTCTGTGTGTGTGTGTGTGTGTGTGTGTGTGTGTGTGTGTGTGTAAGGCTTCAATCCATCCTGAGAATGTATCCACAAAGACTAGGAGATATTTAAGTCCATACCTTGCTGGCTTAATTTCAGTAATGTCCACTTCCCAGAATTGTCCTGGTCTGGTTCCTCGTAGGTGCTTTCGTCTAAGAAACTTGGAAGGGTAAGCATTAAACAATTGACTGACCCGACAGGCTTTTGTTACCAGTTCAATTATTTCCTTTCACTGTGCGTCAGTTAGTGGAAAACTCTGTTCTTAATCCTACAGGAATGCCTGCAGTTTCTTTGAACCAAGGTGAGTGAGTTGATGTACATTTTTAACGTAGTGTAGGGCTTTCTGTAATTGCAGGCTGAGCTCAGTAAAGTTGAGGCGTTCAATGTCAGTGTCCTTAGATGTTATCTAAAACTTCCTGGTACTTAGGGGTCCATTGGAATTGGGCATCTCCCTTTAACAGCGGGTATAAAGGAGCAGCTAAGGACTCAAACCCATTTATCCATAACCTGCAAAACCCAGCAATCCCAAGAAACTCTTAGTTGTCTGCTGTAAGATGGGCTTGGTATCTGCTCAATGGTTTGTTTTCTGGGCTCAGTGAGCCATCGTTTACCGCCCCTAAGGAAATAGTCGAGGAAGATTACTTCTTGCTGGCAAATTGGGCAATTTTGGCCGAAGCTCTATACCCGAGTTGAGCAAGCTCGGATAATAGTGCTTGGGTCCCAGTTCAGTTTTCCTTGGTGTTGGATGCCAGTAGCAGGTGATCCACATATTGAAGCTGGGTGAATTCGGGGTGTGTAGTTCTGAAATTGTTGAGATCTATGTGAAGGGCTTCATCAAAGAGAGTGGGGGAGTTTTTGAACCCCTCTGCGAGTCTAGTCCAAGTTAGTTGACTAGACTTTCCGGTTTCTGGGTCTACCCACCCAAAAGCAAACAGCAACTGACTATCTTTATGCAGAGGCAAGCAAAAGAAAGCTTGTTTTAAGTCCAGAACAGTATACCATTTCTGCTCAGGGTTCAGAGTGCAAAGCAGATTGAACAGATTAGGTACCGTGGGGTAAATGTCCTGCACTCTGTTGTTGATCTCTCTTAGGTCTTTAACAGGGTGATAGTCCCTGGTTCCTGGCTTTTTCTTCTAATAGCAGGGGAGTGTTCCAGGCCAATTGACAGGGCCTTAGGACCCCTAAGGCCAGATATTTCTGAATATAGGGCCTTATCCCATCTTTAGCTTTTTATGCTTAGAAGATATTATTTGACATTGATTGGGGAGGCTGAGGTTTTTAAATCCACTGTTATTGGAGGTTGTTTCACGGCCAGGCCTAACACAGCAGTTTTTGCCCATGCATCTCGGTAATCTGTTATCCATTTCTGGGGTAGCTTGCCTGTTTGATCAGTCTTGGGGGGTGTGAAGAGTGGACGTTCATCTTCTACTAATATAGTGAAAGCCGTGACTATAGGAGTTTTTACTGAAGGATTTAGAAATTTCATTTGGGGGCCTTCAGGGTTAAAAGTTATTTTGGCCCAGAGCTTGGTGAGCAGATCTCTGCCCATCAATGGGTGCGGGCATTCTGGGATTACTAGGAAGGAGTGATGGATTTTTCCTTTCCCCAGGTCCATGGTCCTCTTAGAAATCTAAGCCCGATATTTACTGCCGTTAGCCCTTTGAACTACAGACCTTTTATTTGATAGACGGCCCAATGGGGCCTTAAGGGCTGAGTATACTGCTCCTGTATTCACTTCAAAGTTTACTGGGGTCCCCTACACTTCAAATCTTACCCTGAGCTAGGGGAAAGAATCTGAGCCCCAACTTTCTTAGTCATCCCCCAGAGTCAGAATGGCTGGCTGGCATGTCTGTCTCTTTATAGGGCACTCTTTGGCCCAGTGTCCTTTTTTTTACAGTAGGCACAATGATCTGAGGCCAGGGTGGCCTGTGGCATGGGCCCAGGTATCGCTTCCTGTCACCTTATGTCTTAATTTCTGGCCTCTTTCTTGTTGTGACCAGGATCTTAGTCAATGCCTTAGTCTTTCTTTTGCTTCTCTCATCCTCCCTCTGCTCCCTTTCTTTTTCCCTGTTTCTCTCTTATAGTATACTTTTTCGGCTTCTCTGACTAAATCTCTCTTTTAACTTTTTTTTTTTTTTTTAATATCCATGGCAGCTTCAACAATTAAGGCCATCGTGACAGATGCCTTTTGATCTGCTGCCTGAGGATCGAAAGGAGTATATCTCTTATATGCCTCCATAATTCTCTCTAGAAACATAGAGGAAGATTCATCAGGCCTTTAAATAATTTCTCTTACCATGGCCAAATTAGTTGGTCACCTAGCGGCCCCTTGGATACCCGCAATTAGAGCCTGGCAATAATTGGACAGATGCTCCCTATCTTCAAAGGTGTTGGGGTCCCAGTTGGGTTGGTTAAAGGGGAAGGCAGCTTTTATTATGTTGGGAAGTTGTGTTGGTCGCCCATCAGGTCCGAGGATATTTTTTTCTAGCTTCCAGGAGGTTTTTCTCTCATTCCTCTGTCATGAAGAGAGTCCCTAGGAGTTGTTGGCAGTCATTCCAAGTAGGCAGGTGTGAAAACGTTGGCGACTTCTCTGAGTTTTTTTAGCCGGGCCAGCTTCCTCCAGGGAAGGAGGCGCTGTGTGTGTCATGGGACAGTCATCTGGAGGGCGCTGGGCCATTCTGGCTTCCTCGAATGGTGGAGAGGCTGAGTCAGCAGCAGGGGAATTACTTACAGGGTTTTGGGGGTTGGGGGACAAGGGCAGAGGATAAGGACGAGTAGAGTCTTGAGACTCAGGGAGAACAGAGGGTGGAGGTTGAGGAACAGAGAGTTTGAGAGATAGAATCATAGGGGAAGGAGTAGGAGTGGGTGCAGGGAGAAGGAAAGGCTTCACCCATGGAGGAGGAGATTTGCAGAGGTCCTGACAAGTTAAGATATATGGCTATTGATCTGGATGTCTATGTGGCCCCGGCTGAAAGACAATATCTCAGACTTTTCAAATTAGTGCGAAGTAGAAACATCCTTCTAGAGGCCATCCGACTACAAAGGTGGGTTATTCTGAGACACAGAATCTGCCAGGTCTGGTGTTTTAATGAAAAAGAAAGATTGTGAGCCCTTAAGCAGACTTTGGTCCAGTGATTAAGGGTCAGGGACAGAGGCATTGAAGTGCTCTGTCCCATAATAAAATATACACAGACAGTGAAAGCAACAACACATGACACAGACAAGACAAGACAATAAAGACAGGCAATGGACGTCCAATACTGAGACCAGGACTGAGTAGCCGGCAAAACCTGATGGGCTGGCAATTCCGAATCTGAAAGAAAATATCACTGAGTCGAGGAGACTATGGTTCCTTGATTTCCCGAGTCCATCCCCCAGGGACATGGCCTGTGGCTCTGTGACATGTGTGTCAGCCACCGTGGGAGAGAGCTCACGCTCTTTACCAATAGCCATTTTGTCAAACCCTAACCTGAATCCTGAAACCAGAAAGAGGGGCCTTATTTACCCCCAGAGCATCCCGTTGGGGGTCTTTCATCTGCAGCTGCCGGATCTCGCTGGGGCCACCAGAAGTAAAGGTCGGGTGAGCATCGATGAAAGAGACCACCAAGAGACTGTCTAATGCAACAGCAAAGGGTTTATTGGGAGTCCGGCATGCAAGGGCTCAGAGCTCGCTTGAACAGAGCAGAGAGCCCTGAGAACAGCTTAAGAAGTGCTTATATATTTTCCTTGGAGAGGGCAGGGAGGGAAGTTTATTGATGGGTAAGGGCGAGTGGGCGGTTTGCGTGCAAATGGTTGATGGAGTACATTCTGCAGTTTGGCAGTTGGGGGCAGCACATTCTGGGAACAAGAAGAGCAAACAGTTCTCAAGATTTCAACAGTGTTTTATTAAGCATACAGAAAAACAGGAAGTGACAAGTACCTATTTTATTAACCTTTCAATATAAGTATGAAAACAGAAATCTAGGTTAGATTTGAAGCCCAGAAGTTCATTTGGCCCTTGATTGGTATACTTAGCTTTGAATTACGTTCCGTAGAGATGTCCCAGAAATATGGATATACAATGACACAGGACCTTGTACCTTCTCAGAGGTCAGTTCCAAAACACAGTCTCTAAGGGGAATCACACCAAAGTTCAAGACAAGATGGACTCAATTATCTCTACCAACCACCACACAAATGACCACAATTAAAACCAAAACACTCCCAAATGGCACTCATCTTCTTCCAAATAGACACTCATCATAACTTCTGGCAGGAGGATTCCATGAGAGGCGCAGCACAAGACAGTGTCCCAAATAATCACCCTTTCCCCTCATTTGCCAAAAGTCAGAGTGGCCTGGACACCCTTCCTGTGAACCAGGAGTGATCAAATATGCCTGCCATTAATACAGCTCTGTTCTTCAATTTGAGGCCTACTGACGGTGGGGTTTAGATTCTTTATTTGAATTGGATTCATAAGAAAACCCAAGAACCTATGGGCTAGCATCTGCAAGGCTTTGAAGAACTCAATTGACCCAATGGATCCCTTTTCTCACTTGATTGAGGTCAGGAACCTTACAGAGGAATGCGAGAGACTTCATCAACAATGACTGATTTTTTGGCCATTTTGATTTTGGATCCACACATGGGATCTTTCTTTAGATCCATCAGGTGCTGATAATCTAAGCCACAGGCTCACACAGAGCCAAGAGGCTGATTCAGACACATCCCTTTACAATGCATTTAAGCAAAGAACCACAGGTGATGCCCATTCATTTCCGTTTGAAAACTGTTTTCTTCAGGCTTCACAAAAGCGTGGCCTGAGGCAAAGACCTTCCTGACATTCAGGGCAACAGAACAATAGGTAATCAAAAGGCCCGTCGCAGGGTTTCTCTACTGAGACTTTCTGGGTCACAGTGATATCTGACTTTTCTGAGATGCTTGCCATTCTCTTCAGCTATCCAGTACATGTCCATGTCACAGTGCTTGGAGGTGGTACATATCGTGGATGCAAATGCATGAACCTATTCTGGAGAGTGGCTAGATTTCAGGAAGAAAACAGGAACTTAGGAAAATAGCAGGTGTTGCCCATCGATAAGGCAAGCCCTAGTGCATTCATAAATTGGGCAGGATGAATGCTGGGAAGCTTTCTACTTGACAGGAAACATCCATTGATGCATTCTCTTTTCTAATGTCTACAAGCACGGACACAGTGGGATACACAGACATAGAAACACTCGCCTTGTGAAACAACTTACTAGAAACAGTTCACTCCAAACCAAACAAACCGACTTTCCTGCCTATTCTCAGAACATGAGACAAAACCACAAACACACATCCACACCCACAAAGGCACCTCCTTCCCCAAGTAGGTCTCTCACTCTCCAGAGTATCCTCTTACTGCTGGGCCATACTATGTTCCCCCGATATGGCGTTTCCTGTCTCAGATCTGGTCTCCTTGTCCAACTCTGTGAAGTGGTCAGGAGCCAGCTGTGAGCCACTACCTACTTTTTCAGGAAAGGCCCCTCTTCAGAGAACTCCTGGCATTTGGCCATCCTCACATCAGTAGGTACCAAGAAAGACTGACTCTGTCCTTGCTAAATCGAAGCAAGTGAGACACTGGGACTGGGACTGAGACTGACTCTGTGTGCCTGGCTTCCTGGATCCCAAGTTCAGAGAGTTCCATTACCAAGGGATTGAAGTGAGGTCACATCCTTCAGGAACTGAATGAGGTCACTGCCTTGGCAACCACTTTGTCCAAACAGTTGCTTTCAAGCGTACCATGAGAAGGAGGCTTACCCTATTTTCTGTAGCACTTTCACAAATTAGAATGGTATATCAACCATAGGCACCAAGGAACCGCTCTCCACACAGGCCTGATTTGGTCCATCTTCTTTATATTTGGAAGAGAGCCTTTAGTCCAGGGAGCACTGCAGTGAACCTCTGCACTAAAACTATTAGCAAGCACCTGATGGAGGACGCCTCCATAGGTAAGTGGCTCCTTTATAACATCTGATATCTGGTTAAGGGAGATCTCTTCTGATGACAGAGATGTGGCACGGGGAGGCTCACATATACTTCTGTCCAGGACAGTAACGAGAATCTTTCTGTCCTCTGTTCTGTTCTGTAGGGAATTCCTCTGGAACTGTAGAGAGGTGCCGACGGGCACGCATGCGCTCCTACCCTGGAGCTTTAGCAAGATGTTGCACTCTTGCCCTGTTTCTGTGTTTAGGCGCTGGGTTTCTGTTTTTTTGTGTTCTGTGTTCTATTTTTTGGTTTTTTGTTTGTTTGTTTTTGTTCGTTTTGTTGTGTGATATTGGTGGTAAAAACTTAAGTATATTCGACATGAAAATCAGAAATAAAGAGATTAAGCCTGACACCCCTTTGGACTGTGTTTTAAGGAACTGCAATGAACTTTATCCCCCATTGTAAAGCAGGATGATAGAAGCCCCTAGCTGGCTGCCTGGAGCACACCCATTTGCAGAGGGCTATGCCTGCTGGGGACCTAAGAACTGAGTATCTCCCAGGTTAACAAGTGAAACTCCTTTAAAACCCCTTGTCCCTCCAGATAAAGAGAGTCACAACTTTGGCAGAGTCCCCTGTGTTTCTCCTTTGTTAGCCAAGCAATAAAACTCCTTTTTTCTTTTTCTCAAAACCCAGTCCTCATTATTAAATTTGTATTAATTGGCTTCAAGGTCAGGAACCAAACTTTAAGTTACAAATCTTGTACCCCCCCTCCGCCACGGAACTTTGTGAGAGCTATCTACTGAAATGTTAGGAGATAGAGCACGCTTGATGTGGAACTGAATCAGAGGAGCTAATCCTGTATGTAAAAGGGGAAACTGAGGGACTCCCAGCAGCTGCCAAAGCCCTGTTGATTCAGGGAATTACCTCCTTCCTTCCCTGCACTGTAAGGATTATGCCACCTCTGTCTTGTTAAAAAAAGAGAAAAAGAAAAAGGTGACACTAAATGCACTAAAGTCACCATGGAGACACTTTATTTTACATTTCAGGTTGCCCTTCTGTGAAAACATCTGGTCCCCTTGTGGGGACATCTATGGTGCCACTGCTGTAGGAGATTTTTCTCTTATCTGCTCTGGTTTAAAGGGTTCTGTCTGACAGCCATAGTCTGGACCTCCTTTCTGTCTGTATTGTGTCTTAGTTTCTGGCCCTTTAAGACATCTGCAATAATGTGTTGATATTATAAATTGTTTTTGGGGAATGATCTTAGCTGAATGTGTGTCTAAATGATGATGTTTTATTTTAACAATCTGGTAACTGAATGGGTTTTTGAAGCATTGCACAATCTTGGAGTAAAAAAGTCGGGTTTAGGTAATTGTTTAGTTTATGATTTCAGATAATTCATGCCAGAGAACTTAAATACTTAGGATGGATAACTGAAGAACTCTACTTCCAAGTTGGCAAGAAACTTCCCAATCATACGGTCTTTTTTTTTTTTTTTTTCACCAATTTTGAATTGGGTAGCCTGGGAAAATGTCACTGTGTGTACCAGTGCATTAATTTGGACATAAATAGTAAATCATAGTATGGTGTCTGTTGACAAAACAAGATGTAAAGATATAAAATTTTGTGAATTGTATCTTAAACTTGTATCATAATTTTCAACATCTGAACCTGAAAATTATGGTTAAAATGCCTTAGTCCTGAGATGTCTGTTCAGAATAGCAGTTTTTTTGCTGCTCCTTCCAGACCTCAGCCATGACTTATGTTGAAATGCAAATGAAAGAAGCCTGCAAGCTTTGTAGGAGAGTAATTTGAGGTCTAAGGGAAAAAAAGGTAAATTGTATGTTATTTACTAATTACTGGCAAGTCATTTTTTCTAGGACTCTTATTTTTTTTCTTAGATACTTTATGTTTTTTGACCTCATGATTTTGAGCATACAGACCTAGGTTAATGTTTTTCTGATCAGTTCTATCTTTGACCAACTGTGGACTTTTTGAAACATTGCAATAAAGATTTCAACTACGAAAAGCTACAAGGCCTTTACTATTATTATGTGTGCACAAATTGTTATGTGTTGTATGTCTATATATACATATATCCGTATATCATATATATGATACACAAATTAACATATATAAGGAGCGCTCATAAAAAAATAGCGCTCGTAAAAACAAATTTTAAAAAAGTGGATCCAAAGATCTTAAATTCACGTGATTTAAATGTTTCAATTTAAATTGGATAAAGAGATAAAAACAAATGTCTTTAAATTTAAGCTTACAAAGTTTTCTAGGTGTTCAAACATCTAACAAAATATTAACATCTACAAAATGTCTAATATGCCTTGGCTCTAGTACCTTTCCTTCAACATAAAAATGGTTTACACTGTTCAATACATTTCTCTAACTTTTTGATAAATAAGTAAAGTAAATTTGATATGGGATTACTCATTCATGAGTACTTTTGTTAGATATCTGATTGATTTACTAAGATCTGTATTTTTTTTAGTAAACTCTGTATAAGATTGTAAAAATCAGTCATGTGTTAATGAGACAAAAATTTCTTAAAACATAAGTTTACCCATAACACTGAGTTTATTAAGATTTATGTTTTCTAGAGCAAGCAACCATAAAAATTAAACAACTGATTAAATAAAAACTGTTATTTTAGAGCACTGTACTGCCATTTCTTTAAAAGCCAAACTTGATTAATGTAGAAACATAAATGTAATTGTTATGCTATTAATGTTTTCATATCTTACAGGTATGGAAGTCTGTAAGGTAGAAACGTTTAAAGAGTATTATATCAAGCTGGTGCTCTGAAGTTGTGTGGTAAAAAATATATTGTGGATTTATTTACCTGTTATCAATAAGATATGTAAATTTTTATGTTACTTTTTACATTGGGGAACAATTTAAATGTATTTTTAAGTTAATTAGAGCCTAATCTTTGTAAAGGTTAAAAACTTTCAGCCTTTCTTTAATTCATGTTTTAAATGTGATATCATATGGTGTTAGCTAATGTTCATGTGACCTCAAACAATTTATTTAAACATTGTCAAATGATATTTAAAAATAAAGATCAGCTTTAGAACTAAAATAGTTAAGATTTATAAAGAGCCCTGCCTTTCCTGAGATAAGGCTGTGTGTCCCATCTTACTACATGTGAGAATGACTATGAAACGATTAGGTCAGATAATATTTCTTTAAAGTTATGTTAAAAAGTTTTTTTTTATTGTCAATATTCCTAGGATCTCAAACAGGGGATATAATGTATAACTCAGCCAAAAAATTCAGGGAAGATATTACACGAACTAAGTATTTTTACTTTTGTTAATTTTAGTTTGAAATTTTCTTATAAGTGATCTAAAGATTCCCTGTTAGTGTTTTACAAATGCGTTGCTATAAGAACACAACATGGGTTTATTCAAGATAATAAGTCATCAACTACAATACAGACAGAATAATACAGATCCCAATTAATAAAAAGGTAATTATAAAGTTATAGACATTAAAGCCCAGTACTCTTAATGTAAGGCTGTTAAAATTTATTTGCTGGATTTTTAAGATTAGGATTTAAAATGAATGTTAAATGAAAAGGGCCAAGAAAACCAATATTTGGCTCTTGCCCTCTGAGTCAGTCTGAATCCAGGGAACAGGGGACTTCTCTAAAGAGCTTTGCAACTCTGGGCCACATAACCTCCTGATCAGGGAGATTAATGAGACCACTGGAGAACAGAAAGCCAATCAGTGCATTTGTTACAAAGAGGAGAGTCATCAGAGAAAGGAGACATCCCTGATGCTTCTGAGGGAAGCCAAATGGTCAAGCAAGACCTGGACCCACCTAGCGCAAATGGCACTAGCAGAACTGAGAATCTCCTCTCAAGTTTCCCCAGAATTGATTCCCACAAAACCTCAGCTGACTGTTAACAATAGATAGAAACAAAAGTCAGTTTGACTGCTTCATCTTAAACACTTAGCAAAGACAGTTAAGACCAAAATACAGCCACTCCTGGGCATTTTAAATAATAATAATAATAATAATAATAATAAAATTTTAAGGTATGCACTTTATCTTATCCTCCCAAAATAAGTAAGACTGGAGGCTACAAAGAAGGATTCTCACACAGGAATGCCTAATACTTATAAAAAGAGACTATCAAGAAGAGCTGCCACAGGCAGAAGTTTTCAGTTTAAGACCTACAGATATTCCTAACCTACACAGGTAGGCTTGGTGTTTGCTAGTACGATTATCCAGCCCTGAGTAACAGAATTAAAGGTTTCTCTATTAGACGCAGAGGTCATACTAGTAAAAGGATTTTTACAAGATCAGATGACATTAAATTATTAAACTGTGTCTTATTGGGAGGGCCAACTGTAACACTTAAAGTTAAATATTAAGTTGACAGTCCTGATAATTGGGGATATTAAAGACTGGTGAGGGAATTTCTATACAGTGACATGTTCCAGCTGCTGCAACATTTATTCAGTACTCATGGTTTTTGTTTCACTCATAGAAGAATCCATTCACAGATGACTTTACAACCTGTTCTTCCCCAACCTGACTTCAAACCGAACTGACTTCTAAAGGGCAACTCATGTCTCTCAACTGACTTCTAATAGTCAACTCATGTCCCTCACGACGAGCCCACTCACGTCACCCTGTCTCAGGAGAGAAGAAGAAAAAATTAGTGATGCCACACTTTTTACAACAATGGAGAGAAAGATAAATAGACTATCAATATAAATAATTAATTAAGTCAGGTAAAATCAGGGAGATCGGTTTTGGGTGAGTTGTAAAATTTTGGAGACTCTTATCTGAGGGATAAAAATTTCCTCAGTGTTCTTCCTATAATCTATCAAAGATTTGAAAGGGACACAGAGAAAAGGGGGAAATTGTAGACCCAACCTGATCTTTTATTAAAATTGGGAGCCATCATGCCACAAAGCCATGAAAAGATAATTTTGGCTTTACCATAAATTACTTCAAATTCTGAACCTGCGTGGAATGCCTGCCCACGTCTTGAACTCACGCATGCCCAGCTCTCTGACCAGATAGCAGCCCTCTCTGAAACTTTAGTGACACATCATAAATATTTGCCTTCTCTGGCCAGACAACAACCCTCTCTGAGGCTCTAATGGTCCTCATGAATACTGATGTAGGGACAGCAAAAAAATTGTAAACTACCTTTAATGTGATGTTTATCAGAGTTCTGTTATCTGTAACCCCCCTTTTGTGTAACTTTCTGGGCTATAAAACTGGGCTGTAGGAAAGCTGGGGATGCTGTCTTGTTCCCACCATTTTGGGAGGGAGAGGCAGCACGGCCGGTGGAAATAATAAGCTTAATTTTATTTGATTTTAATTTGAGTCAGTGGTCTTTTCTAGCGTCCTGGTCTAACAGGTAAACACTCCAAAGACGTGGAGCTCTGCCGGCCTAAAGACTTCTTGAGAACTTCCTCTGAGGTTGGGCACTTGAAATATATGTTGTTGTAAGGAGATTTAGCTTCCTTTCTAGTGACACCATAAAAGCTGGGTCTGCATCTACGTGACCTGGAGGACATAGTTTTTTGTATTCTAATGAACATGAGGCAGCAGTGCTGAATTTTGTATTTATAGGTAAACTGTGGCCACTTGGTGCTCAGTGTCTCCCCGTGTGAACTGTGAAGCCATTTGGTCATCCTCCACTTTTCGTGGTGTTTCTTGCTGCTGCACTGGGAGTTTGGTATTTGCTTCATGAAATACAACGAGTTCAACTGGGACCCAGTATTGGAGGGAGTTCTGTCACTTGTGGTGACAGAGAATGCACCAACCAGGCTTCTATCTCACAAAGCTTGCCCATTTGTCCATAGAAATCTGACTCTGAACTTTGCCCAGAAACCTCTCCATGTAACAAGAAGGGTCTGCTGGCTGCACCATATCAGTCACAAGCCATTTTGAAGGCAATGGAAAATCCTCCTGGCCACACCACAGATCGGTATTATCACACACCTGCCCACCACTGCAATAGGCCCACTACTCAGCAGGGTCCAACTTACTGGCATCTTTGTTCTACACCATTTTCATGAAACCCCGTCAATCATGGCATTCTCTTGTACACTCATGATCAGGAAAAAGACATCCAAAGGTTCTCCAGTGCCACCTGGTTAACGGAATTTCAAAAATTTTATTGAATTTATTTAGCCATTTTTCATGGATGAAGTTGAAGGCATTGTGGGTTTCAGTTCATTCAGGAACCACTAAATGGTGAGGAAACTCATTTCAATGAAATCTCTGGAGAAATCTCACAGGCAAGTCATCCCATAGAGTGGTCAAAAGGTCACATGAAGCCAGGCCCATTGAGGTCTTCAATGTGACGTCCATGGGTGTTCTGACTGTCAACTATGGCTGCCACATCTTTCAGAATAAAATCATGTGATATCTTAGCTGAGATTCCAAGGCTCTGTGGAAAGTCACCCTTCTTTTTTGATCTCAGTTTCCAAGGGGAAATCCAATGTGTGGCCTCCTAAAATCTGAACACAGTTCATGGCAATATTTCTCTGAGATCAGTTCCAGAACTCAGACTCTAAGGGGAATCACACCAGAGTTCAAGCCCAGGTAGACCCTGTCATCACTTCCAAGCACTACACAAATGATCACAATTAAAACCAAAACACTCCCACAAGGCCCTCATCTTCTTCCATATAGACACTCATCATAACCTGTGGCTGGGGGTTTCCATGAGGGGCTCAGCTCAAGACAGTGTACAAAATAAACTCCCTTGCCCATAATTTGCCTAAAGTCAGGGTTGCCTGGATACCCTTCCTGAGAACCAGGAGTGATCAAATAAGCCTGCCATAAATACTGATCTGCTTCTCCAATTTGAGGCCTACTGACTCTCGGGTATAGACTTTTTATGTGAATTGTAATCATGAGAAAACCCAAGCACATATGGGCTATCATCTGCAGTGTTTTGAGAACTCATTTGACACAAAGGATCCCTATTTTCACTTGATGGAGGTTAGGAACGTTACAGAGGAAGGCGAGAGACTTCGTCCACAATGACTGCTTTTTTGGCCATTTTGGTTTTGGAAGCACACGTGGGAACTTTCTTTAGATCCATCAGGTGCTGAGAATCTATGCAACAGCCTCACACATGGCCAAGAGTCTGATGCAGACACATTCCTTTCCAAAGCAATTAAGCAAAGAGCAACAGATGATGCCCATTAATTCCCCTTGAAAACCGTTTCCTTCAGGCTTCACAAAGGAGTGGCCTGAGGCAAAGACCTTTCTGACATTCAGGGCAACAGAACAATAGATAAGCAAATGGCCCATTGCAGGGTTTCTGGAATGATATCTGAGTTTTCTGAGATGATCCCATTCCCTTCAGCTATCCAGTACATGGCCATGTCACAGAGCTTGGAGGTGGTACATATCGTGGACACAAAACCCTGAACCTATTCTGGAGAGTGGCCAGAATTCAAGAAGACATACAGGAACTTAGGAAGATAGTAGTTGTTGCCCATCCATTAGGCAAGCCACAGTCCATTCATAAATTGGGCAGGATGAATGCTGTGAAGTTTTCTACTAGACAGGACACATCCATTGATGCATTCTCTTTTCTAATGTCTACAACCACGGACACAGTGGGATAAACAGACATAGAAACACTCGCATTGTCAAAAGACTTACTAGAAACAGTCCACTCCAAATCAAACAAACCGACTTTCCTATATATTCTAAGATCATGAGACAAAACCACAAACTCACACGCACACCCACAAAGTCAACTCCTTCCCCCAAGTAGGTCTGTGACTATCCGGAGTGTCCTCTGACTGATGGGACATACTACGTTTCCCCGAAATGGGCTGTCCTATGTCACATCTGGTCTCCTTGGCCAACACTGTGAAGTTGTCAGGTGCCAGTAGTGAGACACTACCTGCTTTCTCAGGAAAGGCCCCTCTTCAGAGCTCTCCTGGAATTTGGCTATCCTCACATCAGTAGTTACACAGAAAGACCGATTCTGTCCTTGGTAAATCCAAACATGTGTGGCCACTGGGACTGGGACTGGGAATGACTCTGGGTACCTGGCTTCCTGGATCCCAAGTTCAGAGAGTTCCATCACCAAGAAAGTTATATAGGTCACTTCCTTCAGGAACTGAATGAGGTCACTGCCTTGGCAACATCTTTGTCCTAACAGTTGCTTCCAAGTGTCCCAATAGATGGAGGCTGCCCCTACTTCCTGTGACACTTTCACAAGTAAGAATGGTATATCAAACATAGGCACCCGTAAACAGCTCTCCACACAAGCCTGGTTTGGTCCATCTTCTCTACATTAAGAAGAGAGAGACTGCTTCAGACACACCCCTTCATCCTGACCTGTTTTTTTTTTTTTTTTTTTTGTCATGAAAGATGACTTTCGCTCTCTCAGGTCCTTCATAGCTTTCTATATCTTCCCCAGGGTTCACTTCTGCATGGACCTTTGAGGTTCTCAGCAGGTGGAAGATCTCTTACATTTCTATATAAGAACAACTTTGTCCTTGCTTTTCTGTAAAGTTAGGTTGAGGAAACAAAGTATGGTTAGGATTAATAACATGATTGATTTGGGTTAGGAATCATTCTGCTGCATGAATAATGGTATTGGGAACCTGCAATATTTATAAGGATATATAGAGGTGAAATATATGTATAAAAACACAAATCTAGGTAAGATTTGAAGCCCAAAAGGGCATTGGATCCTTGATTGGGATACTTTACTCTGAATTATGTTGTGCACATGTGTCTCAGATAAATCTATACATAATGGCATAGGACCTTGTACCTTGGATAATTGAATGTTGAAGAGAACATCCAGTCAAAAAAGGATAGTTGGTAGGATTAGGAAGATACTTGATAGGATTAGAAAAAAGAGTCAGTATAGGATTTGGACAAAAACTTCCTTAGCAATAGGGTTTCAGGTAGACAGAAAATGTAAATGTCAGCACATTTGAAGAGTCAGTCACAATGATGAACTGGGGAAAATATGTAGGAAAGCAGATATCATTAGAGACATTAGGAAATCAGGCAAATGATGAAGTGATTGATAGGATTAGACATTTTCAACAGGCTTGAGGTTGAATACATAATCTTAGGAAGAAACAAATATGTAGTCACCAATAGGATTGACATTTGAGAGCATTAGGCAACATGGACATGGGTGATTTTCATAATCCATACTCACATTCCATTTAGGCTTTGGTACAATTGTAAGTGTGACTTTGCATTTTGTGGCCAGAATATTACTGTGATAAAATGTATATGTAGATCAGGTGACATGAGTCTTTCTTGCACCATTTCTGGGAGCAATATTTAGAAGAGATATAAATTAGTATTGGGGGCACAAATAGGTGTACCATGTGTGAATATATAATATAACAGATTCCAGCTTTAGAAATTGGAATAAATTGATATCTGAAAATACACAGGAAATGTCATATTGACATACATACATTCATTCCAACCAGTTATACATCTAATGGTAATATTAGGGTTGTGGTTTATCATAAAGTGTGTGTGAGTTTTGCTTCAAAATTGATTATGGAAATCGAAAATAATGTGTTTGGAAAGAAGTCTCAATAAATAACCAGTCAAAAGCAAGGAGGAATACATGTGTACTGAAGCAGGAAGTGATTGAATGTGTTTCAAATGTCTTTAAATTTGTGAACTTGTGGATGAAATGTATATACTATGATGTACAAAAACTGAAGAAATAGTAATGTACCAGTGTTAAATAAAAATGAACGTCAAAATACACATCATGCCCCTTTGGAATCTACTTGCATTGATGTTAAATTGGGTCAGTTACAGTAGAAATATAAGGATTTGTTTGCACCATTCAGTGAAGTGAGTTTTCAGTACTAGAAAACAAATATGTATTTCAGGTGGATGAATATTTCTGAAAATAATCGTATGAAAATTTGATTATAAAACCACATACATGAGCATGAGTGAATTATTTAGGGAGTGTATAATAGGACACATATATTTTATATTTGGAAAAATCTAGAGAATATATATATATATATATATATATATATATCTCACAGAGAAACATTAGAAAGTAGCAATATATATGCCAATCAAAATTCATCGTGAAATATATATCATCCACCGATCCAAAAATATTAATTTTACTGAACATGGATTTATGTATAATGTTTTTCAACTAAAAATCTCACTCATAGTTTGAATTTTCAGTTCCAAAAGCGTTTAGGAGGGGTGATCTCTTCTCATACTTTGTTTCTGCCAAGTTAGCCACCTCACAAAAATGTACGTGTGATACCAGGTATGATTTTATATGTGCATATAAAAATACATGTGCTGAATTGGCTACAGAAAAAAGGAGACAGAAATTCACATATGTGTTAACTTTAAAAACACATGGAGTACTATTTCAACAAACAATTGACAAGATTTATAACTCCTACACTATATCATGCAAAAGGCAAGACCAACTATACACCATGCCTCCTCTGAACTGCTTGTATTAATATTATGTTTTGGTTATTTGTCTCCATCATATTAGGATTAGTAGTCAGAGTCTATTAGGGTATGGGTTACTGACAGGGATTCAGTATTTCGAATGGAAAATTGGAAAATGAATCCAATGTGTATGTAAATATGTGCTACACAAAAATCTTCCCACTCTCATCCAGAACAATACCTTGACAACACCTTCACCCCATGTAAGACACAATTAGAGGAGAAGAGTTAGAAAATCCATGAATACATATCTGGAATGGAATGCGATCAGAAGTTCACAACCTTGGAAGTGTTAGAGGAGTTTCCAAAAGTAAGGGACAGGGTAAACACTTCAAAAACATGGAGGTCTGTTGTCCTAGAGACTTCTTGAGATACTGCCTGTGAGGTTGGGCACTTGAAATATATGTTGTTGTCACGTGCTTTAGCTTCCTTTCTAGTGAAATCATCAACCTGGGTCTGCATCTATGTGACCTGGAGGACATGGTTTCTTATTTTCCATCCGTGGGTGGGCCCCTTGCTTAAGAGCTCTGGCTACTGGACAAATTTTACACAAAGAAGCCTCTAATCTGACTTTTGGGGCCCCTTGAACTATCTACTCCCCACATCACTTGAAAGATCTTTTACCTTAAAAGGGTCTTCAAACCCTCCCTACATCCAGAGTTCTGTCGCTCCTCACTTCCTTTCTGGAAAACCCTAATATTATTTTCCTCCCCTGCTCTGCACTGAACCCTGCCTCACTGCTCCCAATAACTCCCATGTCTCACACACCAACTCAAAATTGCTTGGAAAACTTAGATGATTTCCTCCCCTGTCATTCTTCCATTTATGAGAGACCACTCACCAAGCCTGACCTTATCTGGTTTACTGACAGCAGTTCCTTTAGGCAGAATGGAACTCATTACTCTGGATACGCTGTATTTTCAGCCACTGAGATTATAGAGGCCAAAGTTTTGCCTTCAGGAACTACAGACCAGCAGGCTGATTTTATAGCATCCACTCGTGCCTGCCTTCTAGCACAAGGCAAATCCCTCACCCTCTAAAATGATTCAAAATATGTCTTCCATATCTTATTATCCCATGCTGCAATTTGAAAGAAGCGAGGCCTACTTACCACCAAAGGTAATGCGATCACTAATTCAGCTCTTATAACCAATCTGATAGAGGCCTCCCACTTACCCACCCAGTTGGGAGATGTCCATTGTAGGTCCCATCAGAAGGACGGCTCTCTTATCACTGAGGGCAATGCCAAAGCTGACCAGGTGGCACGAATGGCTGCAACCACTTCCAATCATGGCCCCCATGGTGGACATATAATGGCCACTTTAGACAGCTCATCTGAAGCCCCTACTTCTTTCAGTAAGAACAAGCATCTTTTCAAGTTCCTTCATACTCTATTCCTTTCCAATTCTCAGTCTTTGACCCTCTTTTTACAGAGTTTCTTCTTCCTCACTCCCTCTGACAAGCCATGCTACAGAATATAGCCTCTAATTGTCAGATCTGTCAGCGGACCAACCCTCATACTCCTTTAAGGCCCAAACGTTTCCCTTTAAACTTAACAAATATGTGAATACTTGTTTCCAATTTCTGTAGCCTATTCACACATGTATATTTATATGCATATATAGAATCCTACCAGGTATCACACGTACATTTTTGTAAGGTGGATGTCTTGGCAGATACAAATTGTGAGAAGTGTTCACTCCTCCTAAATGCTGTTGGAAATGAAAATTCAACCTATAAGAGAGCGTCCTAGAAGAACAACATTATACATAAACTCATGTTCAGTAACATAAATATTTTTGCATCTGTGGATGATATATATTTACTGATGAATTTCGATTGGCATTTATATTGGTACTTTTTAATGTCTGTGAGTGTTGTGTGTGTGTGTGTGTGTGTGTGTGTGTGTATAAATATAGATATAGATATACTCTCCAAAGTTTTCCAAATATGAAATATATGTGTCTAGTACACACTCTATAAATTCATTCATGTTCATGTATGTTGATTTATAATCCACTTTTCAGAAGATTATAATCAGAAATATTCATCCACCTGAAATACATATTTGTTTCCTAGTACTGACTACTAACTTCAGTGAAGGGTGCATACAAATCCTAATTATTCTACAGTATCTGACCCAGTCTAACATCAATGCAAGTAGACTCCTATGGGACATGATATGTAATTTGTCATTCATTTGTATTCGACACTGGTACATTATTGTTTCTTCAGTTTTTGCACATCATAGGATATACATTTCATCCACAAGTTCACAAATTAATAGGCATTTGTTTCAACATTAATCACTTCTTGCTTCAGAACACATGTATTGTCAGGGTTTCTTGACTTGTCTTTTCATGAGACTTCTTTCCAAACACATTATTTTGAATTTCCATAATCATTTTGAAGCAAAACTCACACACTCTTCATGATAAACCAAAACACTAATATTTCCATTAGATATATATAACTGGTTGGAATGAATGATTGTATATCAATATACAATTTCCTTTTATTTTTCAGATATCAGTTCAATTCATTATTTAAAGTTCAAAAAAGTTATATTATTTATTCACAGTATGGTCTATTTGTGGTTTTTCTCTATGTTCATAGAAACAGGGTACACCTCTTTGCACCCCCGATTCTAATTTTACATCTTCAATATATTGCTCCCAGAAATGGTGAAAGAAATACTCATGTCACCTCATTATCACAGTAATATTCTGGACAAAAAATGGAAAGGTCACACTTATGATTGTACCAAAGCCTAAATGGAAAGTGAACATGGATTTCTAAAAACATCCATGTCCAGGTTGCCTAATGCTGTCAATTGTCACTCCTATTGGTGACTACATATTTGTTTTTTCCTAATTTATATATTGAAACTCAACCCTGTTGAAAATGTCTAATTCTATCCCTCACTTTATACTTTGCCTGATTTCGTAATGTTTCCATTGATATCTGCTTTTCTACATATTTTCCCCAGTTCAACATAGTGTCTGACTCTTCATATGTGCTGACATTTACATTCACTCTATAACCAAAAGTCTATTGCTAAAGAACTTTTGGTCCAAATCCTATACTCACTCGTCTTCCTAAACCTACCGACTATCTTCCTAAACCTACTGAATCTCCCTTTTTGACTGGATGTTCTCTTCTAAATTCAATCATCCAATGTACAAGGTCCTATGCCATTGTATATCAAATTATCTGAGACATCTTTGCAGAACATAATTCAAAGCTAAGTATCCCAATCAAGGGCAAAACCCTTCTGGGCTTCAAAGCATACCTAGATGTCTTTTTTCATACTTATATTTCACCTCTATATTCTTGTAAATATTGCAGGTTCCCAATCCCATTATTCATCGCACAGAATCATTCGTCACCAAATCAAACCTGTTTTTTACCCCAAGTATACACTGTTCCCTCAATCATTTTACAGAAGAGCAGGGACAGAGGGGTTCTTACAATACAGGAAAGTTGGGGATCTTCCACCAGATGAGAACCTCAAATGTCCATGCACAAATGATACCTGGAGAAGTTGTAGGCAGGTATGAAGCACCTGAGAGAGCAAAAGTCATCTTCCATGGCAAACAACCATGGGATGTGTCTGAATCTGCCACTCTCTTCTTATTGTAGACAAGGTGGAACAATCCAGGCCTGAGTGGAGAGCTGTTCCCGGGTGCCAATGGTTGATATACATTCTACCTTATGAAAGTGTCACAGGAAGTAGGGGAAACCTCCATCTTATGTAACCCTTGGTAGCAACTGTTAGGACAAAGTGGTTGCCAAGGCAGTGACCTCATTCAGTTCCAAAGAATGTGACATACCTCATTTCCTTGGTGATGGAACTCTCTGAACTTGGTATCCAAGAAGCCAGGCACCCAGAGGCAGTCCCAGTCCCAGGCCCAGTGGGCTCACTTGTTTGGATTTACCAAGGACAGAGTCAGTTTTCTTGGTACCTAATGATGTGAGGATGGCCAATTGCCAGGAGAGCTCTGAAGATGGACCTTTCCTGAGAAAACAGGTAGTGGCTAACCACTTTTTCCTGACATCTTCACAGAGTTGGTCAAGGAAACAAGATCTGAGAGAAGACAGGCCATTTCGGGGGAACATAGTATGGCCCACCAGTCAGAGGACACTCCGGATAGTCACAGACCTACTTGGGGGAAGGAGGTGCCTTTGTGGGAGTGGGTGTGGGTTTGTTGTTTTGTCTCATGTTCTGAGAATAGATCGAAAAGGCGGTTTGTTTGGTTTGGAGTAGACAGTTTCTAGTAAGTCATTTGACAAGGCGAGTGTTTCTGTTTATGTGTATCCCACTGTGTTCGTTGTTGTAGACATTAGAAAAGAGAATGCATTAATGGATGTGTCCTGTCTAGTATAAATCTTCCCTATAATTCATCCTGCCCAATATATGAATGGACTGCAGCTTGTCTTATCGATGTGCAACACCTGCTATCTTTCTAAGTTGTTGTTTTCTTCCTGAATTCTGGGAACTCTCCAGAATGGGCTCAGGCATTTGTGTCCAAAATATGTACCACCTCCAAGCTCTGTGACATGGCCATGTAAAGGATAGTTGAAGAGAATGGCGAGCATCTCAGAAAACTCAGATATCAGTGTGACCAGGAAAGTCTTAGTGCAGAAACACTGCTTTGGGCTTTTTGCTTACTTATTGTTGTGTTGCACTGAATGTCAGGAAGGTCTTTGCCTCAGGCCACCCCTTTGTGAAGCCTGAAGAAAACAGTTTTCAAATGGAAATGAATGGGCCTCACCTGTGGTTCTTTGCTTAATTGCTTTGGAAAGGGATGTGTCTTTATCAGCCTCTGGGTCCTGTGTGTGGCTGTGACTTAGATTCTCAGCACCTGATGGATCTTAAGAATGATCCCATGTGAGCTTCAAAACTAAATGGCAAAAAATATCATTCATTGTGGATGAAGACTCTTGCCTTCCTCTGTTAGGTTCCTGCACTCCAACAAATATGAATAGGGATTCTGTGAGTCAAATGAGTTCTTCAAAGCCCTGCAGAGGTGCTTGTGTTTTCGCATGACTCTAAATCACCTAAAGAATCGATACCTAAAATCAGTAGCCCTCAAATTGGAGAAACATAGAAGTATTAACGGCAGGCTTATTTGTTCACTCCTGGTTCACAGCAACGGTGTCCAGGCTACCCTGACTTTAGGCAAATGAGGGGCAAACGAGCTGATTTTGGACACTATCTTGGGCTGCACCCCTCATGGAAACCTCCAGCCAGAGTTTAAGATGATTGACTATATGGAATAAGGTGAGGGCCACGTGGGAGTGTTTTGGTTTTAATGTTGGTCATTTGTGTGGCATTGGAAAAAATGACTGGTTCCACGTGGGCTTGAACTCTGGTGTGATTCCCCTTAAACACTGGGTTTTGGAACTGAACTCAAAGAAGCATCGCTATGAATTTTGTTGGGATTTTAAGAGGCCACGCATGAAAGTCGCTCTTGGAAACTGAGACCTAGGCCCCGGGTAGATTTCCACAGAGGCCTGGGAATCTCAGCAAGGATATCACATGATTTTATTCTTAAAGAAATGGCAGCCATAGTTGAGAGTCAAAACACACATGCACCTCACATTGTAGACCTCAATGGGCCTGGCCTAATGTGACCTTTTGTCCATTCTTTGGGAAGCCTTGCCTGTGAGATTTCTCCAGAGATTTCATTGAAATGAGCTTCCTCACCATTTAATCTTTGCTGAATGAATTGAAACCCACAGTGCCTCCAACTTCATGCTTGAAAAATGGCTAGATAAATACCATGAAATTTTTGAAATTCCTATGACCAGGTGGCACTGGAGAAACATTGGATGTCCTATTGCTGATCATGAGTATACCAGACAGTGCCTTGGTTTACTGAGTTTCATGAAAATGGTGTAGAACAGAGATGCCAGTAAGTTGGAGCCTGCTGAGTAGTGGGTCTAGAGCAGTCCTGGGGAGGTGTTTGATAAAACATCCGTGGTAGGGCCATGTGGATCTACCATTGGATTCCAAATTGCTTGTAACTGACATGGTGCTGCCAGCAGACCCTTATATGTAAAGGCATCTTGTTATATGGAGAGTTTTAAGAGGAAAATTAAGAATCAGGTTGATATGGACAAGGGGGCAATGGGGCAAGCTGTGCGAGATAGAAGCCTAGTTGGTGCATTCTCTTGCAGACCCTGACCCACCACACGTGACAGAACTCCCTCCAGCACTGTGTCCCAGTTTAGCTGCTAGTATTTCGTGAAACAAATACCAAACTCACAGTGCAGCAGCCTAAAAACCACAAAAAGTGGAGGAGGACCAAATGGCTTCACAGTCCACACGGGAAGACGGGGAGACACTTAGTCCCCAGTGGCCTCAGTTTACCTATAAAGAGAGGATTCAGCACTGCTTCATCTTGTTCATTGGAAAATAAGAAACCATGTCCTCCAGGTCACATAGATGCAGACCCAGCTTTGATGGTCTCACTACAAAGGAAGCCAAATCTCATGAAAACAACATATATTTCAAGTGCGGAAGCTCAGAGTCAGTTTCTCAAAAAGTTTTTAGGCCAGCAGAGTTACTTGTTTGTGGAGTGTTTACCATGTCCCTTACTTTTGGAAACTCCTAAACCACCTCCAAGGTTGTGAACTCCTGAGCATTTTCCATTCCAGATATGTATTCACTGATTGTGTAACTCTTCTCCTCTAATTGTGTCTTACTTGGGGTGAAGGTAATGTCAAGGCATTGTTTTGGATGAGAGCGGGAGGATATTTGTGCAGCATATATTTACATACACATTGGATTCTTTTTCCAATTTTTCATTCGAAGTACTGAATCCCTGACGCTAACCCATACCTAGTAGACTCAGACTATTCATCCTAATATAATGGGGAAAATTAACCCAACACAATAGAAATACAAGCACTTCAGTGGAGACATGTTCTATAGTTGGACTTGACATTTGCATTATATAAGGTAGGAGTTATACATCTAGTCAAATTTTAATTGAAATATTCTCCATGTGTTTTTAAACTTAACAAATATGTGAATACTTGTTTCCAATTTCTGTAGCCTATTCACACATGTATATTTATATGCATATATAGAATCCTACCAGGTATCACACGTACATTTTTGTAAGGTGGATGTCTTGGCAGATACAAATTGTGAGAAGTGTTCACTCCTCCTAAATGCTGTTGGAAATGAAAATTCAACCTATAAGAGAGCGTCCTAGAAGAACAACATTATACATAAACTCATGTTCAGTAACATAAATATTTTTGCATCTGTGGATGATATATATTTACTGATGAATTTCGATTGGCATTTATATTGGTACTTTTTAATGTCTGTGAGTGTTGTGTGTGTGTGTGTGCGTGTGTGTGTGTGTGTGTATAGATGTAGATATAGATATACTCTCCAAAGTTTTCCAAATATGAAATATATGTGTCTAGTACACACTCTATAAATTCATTCATGTTCATGTATGTTGATTTATAATCAACTTTTCAGAAGATTATAATCAGAAATATTCATCCACCTGAAATACATATTTGTTTCCTAGTACTGACTACTAACTTCAGTGAAGGGTGCATACAAATCCTAATTATTCTACAGTATCTGACCCAGTCCAACATCAATGCAAGTAGACTCCTATGGGACATGATATGTAATTTGTCATTCATTTGTATTCGACACTGGTACATTATTGTTTCTTCAGATTTTGCACATCATAGGATATACATTTCATCCACAAGTTCACAAATTAATAGGCATTTGTTTCAACATTAATCACTTCTTGCTTCAGAACACATGTATTGTCAGGGTTTCTTGACTTGTCTTTTCATGAGACTTCTTTCCAAACACATTATTTTGAATTTCCAAAATCATTTTGAAGCAAAACTCACACACTCTTCATGATAAACCAAAACACTAATATTTCCATTAGATATATAACTGGTTGGAATGAATGATTGTATATCAATATACAATTTCCTTTTATTTTTCAGATATCAGTTCAATTCATTATTTAAAGTTCAAAAAAGTTATATTATTTATTCACAGTATGGTCTATTTGTGGTTTTTCTCTATGTTCATAGAAACAGGGTACACCTCTTTGCACCCCCGATTCTAATTTTACATCTTCAATATATTGCTCCCAGAAATGGTGAAAGAAATACTCATGTCACCTCATTATCACAGTAATATTCTGGACAAAAAATGGAAAGGTCACACTTATGATTGTACCAAAGCCTAAATGGAAAGTGAACATGGATTTCTAAAAACATCCATGTCCAGGTTGCCTAATGCTGTCAATTGTCAATCCTATTGGTGACTACATATTTGTTTTTTCCTAATTTATATATTGAAACTCAACCCTGTTGAAAATGTCTAATTCTATCCCTCACTTTATACTTTGCCTGATTTCGTAATGTTTCCATTGATATCTGCTTTTCTACATATTTTCCCCAGTTCAACATAGTGTCTGACTCTTCATATGTGCTGACATTTACATTCACTCTATAACCAAAAGTCTATTGCTAAAGAACTTTTGGTCCAAATCCTATACTCACTCGTCTTCCTAAACCTACCGACTATCTTCCTAAACCTACTGAATATCCCTTTTTGACTGGATGTTCTCTTCTAAATTCTATCATCCAATGTACAAGGTCCTATGCCATTGTATATCAAATTATCTGAGACATCTTTGCAGAACATAATTCAAAGCTAAGTATCCCAATCAAGGGCAAAACCCTTCTGGGCTTCAAAGCATACCTAGATTTCTTTTTTCATACTTATATTTCACCTCTATATTCTTGTAAATATTGCAGGTTCCCAATCCCATTATTCATCGCACAGAATCATTCGTCACCAAATCAAACCTGTTTTTAACCCCAAGTATACACAGTTCCCTCAATCATTTTACAGAAGAGCAGGGACAGAGGGGTTCTTACAATACAGGAAAGTTGGGGATCTTCCACCAGATGAGAACCTCAAATGTCCATGCACAAATGATACCTGGAGAAGTTGTAGGCAGGTATGAAGCACCTGAGAGAGCAAAAGTCATCTTCCATGGCAAACAACCTGGTCAGGATGAAGGGATGTGTCTGAATCTGCCTCTCTCTTCTTACTGTAGACAAGGTGGAACAATCCAGGCCTGAGTGGAGAGCTGTTCCCGGGTGCCAATGGTTGATATACATTCTACCTTATGAAAGTGTCACAAGAAGTAGGGGAAACCTCCATCTTATGTAACCCTTGGAAGCAACTGTTAGGACAAAGTGGTTGCCAAGGCAGTGACCTCATTCAGTTCCAAAGAATGTGACATACCTCATTTCCTTGGTGATGGAACTCTCTGAACTTGGTATCCAAGAAGCCAGGCACCCAGAGGCAGTCCCAGTCCCAGGCCCAGTGGGCTCACTTGTTTGGATTTACCAAGGACAGAGTCAGTTTTCTTGGTACCTAATGATGTGAGGATGGCCAATTGCCAGGAGAGCTCTGAAGATGGACCTTTCCTGAGAAAACAGGTAGTGGCTAACCACTTTTTCCTGACATCTTCACAGAGTTGGTCAAGGAAACAAGATCTGAGAGAAGACAGGCCATTTCGGGGGAACATAGTATGGCCCACCAGTCAGAGGACACTCCAGATAGTCACAGACCTACTTGGGGGAAGGAGGTGCCTTT
The DNA here is from genome assembly GCF_048772815.1 of Callospermophilus lateralis. NCBI lineage: Eukaryota > Metazoa > Chordata > Mammalia > Rodentia > Sciuridae > Callospermophilus > Callospermophilus lateralis. The sequence goes on from NW_027512860.1 coordinate 302,375, forward strand.
GTGGGAGTGGGTGTGGGTTTGTTGTTTTGTCTCATGTTCTGAGAATAGATCGAAAAGGCGGTTTGCTTGGTTTGGAGCAGACAGTTTCTAGTAAGTCATTTGACAAGGCGAGTGTTTCTGTTTATGTGTATCCCACTGTGTCCGTTGTTGTAGACATTAGAAAAGAGAATGCATTAATGGATGTGTCCTGTCTAGTATAAATCTTCCCTATAATTCATCCTGCCCAATATATGAATGGACTGTAGCTTGTCTTATCAATGTGCAACACCTGCTATCTTTCTAAGTTGTTGTTTTCTTCCTGAATTCTGGCCACTCTCCAGAATGGGCTCAGGGATTTGTGTCCAAAATATGTACCACCTCCAAGCTCTGTGACATGGCCATGTAAAGGATAGTTGAAGAGAATGGCGAGCATCTCAGAAAACTCAGATATCAGTGTGACCAGGAAAGTCTTAGTGCAGAAACACTGCTTTGGGCTTTTTGCTTACTTATTGTTGTGTTGCACTGAATGTCAGGAAGGTCTTTGCCTCAGGCCACCCCTTTGTGAAGCCTGAAGAAAACAGTTTTCAAATGGAAATGAATGGGCCTCACCTGTGGTTCTTTGCTTAATTGCTTTGGAAAGGGATGTGTCTTTATCAGCCTCTTGGTCCTGTGTGTGGCTGTGACTTAGATTCTCAGCACCTGATGGATCTTAAGAATGATCCCATGTGAGCTTCCATAACTAAATGGCAAAAAAATATCATTCATTGTGGATGAAAACTCTTGCCTTCCTCTGTTAGGTTCCTGCACTCCAACAAATATGAATAGGGATTCTGTGAGTCAAATGAGTTCTTCAAAGCCCTGCAGAGGTGCTTGTGTTTTCGCATGACTCTAAATCACCTAAAGAATCGATACCTAAAATCAGTAGCCCTCAAATTGGAGAAACATAGAAGTATTAACGGCAGGCTTATTTGTTCACTCCTGGTTCACAGCAACGGTGTCCAGGCTACCCTGACTTTAGGCAAATGAGGGGCAAACGAGCTGATTTTGGACACTGTCTTGGGCTGCACCCCTCATGGAAACCTCCAGCCAGATGTTAAGATGATTGACTATATGGAATAAGGTGAGGGCCATGTGGGAGTGTTTTGGTTTTAATGTTGGTCATTTGTGTGGCATTGGAAAAAATGACTGGTTCCACGTGGGCTTGAACTCTGGTGTGATTCCCCTTAAACACTGGGTTTTGGAACTGAACTCAGAGAAGCATTGCTATGAATTTTGTTGGGATTTTAAGAGGCCACGCATGAAAGTCGCTCTTGGAAACTGAGACCTAGGCCCCGGGTAGATTTCCACAGAGGCCTGGGAATCTCAGCAAGGATATCACATGATTTTATTCTTAAATAAATGGCAGCCATAGTTGAGAGTCAAAACACACATGCACCTCACATTGTAGACCTCAATGGGCCTAGTCTAATATGACCTTTTGTCCATTCTTTGGGAAGCCTTGCCTGTGAGATTTCTCCAGAGATTTCATTAAAATGGGCTTCCTCACCATTTAATGTTTGCTGAATGAATTGAAACCCACAGTGCCTCCAACTTCATGCTTGAAAAATGGCTAGATAAATACCATGAAATTTTTGAAATTCCTATGACCAGGTGGCACTGGAGAAACATTGGATGTCCTATTGCTGATCATGAGTATACCAGACAGTGCCTTGATTTACTGAGTTTCATGAAAATGGTGTAGAACAGAGATGCCAGTAAGTTGGAGCCTGCTGAGTAGTGGGTCTAGAGCAGTGGTGGGGAGGTGTTTGATAAAACATCCGTGGTAGGGCCATGTGGATCTACCATTGGATTCCAAATGGCTTGTAACTGACATGGTGCTGCCAGCAGACACTTATATGTAAAGGCATCTTGTTATATGGAGAGTTTTAAGAGGAAAATTAAGAATCAGGTTGATATGGACAAGGGGGCAATGGGGCAAGCTGTGAGAGATAGAAGCCTAGTTGGTGCATTCTCTTGCAGACCCTGACCCACCACACGTGACAGAACTCCCTCCAGCACTGTGTCTCAGTTTAGCTGCTAGTATTTCGTGAAACAAATACCAAACTCACAGTGCAGCAGCCTAAACACCACAAAAAGTGGAGGAGGACCAAATGGCTTCACAGTCCACGCGGGGAGATGGGGAGTCACTTAGTCTCTAGTGACCTTAATTTACCTAAAAAGAGATGATTCAGCACTGCTTCATCTTGTTCATTGGAAAATAAGAAACCATGTCCTCCAGGTCACATAGATGCAGACCCAGCTTTGATGGTCTCACTACAAAGGAAGCCAAATCTCATGAAAACAACATATATTTCAAGTGCGGAAGCTCAGAGGCAGTTTCTCAAAAAGTTTTTAGGCCAGCAGAGCTCCATGTTTGTGGAGTGTTTACCCTGTCCCTTACTTTTGGAAACTCCTCTACCACCTCCAAGGTTGTGAACTCCTGGGCATTTTCCATTCCAGATATGTATTCACTGATTTTGTATCTCTTCTCCTCTAATTGTGTCTTACTTGGGGTGAAGGTAATGTCAAGGCATTGTTCTGGATGAGAGCGTGAGGATATTTGTGCAGCATATATTTACATACACATTGGATTCATTTTCCAATTTTCCATTTGAAGTACTGAATCCCGGACACTAAAACTTACCTAGTAGACTCAGACTATTCATCCTAATATAATGGGGAAATTTAACCCAACACAATAGAAATACAAGCACTTCAGAGGAGACATGTTGTATAGTTGGACTTGACATTTGCATTATATAAGGTAGGAGTTATAAATCTCGTCAAATTTTAATTGAAATATTCTCCATGTGTTTTTAAGCTTAACAAATATGTGAATTCCTATTTCCCTTTTCTGTAGCCTATTCACACATGTATATTTATATGCATATATTGAATCCTACCAGGTATCACACATACATTTTTGTGAGGTGGCTGTCTTGGCAGATACAAATTGTGAGAAGTGTTCACTCCTCCTAAATGCTGTTGGAAATGAAAATTCAACCTATAGGAGAACGTCCTAGTAGAACAAAATTATGCATAAACTCATGTTCAGTAAAATAAATATTTTTGCATCTGTGGATGATATATATTTACTGATGAATTTCGATTGGCATTTATATTGGTACTTTTTAATGTCTGTGAATGTTGTGTGTGTGTGTGTGTCTGTGTGTGTGTGTGTGTGTCTGTGTGTGTGTGTGTCTGTGTGTGTGTATAAACATAGATATATATATATACTCTCCAAATTTTTCAAAATATGAAAAAATGTGTCTAATATATACTCTCTAAATTCATTCATGTACATGTATGTGGATTTATAATCAACTTTTCACAAGATTATAATCAGAAATATTCATCCACCTGAAATACATATTTGATTCATAGTACTGAAACCTAACTTCAGTGAATGGTGCATACAAATCCTAATTACTCTACAGTAACTGACCCAGTCTAACATCAATGCAAGATGACTCCTATGGGACATGATATGTAATTTGTCATTCATTTGTATTCGACACTGGTACATTATTGTTTCTTCAGTTTTTGCACATCATAGGATATACATTGCATCCACAAGTTCACAAATTAATAGGCATTTGTTTCAACTTTAATGACTTCTTGCTTCAGAACACATGTATTGTCAGGGTTTCTTGACTGGTCCTTTCCTCAGACTTCTTTCCAAACACATAATTTTGAATTTCCATAATCATTTTGAAGCAAAACTCACACACTCTTCATGATAAACCAAAACACTAATATTTCCAATAGATATATAACTGGTTGGAATGAATGATTGTATATCAATATACGATTTCCTTTAATTTTGCAGATATCAGTTCAATTCTATATTTAAAGTTGAAAAAATTATATTATTTATTCACAGTATGGTCTATTCATGCTTTTTTTCTATGTTCATAGAAACAGGGTACACCTCTTTGTACCCCGATTCTAATATTACATCTTCAATATATTGCTCCCAGAAATGGTGAAAGAAATACTCATGTCACCTCATTATCACAGTAATATTCTGGACAAAAAATGGAAAGGTCACACTTATGATTGTACCAAAGCCTAAATGGAAAGTGAACATGGATTTCTAAAAACATCCATATCCAGGTTGCCTAATGCTGTCAATTGTCAATCCTATTGGTGACTACATATTTGTTTTTTCCTATTTATATATTCAAACTCAACACTGTTGAAAATGTCTAATTCTATCCCTCACTTTATACTTTGCCTGATTTCGTAATGTTTCTATTGATATCTGCTTTTCTACATATTTTCCCCAGTTCAACATAGTGACTGACTCTTTATATGTGCTGACATTTACATTCACTCTATAACCAAAAGTCTATTGCTAAAGAACTTTTGGTCCAAATCCTGTACTCACTCTTCTTCCTAAACCTACCGACTATCTTCCTAATCCTACTGAATATCCCTTTTTGACCTGATGTTCTCTTCTAAATTCTATCATCCAATGTACAACGTCCTATGCCATTGTAATTCGAATTATCTGAGACATCTTTGCAGAACATAATTCAAAGCTAAGTATCCCAATCAAGGGCAAAACCCTTCTGGGATTCAAAGCATACCTAGATTTCTGTTTTCATACTTATATTTCACCTCTATATTCTTGTAAATATTGCAGGTTCCCAATACCATTATTCATCACACAGAATCACTCGTAATCCAAATCAAACCTGTTTTTAACCCCAAGTATACACTGTTCCCTCAATCATTTTACAGAAGAGCAGGGACAGAGGGGTTCTTACAATACAGGAAAGTTGGGGATCTTCCACCAGATGAGAACCTCAAATGTCCATGCACAAATGATACCTGGAGAAGTTGTAGGCAGGTATGAAGCACCTGAGAGAGCAAAAGTCATCTTCCATGGCAAACAACCTGGTCAGGATGAAGGGATGTGTCTGAATCTGCCTCTCTCTTCTTACTGTAGACAAGGTGGAACAATCCAGGCCTGAGTGGAGAGCTGTTCCAGGGTGCCAATGGTTGATATACATTCTACCTTATGAAAGTGTCACAGGAAGTAGGGGAAACCTCCATCTTATGTAACCCTTGGAAGCAACCGTTAGGACAAAGTGGTTGCCAAGGCAGTGACCTCATTCAGTTCCAAAGAATGTGACATACCTCATTTCCTTGTTGATGGAACTCTCTGAACTTGGTATCCAAGAAGCCAGGCACCCAGAGGCAGTCCCAGTCCCAGGCCCAGTGGACTCACTTGTTTGGATTTACCAAGGACAGAGTCAGTTTTCTTGGTACCTAATGATGTGAGGATGGCCAAATGCAAGGAGAGCTATGAATATGGACCTTTCCTGAGAAAACAGGTAGTGGCTAACCACTTTTTCCTGACATCTTCACAGAGTTGGTCAAGGAAACATGATCTGAGAGAAGACAGGCCATGTCGAGGGAACATAGTATGGCCCAGCAGTCAGAGGATACTTCGGATAGTCAAAGACCTACTTGGGGGCAGGAGGTGCCTTTGTGGGAGTGGGTGTGGGTTTGTTGTTTTGTCTCATGTTCTGAGAATAGATAGGAAAGGCGTTTTGTTTGGTTTGGAGTGGACAGTTTCTAGTAAGTCATTTGACAAGGCGAGTGTTTCTGTTTCTGTGTATCCCACTGTGTCCGTTGTTGTAGACATTAGAAAAGAGAATGCATTAATGGATGTGTCCTGTCTAGTATAAATCTTCCCTATAATTCATCCTGCCCAATATATGAATGGACTGCAGCTTGTCTTATCGATGTGCAACACCTGTTATCTTTCTAAGTTGTTGTTTTCTTCCTGAATTCTGGCCACTCTCCAGAATAGGCTCATGGATTTGTGTCCAAAATATATACCACCTCCAAGCTCTGTGACATGGCCATATAAAGGATAGTTGAAGAGAATGGCGAGCATCTCAGAAAACTCAGATATCAGTGTGACCAGGAAAGTCTCAGTGCAGAAACACTGCTTTGGGCTTTTTGCTTACTTATTGCTGTGTTGCACTGAATGTCAGGAAGGTCTTTGCCTCAGGCCACCCCTTTGTGAAGCCTGAAGAAAACAGTTTTCAAATGGAAATGAATGGGCCTCACCTGTGGCTCTTAGCTTAATTGCTTTGGAAAGGGATGTGTCTTTATCAGCCTCTTGGACCTGTGTGTGGCTGTAGCATAGATTCTCAGCACCTGATGGATCTTAAGAATGATCCCATGTGAGCTTCCAAAACCACAATGGCAAAAAATATCATTCATTTTGGATGAAGTCTCTTGCCTTCCTCTGTTAGGTTGCTGCACTCCATCAAATGAGAATAGGGATTATTTAGGTCAAATGAGTTCTTCAAAGCCCTGCAGAGGTGCTTGTGTTTTCGCTTGACTCTAAATCACCTAAAGAATGGATACCTAAAATCAGTAGACCTCAAATTGGAGAAACATAGAAGTATTAACGGCAGGTTTATTTGTTCACTCCTGGTTCACAGAAACGGTGTCCAGCCTACCCTGACTTTAGGCAAATGAGGGGCAAACGAGCTGATTTTGGACACTGTCTTGGGCTGCTCCCCTCATGGAAACCTCCAGCCAGATGTTAAGATGATTGACTATATGGAATAAGATGAGGGCTATGTGGGAGTGTTTTGGTTTTAATGTTGCTCATTTGCGTGGCATTGGAATAAATGACTGTGTCCACGTGGGCTTGAACTCTGGTGTGATTCCCCTTAGAGACTGGGTTTTGGAACTGAACTCAGAGAAGCATTGCCATGAATTTTGTTGGGATTTTAAGAGGCCATGCATGAAAGTCGCTCTTGGAAACTGAGACCTAGGCCCCGGGTGGATTTCCACAGACGCCTGGGAATCTCAGCAAGGATATCACATGATTTTATCCTTAAGGAAATGGCAGCCATAGTTGAGAGTCAAAACACACATGGACCTCACATTATAGACCTCAATGGGCCTCGCCTAATGTGACCTTTTGTCCACTCTTTGGGAAGCCTTGCCTGTGAGAGTTCTCCAGAGATTTTATTGAAATGAGCTTCCTCACCATTTAATCTTTGCTGAATGAATTGAAACCCACAGTGCCTCCAACTTCATGCTTGAAAAATGGCTAGATAAATACCATGAAATTTTTGAAATACCTATGACCAGGTGGTACTGGAGAAACATTGGATGTCCTTTTGCTGATCATGATTATACCAGACAGTGCCTTGATTTACTGAGTTTCATGAAAATGGTGTAGAACAGAGATGCCAGTAGTTTGTAGCCTGCTGAGTAGTGGGTCTAGAGCAGTGGTGGGGAGGTGTTTGATAAAACATTCGTGGAAGGGCCTTGTGGATCTACCATTGGATTCCAAATGGCTTGTAACTGACATGGTGCAGCCAGCAGACCCTTATATGTAAAGGCATCTTGTTATATGGAGAGTTTTCAGAGGAAAATTAAGAATCAGGTTGATATGGAAAAGGGGGCAATGGGGAAAGCAGTGAGAGATAGAAGCCTAGTTGGTGCATTCTCTTGCAGACCCTGACCCACCACACGTGACAGAACTCCCTCCAGCACTGTGTCCCAGTTTAGCTCCTAGTATTTCGTGAAACAACTACCAAACTCACAGTGCAGCAGCAAAAACTCCACAAAAAAATGGAGGAGGACCAAATGGCTTCACAGTCCATACATGGAGACACTTAGTCCCCAGTGGCCTCAGTTTACTTACAAAGAGAGGATTCAGCACTGCTTCATCTTGTTCATTGGAAAATAAGAAACCATGACCTCCAGGTCACATAGATGTAGACCCAGCTTTGATGGTCTCACTACAAAGGAAGCCAAATCTCCTGAAAACAACATATATTTCAAGTGTGGAAGCTCAGAGGCAGTTTCTCAAAAAGTTTTTAGGCCAGCAGAGCTCCATGTTTGTGGAGTGTTTACCCTGTCCCTTACTTTTTGAAACTCCTCTACCGCCTCCAGAATGTGAACTCCTTAGCATTTTCCATTCCAGATATGTATTCACTGATTTTGTAACTCTTCTCCTCTAGTTGTGTCTTACTTGTGGTGAAGGTAATGTCAAGGCATTGTTCTGGATGAGAGCGGGAGGATATTTGTGCAGCGTATATTTACATACACATTGGATTCATTTTCCAATTTGTCATTCGAAGTACTGAATCCCTGACAATAACCCATACCTAGTAGACTCAGACTATTCATCCTAATATAATCGTGAAAATTAACCCAACACAATAGAAATACAAGCACTTCAGAGGAGACATGTTGTAGAGTTGGACTTGACATTTGCCTTATATAAGGTTGGAGTTATAAATCTAGTCAAATTTTAATTGTAATATTGTCCATGTGTTTTTAAACTTAACAAATATGTGAATTCTTGTTTCCCTTTTCTGTAGCCTATTCACACATGTATATTTATATGCATATATAGAATCCTACCAGGTATCACACGTACATTTTTGTGAGGTGGCTGTCTTGGCAGATACAAATTGTGAGAAGAGTTCACTCCTCCTAAATGCTTTTGGAAATGAAAATTCAACCTATAGGAGAGCGTCCTATTAGAAAAACATTATATATAAACTCATGTTTAGTAAAATAAATATTTTTTGCATTTGTGGATGATATATATTTACTGATGAATTTCGATTGGCATTTATATTGGTACTTTTTAATGTCTGTGAGTGTTGTGTGTGTGTGTGTGTGTGTGTGTATATATATATATATATATATATATATATATATAGATAGATAGATAGATATAGATATAGATATATAGATATAAATATAGATATACTCTCCAAATTTTTCAAAGTATGAAATATATGTGCCTTATTTTGCACTTCCTAAATTTTTCATATTCATGAATGTGGATTTATAATTATCTTTTCACAAGATTATTCTCAGAAACATTCATATACCCTACGAGACTCTTACCACTAATACTAATATAATGGAGAAAAAGAACCCAAACAGAATAGATACAAGCATTTCAGAAGAGACATGGTGTATAGTTGGACTTGCCTTTTGCATAATATAAGGTAGGAGTTATAAATCTATTCAATTTATTGAAATAATTTTCCATGTGTTATTTTTTTTGACACAACACAAAATTTAATCTTTGAAAAATAAATAAAGTTGACACTTCCTTAACCAAGCTAATGAAGAAAAAAAACCTCAAATTACTAAAATTAAGGATCATAAAGGAACTTTTACAGAGTACACAACTAAAATACAGAGAATAATTGAAAACTAATTTGAAAATTTATAGTCTAATAAATTAAAATACCATGATGACATCAATAAAATTTTAGAGATATACCCAAACTTAATTAGTAGGACGTGAACAATTTAAACAAATCAATTTCAAGCAATGAAATAGAAGTTGCTGTCAACAGCCTACCAATCAAGCAAAGCCCAGGAACAGACAGATTCTAAGCCATGTTCTACAAGACCTTCAAAGAAGCATTCATCACAATACTCCTCAAATTATTCCATAAAATAGAAAAGGATGGAACTCCTCCAAACTCATTCCATGAGGCTATTATCACTCACATACCAAAATCAGACAAAGACACATCAAGGAAAGAAATCTTCAGAGCAATATTCCTGACAAAGATATATACAAAAATTCTCAATAAAATTCTTTTTTTAAGCCAAAGTTAATCAAAAGGGATAAAGAGGGACACTACACACTATTCCATGTGTTTTTAAAGTTAAGAAATATATGAATTCCTGTCTCCCTTTCTCTGTAGCCTATTAAGCACATGTATTTTTATATGCACAAATAGAATCCTACCTGGTTTCACACGTACATTCTTGTAAGGTGGCTGACTTGGCAGATACTATTTGTGAGAAGAGATCACTCCTCCTAAACGCTGTTGGTACAGAAAATTCAACCCATGGGTGAGCTTCCTAGATGAACAACATTATACATACATCCATGTTTAGTAAAATGAATATTTTGGGATATGCGGATGAGTTATTTTTCATGATGAATTTCGATTGACATATATATATTGCGACATTATAATGTGTGTGTGTTTGTCTCTCTCTCTCTCTCTCTCTATATATATATATATATACACATTATATATTATATATATATATACACATTATATTATATACACATTATAATGTGTGTGTGTTTGTCTCTCTCTCTCTCTCTCTCTCTCTCTCTCTATATATATATATATATATATATATATATATATATATATGCCATTGTATATCGATTTGCATCGACCTCGGTGCAAAACATTACTCAAGCTAAGGATCCCAATCAAGAGCCCAAATCCTTCTGGGCTTCAAATATTACCTAGATTTCTGTTTTCATACTTATATTTTACCTCTATATTCTTATAAATATTGCTGGTTCCCAATACCATTATTCATCCAGCAGAATGATTCCTAAGCCAAATGGAACATGCTATTAACCCTAACCATACAATGTTCCCTCAATCTCACTTTACAGAAGAGCAGGGATAAAGTTGATATTACAATACAGGAAGTTAGGAGATCTTCCACCTGCTGAGTACCTCAAAATCCATGCAGAAATAATCCCTGGAGAAGATGTTGGCAGCTATGAAAGACCTGAGAGAACAAAAGTCATATTCCATGGCAAACAACATGGTCAGGATGAAAGGATGTGTCTGAGTCAGCCTCTCTATTCTTAATGCAGGGAAGATGGACCAAAGCAGGCCTGTGTGGAGAGCTGTTCCCAGGTGACTATGGTTTCTATACCATTCTAACATGTGAAAGTATCACAGGAAGTAGGGCAGCCTCCATGTCAGGAGACACTAGGATGCAACTGTTAGGACAAAGTAGTGGCCAAGACAGGGACCTCATTTATTTCCTGAAGGTAGTGACCTCACCTCATTTCCTTGGCGATGGAACTCTCTGAATTTTGTGATCCAGGAAGCCAGGCACCAGAGCCAGTCCAAGTCCCAGTCGCAGTGGGCTCACTTGTTTGGATTTACTAAGGACAGAGTCAGTCTTTCTTGGTACCTACTGATGTAAGGGTTGCCAAATACTAAGAAAGCTCTGAAGAGGGGTCTTTCCTGAGAGGACAGGAATTGGCTCACCACTGCCTCCTGACAACTTCACAGAGTTGACCAAGGAGACCAGATCTGAGACAGAAAGGCCATTTGTGGGGAACATCGTATGGCCTACCAGTCAGAGGACACTCCAGATAGTGACAGACCTACTTGGGGGAAGGAGTTGCATTTGTGGGTGTTGGTTTGTGTTTGTGGTTTTTTTCCATGTTCTGAGAATAGGTAAAAAAGGAGGTTTGTTTGGATTGGAGTGGACTGTTTCCAGTAAGTCATTTGACAAGGAGACTGTTTCTATGTCCGTGTATCCCACTGTGTTTTTCTTTGTGGATATTAGAAAAAAAAAATAGCTCATTGGGTGTGTCCTGTCTAGTAGAAAGCTTCCCAGCATGCATCCTTTCCAATTAATGAATGGACTGAGGCTTGCCTTATCCATGGGCAACACCTGCTATCTACCTAATTTTCCATTTTTTCATGAATTCTGGCCACTCTCAAGATTAGTATCATGTATTTTTGTACAAGATATGTACCACCTCCAAGCTCTGTGACATGGCCATGTACTGGATAGCTGAAGGGAATGGCGAGCAACTCAGAAAACTCACATATTAGAGTAACAAGGAAAGTCTCCGTGGAGAAACCCTGCTTGGGGCCTTTTGATTACCTATTGTTCTGTTGCTCTGAATGTCAGAAAGGTCTTTGCCTCAGGCCACCCCTTTGTGAAGCCTGAAGAAAACAGTTTTCAAATGGAAATGAATGGGCATCACCTGTGGCTCTTTGCTTCATTGCTTTGGAAATGGATGTATCTGAATCAGCCTCTTGGCCCTGTGTGAGCCTGTGGTTTAGATTTTCAGCACCTGATGAATCTAAAGAAAGATCCCATGTGGGCATCCAAAACCTAAATGGAAAAAAGATCAGTCATTGTGGATGAAGCCTCTCGACTTCCTCTGTAAGATTCCTGACCTCCATCAAGTGAGAATAGGGATTATTTGTGTCAAATAAGTTCTTCAAAGGGCTGCAGAGGGGAGACAATAGGTGCTTGGGTTTTCTTATAACTCCAATTCACACTAAAAATCTATACCCCACAGTCAGTAGGCCTCAAATTTGAGAAGTGGAGTAGTATTAACGGCAGGCCTATTTGATCACTTCTGGTTCACACTAAGGTTGTCCAGGCCACCCTGACTTTAGGCAAATGAGGGACAAGGGAGATTATTTTTGACACTGTCTTGGGCTGTGCCCCTCATGGAAACCTCCAGCTAGAGGTTATGATTAGTGTCTATATAAAAAGATGAAGAGGGCCATGTGAGAGTGTTTTGGTTTTAATTGTCATCATTTGTGTGGCAATTTGAAGAAATGCCTGGGTCCACCTGGGCTTGAACTCTGTTGTGATTCCCCTTAGAGACTGAGTTGTGTAACTGACCTCAGAGAAGTATTGCCATAATTGTGTTGGGATTTCAGGAGGCCACACATGAGATTCACCATTGGAATCTGAGATCTTGGCCCAGGGTGACTTTACACAGAGCACTGGGAATCTAAGCCAGGATATCACAAGATTTTATTCTGAAAGATTCCAGCCATAGTTAAAACACCAACAGGGAATCTTTAGATCACTTATAAGCAAATTAAAAAACAAAATTTTTTAACAAGAGTAAAAATACTTAGTTAATGTAATGCTACCCTGAATTTTTTGGGTGAGTTTTACTTTATATTCCCTGTTTGAGATCCTAGTAAACTTGAGAGGAAAAAAAAAAGAAAAAAACAAAACTTTTGAACATAACTTTAAATGAAATAAAATCTGACCTACTGCTTTCGTAGTCATTCTCACATGTAGTAAGATGGGACACAGAGCCTTATCTCAGGTAAGACAGGGCTCTTTATAAATCATAAGTGTTTTAGTTCTAAAGCTGATCTTCGTTTTTTAATATCCTTTTACAAAGTTTACATAAATTGTTTGAGGTCACATGAACATTAGCTAACACCATATAATATCACTTTTGAAACATGAATTAAAGAATGGCTGAATGTTTTTAACATTCAAATAGATTAGGCTCTCATTAATTTAAAAATACATTTAAATCATTGCACAATGTAAAGTGTAACATAAAACTTTACATATCTTATTGATAACAGGTAAATAAATCCCCAATATATATTTTATTTACCATACAACTTCAGAACACCAGCTTGATATAATGCTCTTTTAATGTTTCTACCTTATCGAGTTGTATAACTGGAAGATATGAGCACATTAATAGCATCACAGTTACATTGATGTTTCTACATTAACCAAGTTTATCTTTTAAAGAAATGGCAGTACAGTGCTCTAAAATAACAGTTCTGTTTTAAACAGTTGTTTAATTTTTATGGTTGCTTGCTCTGGAAAAAATAAGACTTAATAAACACAATGTTATGAGTAATCTTATGTTTTAAGAAATTTTTGTCTCTTTAACACATGACTAATTTTTACAATCTTACACAGACTTTAGTAGAAAGTCTGTATAAGATTGTAAACATTTTATACAGATTTTGTACTAAAAATTGATAGACCTTAGTATACCAATCAGATATCAAACAAAAACACTCATGAATGAGTAAATCCAAATCAAATTTACTTTACTTTTTAATCAAAATATTAGACAAATGTATTGAACAGTGTAAACCATTTTTTGGTTGAAGGAAAAGTCCTAGAACAAAGTCATATAGACCTTTGGTAGACAATAATATTTTATTAGATTTTTGAACACCTAGAAAAACTTATAGGCATAAATTTGAAGACATTTATATTTATCTGTTTATCCAATCTAAATTGAAACATTTAAACCACGTGAATTAAAGATCTGTGGTCCACTTTTTAAAATTTGTTTTTATGAGCACTTTTTTATATGAGTGCTCCTTATATATGTTAATTTGTGTATCATTTGAATGATATACGGACATATGTGTGTATATATATATATATATATATATATATATATATATATATAGAGAGAGAGAGAGAGAGAGAGAGAGAGAGAGAGAGAGAGAGAGAGACATAAAACACATAACAAAAGTGTGCACACCTAATAATAGTGAAGGCCTTGTAGCTTTTCACAGGTGAAATCACCATTGCAATGTTTTTAAAACTCCACAGTTGGTCAAAGATAAAACTGATCAGAAAAACATTAACCTAGGTCTGTAGGATCAAAATCATAAACTCAAAAAAAAAAAAAAAGAATCTAAGAAAAAATTATGAGTCCTAGAAAAAATGACTGGCTGGTAATTAGTAAATACCATACAATTTACCATTTTTTTCCCTTAGGCCTCAGATCAGTCTCCTACTGAGCTTACAGGAGACTTTCATTTGCATTTCAACAGAAGTCCTGGCTGAGGTCTGGAAGGAGCAGGAAAAAACTGCTATTCTGAGCAGACACCTCAGGCCTAAGGCATTTTAACCATAATTTTCTGGTTAGGATGTTGAAAATTATGCTACAAGTTTAAGATACAATTCACAAAATTTTATATCTTTACATCTTGTTTTGTCAACAGATATCATACTATGATTTACTATCCTTGTCCAAATTAATGCACTGGTAAACACAGTGACATTTTCCCAGGCTACCCAATTCAGAATTGGAGAAAAAAAGACTGCATGATTGGGAAGTTACTTGTCAACTTGGAAGTAGAGTTCTTTAGTTTTCCATCCTAAGTATTTAAGTTCTCTGGCATGAATTATCTGAAATCAAAAACTAAACAATTACCTAAACCCGACTTTTAACTGCAATATTGTGCAATGCTTCAAAAAACGCATTCAGATACCAGATTTTTACAATAAAACATCATCATTTAGACACACATTCAGCTAAGATCATTCTCAAGAAACAATTTATAATATAAACACATTATTGCACATGTCTTAAAGTGCCAAAAACAAAGGCACAAGACAGACAGAAAGGAACTCCAGAATATGGCTGACAGACAGAAGCCTTTAAAACAGAGCAGATAAGAGAAAAATCTCCTGCACCAGTGGCACCACAGATGTCCCCACAAGGGGACCAGATGTTTTCACAGAGAAGCTACCTGAAATGTAAAATCAAGGGTCTCCATGGTGACTTTACTGCATTTAGTGTCCCCTTTTTATTTTTCTCTTTTAAAAGAAGACAGAGGTGTCATAATTCTTACAGTGCAGGGAAAGAAGGAGGGAATTCCCTGAAGCAACAGGGCTTTGGCAGTTGCTGGGGTCCCTCAGTCCCTCCTTTTACTTACAGGATTAGCTCTTCTGTTTCGGGTCCACTCCAAGCATGCACCATCTCCTAACATTTCAGTCGTCAGCTCTCAAAAAGTTCTGGGACGGGGCCGGGTATCAAAATTTGTAACTTAAAGTTCGGTTTCTGACCCTGAAGCAAATTAATGCTAATTTAATAATGAGGACAGGGTTTTGAGAAAAAGAAAATGGAGGTTTATTGCTTTGCTAACAAAGGAAAAACAAGGGGACTCTGCCAAAAGGTTGTGACTCTCATGATCTGGAGGGACAAGGGATTTTAAAGAGTTTCACTTGTTAACCTGGGGTATACTCAGTTCTTCGTTCCCCAGCAGGCATTGCCCTGTGCAGTGGGTGTGCTCCAGGCAGCCAGCTAGGGGCTTCTTTCTTCCTGCTTAACAAAGGTGGGTAAAGTTCATCACAGTTCCTTAAAACACAGTCGAAAGGGTGTCAGGCTTTCTTGCTTTGTTACCCTTTTTCACGTCCAATATCCTTAAAATTTTACCACAGAAATCAAACAAAAAAACGCACAAAAAAAACAACAAAAAACATATAGACCACAGAACAAAACACAGAAAAACAGAATCCTGGTGCCGAAACAGAAAAACAGAGGAGCAATGCAACATCTTGCTAAAACTCCAGGGTAGGAGCGTGTGTGTGCCCATCGGCACCTCTCTACCCTTCCAGAGGAATTCCCTACAGAACAGAACAGAGGACAGCATGATTCTCATTACTGTCCTGGACAAGAGTGTATGTGAGCCTCCCCAGGCCACCTCTCTGTCATCAGAAGAGATCTCCCTTAACCAGATATCAGATGTTATAAAGGCGCCACTTACCTATGGAGGCCTCCTCCACCAGGGGCTTGATAATAGTTTTAGTGTGGTGGTTCACTGCAGTGCTCCCCAGACTGACGGCTCACTCCAAGGCCTTGGAACATCTCAAGTTGTGCACCTCCTAGAGTGGTTCTCCAGCCCAGTGCCCTGGAGGGAAGGCCAGCTTCAGAATTTTCAGCAGTCTGGTTTTGTGATCTGCTCGGGCAGGGTCATCTCACTGGGGAACTCCAAAATTTTGGACTAGGATGCAAGAAAAGACCACTGACTCCAATTAAAATCAAATTAAGACAAGCTTATTATTTCAACAGGCTGGGCTGCCTCTCCTTCCCAAAATGGCGGGAACAAGACAGCAACCCCACCTTTCCTACAGCCCAGCTATATAGCCCAGAAAGTTACACAAACGGGTGGTTACAGATAACAAAACTTTGAAAGCATCACACTAATGGTAGTTTACATTTTTTTTTTTTGCTGGCCCCAATATCAGAAATAATGAGGACCATTAGGGCCTCAGAGAGGGTTGTTGTCTGGCCAGGGAAGGCCAATATTTATGAGGTGTCACTAAAGTTTCAGAAAGTACTGTTATCTGGTCAGAGAGCCAGGTGTGGATGAGTTCAAGGCACGGGCAGGCGTTCCAAGCAGGTTCAGAATTTGCAGTAATTTAGAGTAAAGCCAAAATTATCTTTTCACGGCTTTGTGGCAAGATGGTTCCCAATTTTAATAAAAAATCAGGTTGGGTCTATCAAGCCTCTCCCTTACTTTTGGAAACTCCTCAGCAAACTCCAATGTTGTGAACTCCTGAGCATTTTAATTCCAGATATGTATTCACAGAATTTCTAACTCTTCTATTCCAATTGTGTCTTTCTTGGGGCGAAGGTAATATCAAGTCATTGTTCTGGATGAGAGTGGAAATATTTTTGTGTAGCACATATTTGCATACACATTTAGGAGATCACTCCTCCTAAACACTGTTGGAACAGAAAATTCAAACTATGGGGGAGCTTCTTAGTTGAACAACATTATTCATGAATCCAAGTTCATTAAACAAATAGTTTTGGATCAGTGGATGATATATATTTCAAGATGAATTTCAATTGGCATATACTATGCTACATTTTAATGTCTGTGTGTGTTTTTTGTTTATAATGTTCTGCGATTTATATGGATTTAAAATCAAGTTTCCACAAGATTATTCTCAGAATATTCATCCACCTGAAATACATATTTGTTTCCTAGTACTGAAAACTAACTTCAGTAAATGGTGCATAAAAATCCTAATATGTCTACAGTAACTGACCCAGATTAATATCAATGCAAGTAGATTCCTAGGGGACATGATGTGTATTTTGATGTTCATTTTTATTCAACACTGCTACATTACTATTTCTGCAGCTTATGCACATCATACTGTATATATTTCATTCAAAAGTTCGCAAATTTATATGCATGTGTTTCACATTCAATCACTTCCTGCTTCAGAACACATGAATTCCTCCAGGTTTCTTGACTATTCTTTTCATGATACTTCTTTCCAAACACATTATTTTTGATTTCCATAATCACGTTTGAAGCAAAACTCACACACTTTTCAGGATAAAATATAACCCTAATATTACCATTAGATGTATAAGTGGTTGGAATGAATGATTGCATATCAATATGAGATTTCTTTTATATTTTCAGATATCAATTCAATCCATTATTTAAAGTGGAACCAGTTATATTATTTATACACAGTATGGTCTATTCATGCATAATCTGCATATTCATAGACACAGGGTACACCTATTTGTACCCCAAATACTAAATTATACGTCTACAAAACATTGCTCCAGAAACGGTGGAAGAAATATTCATGTCACCTGATCTACACATACATTTTATCACAATAATATTCTGGACACAAAATGCAATGGTCACACTTATGATTTTAAAAAAGCCTAAATGGAAAGTGAACATGGATTACAAAAAAACATCCAAGTCCTGGTTACCTAATGCTCTCGAATTCAATCCTATTTGTGACAACATATTTGTTTCTTCCTAAGATTATATATTCAAACTCAACCCTGTTGAAAATGTCTAAACCAATTACACACTTTATATTTTTGCTGATTTCCTAATGTCTCTATTTATGTCTGCTTTCCTACATATTTTCCCCTGTTCATCATTGTGACTGACTCTTCACATGTGCTGACATTTACATTCACTCTCTACCCGAAACCCTATTTGTAAAGAACTTTTGGTCCAAATCCTATACTCACTCTTCTTTATAAACCTGCTGACTACCTTGGTAATCCTACGGACTATTCCTTTATGACTAGATGTTCTGTTTGTTATTCAATCATCCGAGGTACAAGATCCAATTTCATTGTATATTGACTTATCTGAGACATCTGTGCAGAATATAATTCAAAGCTAAGTATCCCACTCAAGGGCCCAATGCCCTACTTGGCTTCAAATCTTCCCTAGATTTCTGTTATATTTTACCTATATATTCTTGTAAATATCACAGGTTTCCAATACCATTATTCATCCAGCAGAATGATTGCTAACCAAAATTGAACATATTATTAACCCTAACCATACACTGTTCCCTCAATCTAACTTTAGAGCAGTGCAGGGACAGAGTTGGTCTTACAAAAGAGGAATGTTGGGGATCTTCCACCTGCTGAGAATATCAAAGATCCATGCAGAAATGATCCCCGAAGAAGATGTAGACTGCTATGAAGGACCTGAGAGAGCAAAAGTTAGCTTCCATGGCAAACAACCTGGTCACTATGAAGGGATGTGTCTGAATAAGCCTCTCTCTTTTTAATATAGAGCAAATGGACCAAACCAGGCCTGTGTGGAGATCTTTTCCCCGGTACCAATGGTTGATATACCATTCTAACTTGTGAAAGTGTCACAGGAAGTAGGGGCAGCCTCCATCTCATGGGACCCTTGGAAGCAACTGTTAGGACAAAGTGGTTGCCAAGGCTGTGAGCTCATTCACTTCATGAAGGAAGTGACCTACCTCACTTTCTTGGTGATGGAACTCTCTGAACTTGGGATCCCTGAAAACAGGCAGCCAGAGTCAGGCCCAATAACAGTCACAGAAGTCTCACTTTTTGGATTTACCAAGGAGAGAGTCAATCTTTCTTGGTATCTACAGTTGTGAGGATGGCCAAATGCCAGGAAAGATCTGAATTGGGGTCTTTCCTGAGAAAGCAGGTATTGGCTCACCGCTGGCTCCTGACAACTTCACAGAGTGGGCCAAGGAGTCCAGATTTGAGAATAGAGAAGCCATTTCGGGGGAACATAGTATGGCCCACAAGGCAGAGGACACTCTTGATAGTCACAGACCCTCTTGGGGGAAAAAGGTGCCTTTGTGGGAATGAGTGTGTGTATGTGGTTTTGTCTCATGCTCTGAGAATAGGTAGGAAAGGCGGTTTCTTTGGTTTAGAATGGACTGTTTCTAGTAAGTCATTTGACAAAGCAAGTGTTTCTATGTCTGTGTATCCAACTGTGTCCATGGTTGTAGACATTACAAAAGAAAATGCATCAATGGATGTGTCCTGTCTAGGAGAAAGCTTCCCCACATTCATCCTGCCCAATTTATGAAAGGACGGAGGCTTGCCTTATTGATGGGCAAGACCTGCTGTCTTCCTAAGTTTCTGTTTTCTTCTTGAATTCTGGCCACTCTCCAGAATAGACTCATGGTTTTGTGACCAAGATATGTAGCACCTCAAAGCTCTGTGACATGGCCGTGTATGGATAGCTGAAGGGAATGGCGAGAATCTCAGGAAACTCAGATATCTGTGTGATCATGAGTGTCTCAGTGGAGAATCCCTGCTTTGGGCCTTTGCTTACCTATTGTTCTGTAGCACTGAATGTCAGGAAGGTCTTTGCCTAAGGCACCACTTTGTGAAACCTGAATAAAACAGTTTTCTAATGGAAATGAATGAGCATCACCTGTCTCTCTTTGAGTAATTGCTTTTGAAAGGGAGGTGTCTGAGCCAGTCTGTTGGCTGTGTGTGAGGCTGTGGCTTGCATTCTCAGCACCTGATGGATCTAAAGAAAGATGCCATGTGTGCATCCAAAACCAAAATGGCCAAAAGAGCAGTCATTGTGGATAAAATCTCTTGCCTTCCTCTGTAAGGTTCCTGACCTCTATCAAGTGAGAATAGGAATCCTTTGGGTCAAATGACTTCTTCAAAGCCCTGCGGAGGCTAGCCAATAGGTGCTTGGGTTTTCTCATGACCCCAATGCACATAAAGAATCTAAACCCCACAGTCAGTAGGCCTCAAATTGGAGAAGCTGAGCAGTATTAATGGTAGGCCTTTTTGATCACTTCTGGTTCACAGAAGGGGTGTCCAGGCCACTCTGACTTTATGGAAATGACGAGCAAGAGTGCGTATTTTGGACACTGTCTTGTCCTGCGCTCCTCATAGAAACCTCCAGCTAGAGGTTATGATGAGTGTCTATATGGAAGAAGATGAGAGCCATGTGGGACTATTTTGGTTTTAATTGTGGTCATTTGTGTGGCAGTTGGAAGAGATGACTGGGTCCACCTGGGTTTGAACTCTGGTGTGAATCCCCTTAGAGACTGAGTTCTGGAAGTGACCTCAGAGAAGTATTGCCATGAATCGAGTTGGGATTTTAGGAAGCCATGCATGAGAGTCGCCCTTATAAACTTAGATCAAGGTCCAGGGTGGCTTTCCACAGAGCACTGGGAATCTCAGCCAAATTATCCCATGATTTTATTCTTAAAGACTTGGCAGCCATACTTGAGAGTCAAAACACACATGGAACTCACATTGTAGACCTCAATAGGCCTGGCTTCATGTAACCTTTTGGCCACTCTATGGGAAGCGTTGCCTATGAAAGTTCTCCAGAGTTTCACTGAAATGAGCTTCCTCAACATTTAATGGTTCTTGAAAGCCACAGTGCCTCCCAACTACATCCTTGAAAAATGGCTAGATAAATACTTTGAAATTTTTGAAATTCCCATGACCAGGTGGCACTGGAGTATCTTTGGATGTCCTGCTGCTGATCATGAGTGTACCAGAGAGTGCCTTGATTGACTGGAATTTATAAAAATAATGTAGAACAGAGATGGTAGTAAGTTGGAGCCTGCTGAGTAGTGGGCCTAGAGCAGTGGTAGCCACGTGTGTGATAAAACATCTGTGGTGGGTCCATGTGATTAGCCCATTTGCTTCCAAATGGCTTGTGACTGACATGGTGCAGCCAGCAGACCCTTATTTGTAAAGGCATCTTTTTATTTGGAGAGCTTTCAAGGTAATGATCAGAATCAGGTTGATATGGTCAAGGGTGCAAGCTATGTGAGAAAGAAGCCTGGTTGTTTCATTCTCCTGCAGACCCTAACCCACCACACGTGACAGAACTCCCTCTAGCACTGTGTCCCAGTTGAACTTGTTGTTCAAAAAGCCCAGTGCAGCAGCAAGAACCAAAAGCCCCAGTGCAGCAGCAAGAACCACCACAAAAATTTGAGGAGGACCAAATGGCTTCACAGTCCACACGGGATGAAACTTAGCCTCCAGTGGCCACACTTTACCTACAAAGAGAGAATTCAGCACTGCTGCCTCAGGTTCATTTGAAAATAAGAATCCATGTTCTCCAGGTCATATAGATGCAGACCCAGCTTTGATGGTCTCACTACAAAAGAAGCTAAAACGCCTTAATACAACATATATTTCAAGTGCCCAGCTTCAGAGGCAGTTTCTCAAGAAGTCTTTAGGCCAGCAGAGCTCAATGTTTGTGGAGTGTTTACCATGTCCCTTACTTTTGGAAACTGCTCTACCACCTCCAAGGTTGTGAACTCCTGAGCATATTCCATTCCAGATTTGCATTCACAGATTTTCTAACTCTTCTCCTCTAATTGTGTCTTACCTGGGGTGAAGGTAATGTCAAGGCATTGTTGTGGATGAGAGTGGGAAGATTTTTGTGTAGCACATATTTGCATAGACATTGGATTCATTTTCCAATTTCCCATTAAAAATACTGAATCCCTGACACTAACCCATACCCTACTAGACTCTGACTACTAATCCTAATATGATGGAGAAAAATAACCCAAACAGAATAGAAATACAAGCAGTACAGAGAAGGCATGGTGTATAGTTGGACTTGCCTTTTGCATTATGTAGGGTAGGTGTTATAAATCTAGATAATTTTTAATTGAAATAGTTATCCATGTGTTTTTAAAGTTAACAAATATGTGAATTTCTATCTCCCTTTCTCTGTAGCCTATTCAGCAAATGTATTTTTATATGCACATATAGAATCCTAGCTGGTATCACATGTACATACTTGTTTGGAGGCTGACGTGGCAGATAAAAATTATGAGAAGAGATAACTCCTCGTAAATGCTGTTGGATCTTAAAATTCAACCTATGGGTGATCTTCCTAGTTGAACAACATTATTCATAAATCCATGTTCAGTAAAATTAATATTTTTGGATCAGTGGACGATATATATTTCACCATGAATTTCGATTGGCATATATACTGCTACTCTTTAATGTCTGTGTGTGTTTTGTGTTTGTGTGTGTGTATATATATATATATATGTATATATATATATATATATATATATATATATATATATATATATACAATCTCCAGATTTTTTAAAATATAAAATATATGTGTCTTATTATACACTCCCTAAATACATTCATATTCATGTATGTGGATTTATAATCAAATTTTTACAAGATTATTCTCAGAAATATTCATCCCCCTGAAACACATATTTGTTTACTAGTACTGAAAACTAACTTCAATGAAAGGTGCATACAAATCCTAATATTTCTGCAGTAACTTACCCAGGTTAATATCAATGCAAGTAGATTCCTATGGGACATGATGTGTATTTTGACATTCATTTTTATTCAACACTGGTACAGTACTATTTTTTCAGTTTATGCACATCAAAGGATAAATGTTTCATCCAAAATTTCAAAATTTAAAACTTTTGATTCACTTTCAATCACTTCCTGCTTCAGAACACATGTATTCCTCCATGTTTCTTGACTGGTCTTTCATGAGACTTCTTTGCAAACACATTATTTCCGATTTGCATAATCAATTTTGAAGCAAAACTCACACACTCTTCATGATCAACCGTAACACTAATATTACCATTAGATGTACAACTGGTTGTAATGAATGTATGTATGCCAATATCAATATAAGATTTCCTGTATATTTTCAGATATCAATTTATTCCAATTCCAATTTCTAATGTTGGGTCCAGTTATATTATTTATTCACAGTTTGGTCTATTCATTCATCATCTCTATATTCATCAAAACAGGGTACACCTATTTTTTTCCCCAATACTAATTTATAGGTTGTAAAAATATTGCTCCCCATAATGGTGGAAGAAATACTCATATCACCTGATCTACATATACATTTTTATCACAGTAATATTCTGGACACAAATGTAAAGGTAACACTTATGATTGTACCAAAACCTAAATTGAACGTGAATATATATTACTAAAACCATCCATGTCCAGGTCGCCTAATGCTCTCAAATTTCAATCCTATTGGTGACTACATATTTGTTTCTTCTAATATCATATATTCAACCTCAACCCTGTTGAAAATGTCTAATCCTGTTACTCACTTTATACTTTGCCTGATTTCCTAATGTCTCTATTTTATATCTGCTTTCCTACATATTTTCCCCAGTTCATCATTGTGACTGACTCTTCATATGTGCTGATATTTTCATTCAGTCTCTAAACGAAACCCTATTGCTAAAGAACTATATTTCCAACTCAAAGACTCACTCTTCAACCTAAACCTACTATTTTCCTAATCCTACTGACTATCCCTTTTTGACTGGATGTTCTCTTCGACATTCAGGCATCTGAGGTACTAGGTTTTATTCCATTGTATGTAGATTTACCTGCGACCACATTGCAGAATGTAATTCAAAGCTAAATATCATAATCAAGGGCCCAATGCCCTTCCTGGCTTCAAATCTTACCTAGATTTCTCTTTTCATACTTATATTTCAAATACATATTCTTATAAATATTTCAGGTTCCCAATACCATTATTCATCCAGCAGAATGATTCCTAACACAAATAAAACATGTTGTTAACCCTAACCATACACTGTTCCCTCAATCTAAATTTACAGAGGGAAGGGACAGAGTTGGTCTTACAGTAAAGAAATGTAGGGGGTCTTCCACCTACTGAGACCCTCAAAGTTCCATGCTGAAATGATCACTGGAGAATATATACGCAGCTATGAAGGACCTGAGAGAGCAAAAGTCATGTTCAATGGCAAACAACCTGGTCAGGATGAAGGTTTCTGTCTGAATCAGCCTCTCTATTCTTAATGTAGAGAAGATGGACCAAACCAGGCCTGTGTGGGTAGCTGTTCCCGGGTGCCTATGGTTGATATAAGATTCTAACTTGTGAAAGTGTCACAGGAATTAGGGACAGCCTCCTTTTCATGTGAGACTTGGAAGCCACTGGTTGGACAAAGTGATTGCCAAGGCAGTGACCTCATTCAGTTCCTGAAGAAAGTGACCTCACATCACTTCCTTAGTGAAGGAAATCTCAGAACTTGAGATTCATGAAGCCAGGCACCCAGAGTCAGTCCCAGTCCCAGTCCCAGTGGTCTCACTTGTTTGGATTTACCAAGCACAGAGTAAGTCTTTCTTGGTACCTATTGATGTGAGGATTGCAAAATGCCAGTAAAGCTCTGAAGAGGGGCCTTTCCTGAGAAAGCAGGTAGTGGCTCACCTCTGGGTCCTGACACCTTCACAGAGTTGGCCAAGGAGACCAGATCTGAGACATTTCAGGCCATTTAGGGGGAAAATAATATGGCCCACCAGTCAGAGGACACTCCGGATAGTAACAGACCTTCTTGGGGGAAGGAGCTGCCTTTGTGGGTGTTGGTTTGTGGTTTTGTCTCATTTTCTGAGAATAGGTAGGCAAGGCGCTTTATGTGCTGTGGAATGAACTGTTTATTGTAAGTCATTTGACAAGGCGAGTGTTTCTATGTCTGTTTACCTCACTGTGTTCGTGGTTGTACTCATTAGAAAAAAAGAATGCATCAATGGATGTGTCCTGTCTAGTAGAAATCCTCCCAGAATTCATCCTGCCCAATTTATGAATGGAGTTCAGATTGCCTTATCAATGGGTAACACCTGCAATCTTCCTAAGTTACAGTTTTCTTCCAGAATTCTGGCCCCTCTCCAGAATAGTCTCATGGTTTTGTCTCTAAGGTATGTACCACCTCCAAGCTCTGTGACATGGCCATGTACTGGATAGCTCAAGTGAATTGTGAGCATCTCAGAAAAATCAGAAATATGTGTGACCACTAAATCTCAGTGGAGAAACCCTGCTTTGGGCCTTTTTTTTTTTTTAATTAATTTTTATTGTAGGTTGTTCAAAACATTACATAGTTCTTGATATATCATATTTCACACTTTGATTCAAGTGGGATATGCACTCCTTTTGCTTACCTATTATTCTGTTGCTATGAATGTCATGAAGTTCTTTGCCTCGGGCCACCAATTTGTGAAGCCTGAAGAAAACAGTTTTCAAATGGAAATGAATGGGCATCACCTAGGGCTCTTTGCTTAATTGCTTTGGAAAGGGGTGTGTCTGAATCAGCCTCTTGGCCCTGTGTGAGGCTGTGGCTTAGATTCTCAGCACCTGATGGATCTAAAGAAAGATCCCATGGATGCATACAGAACCAAAATAGCCAAAAGAGCTGTCATTGTGGATGAAGACTCTCGCCTTCCTTTCAAAGGTTCCTGACATCTATCAAGTGAGAATAGGGATCCTTTGGGTCAAGTGAGTTATTCAAAGCCCTGCAGAGGCTAGCCCATACGTGCTTGGGTGTTCTCATTACTCCAATTCACATAAAGAATCTAAACCCCACAGTCAGTAGGCCTCAAATTGGAGAAGCCAAGCAGTATTAATGGCAGACCTATTTGATCACTCCTCGTTCACAGTCAGGGTTTCCAGGCCACACTGATTTTAGGCAAATCGGGGGAAAGGTAGGTTATTTTGGACATTGTCTTGGTCTGTGTCCCTCATGGAGAACTCCATCCAGAGGTTATGATGAGGGTCTACATGGAAGAAGATAAGGGCCATGTGGGAGAATTTTGTTTTGAATTGTGGTAAGTTGTGTGGCAGTTGGAAGAGATGCCTGGGTTTACCTGGGCTTTAACTCTGGTGTGATTCCCCTTAGAGTCTGAGTTCTGGAACTGACCTCAGAGAAGCATTGTCATCAATTGTGTTTGAATTTTACTAGGCCATGCATGAGAGTTGCCCTTGGAACCTGAGATCTAGGCCCAGAGTGGCTTTCCACAGAGCACTGGGAATCTCAGCCAGGATATCACATGATTTTATTCTGAAAGACTTTGCAGCCACAGTTGAGTCAAAACACAAATGGACCTCACATTGTAGACCTCAATGGGCCTGGCTTCATGTGACCTTTTGGCTACTCTTTGGGAAGCCTTGCCTGTGAGTGTTCTCTAGAGCTTTCATTGAAATGAGCTTCCTCAACATTTAATGGTTCCTGAATGAATTGAAACCCCCAGAGCCTCCAACTTCATCCTTGACAAATGGCTTGATAAATACCATGAAATTTTTGAAATTCCCATGACCAGGTGGCACTGGGGAACTTTTGGATGTCCTGTTGCTGATGATGAGTGTACCAGACAGTGCCTTGATTTACTGGGTTTCATGAAATTTGTGTAGGACAGTGATGCCAGTAAGTTGGATCCTGCTCATTAGTGGGCCTAGAGCAGTGGTGTGAAGGTGTGTGATAAAACATGTGTGGTGGTGACATGTGGATCTGCCATTGGCTTCCCAAAGGCTTGTGACTGACATGGTACAGCCAGCAGACCCTTCTATGCAAAGGTGTTTTTTATATAGAGAGGTTTCAGGGCAATGTTCAGAATCAGGTTGCTATGGAAATGGGGGCAACTTATGTGGAATTGAATCCTGGTTGGTGCATTCTCATGCAGACAGTGACCCTCCACACGGGACAGAACTCTCTCCAGCACTGTGTCCCAGTATAGCTCCTTGTATTTCATGAAGCAAATACCAAACTCCCAGTGCACCTGTGAGAAACACCACGAAAATTGGAGAATGACCAAATGGCTTCACAGTCCACACGTGGAGACACTTACAACCCAGTGACCATAGTTAAACTACAAAGAGAGTATTCAGCATGGCTGCCTCATGTTCATTGGAAAATTAGAAACAATATCCTCCAGGTCACATTGTTGCACACCCAGATTTGATGGTCTCCCAACAAAGGAAGCTAAAGCTCCTAACAACAACATATATTTTTAAGTGCCCAACCTCAGAGGAAGTTTCTCAAGAAGTCTTTACACCAGCAGAGCTCCATGTTTGAGAAATGTTTACCCTGTCCCTTACTTTTGAAAACTCCTCTACCACCTCGGAGGTTGTGAACTCCTGAGCATTTTTCATTCCTGATATATATTCACAGATTTTCTAACTTTTCTCCTCTAATTGTGTCTTACTCGGAATAAAGGCAATGTCAAGGCAATGTT
Source organism: Callospermophilus lateralis (assembly GCF_048772815.1). Lineage (NCBI taxonomy): Eukaryota > Metazoa > Chordata > Mammalia > Rodentia > Sciuridae > Callospermophilus > Callospermophilus lateralis. The sequence continues at coordinate 330,039 of NW_027512860.1, forward strand.
CTGGATGAGAGTGTGAACATTTTTTTGTAGCACATATTTACATACACATTGCATTCATTTTACAATTTTCCATTCAAAATACTGAATCTCTGACATGAACCCATACCCTACTAGACTCTGACTACTACTCCTAATATGATGGAGAAAAATAACACAAACAGAATAGGAATACAAGCAGTTAGGAGAAATCATAGTGTATAGTTGTACTTGTATTTTGCATGATTAATGGTAGGTGTTATAAATCTAGTCAATATTTAATTTAAATAGTTCTCCATGTGTTTTAAGGTTAACAAATATGTGAATTCCTGTCTCCCTTTCTCTGTATCCTATTTAACACATGTACTTTTAAATGCACATATAGAATCATACCTGGTATCACATGTACATTTTTGTGAGGTGGCTGATTTGGCAAATACAATTTGTGAGAAGTGATCACTCCTCTTAAACGCTGTTGGAACTGAAAATTCAACCTATAGGTGAGCTTCCTAGTTGAACAACATTATACATAAATCCATGTTCAATTAAGGAAATATTTTTGCATCTGTGGATGATATATATATCATGATAAATTTCGATTGGCATATACATTGCTAATTTAATGTCTGTGTGTGTGTGTGTATTTTGTGTGTGTGTGTATGTGTGTGTGTGTGTGTGTGTATATATATATATATATATATATATATATATATATATATATATGTATATATACTCTCCAGAAATATATGTGTCTTATATACACTCTCTAAATTCATTCATGTTCATGTATATGGATTTATAATCAACTTTTCACAAGATTTTTCACAGAAATATTCATCCACCTGAAATACATATTTGTTTCCAGTACTTAAAACTAACTTCAGTTTATTTTGCATACAAATACTATTATTTTTACAGTAACTGACCCAGTTTAACATCAATGCAAGTAGATTCCAGTGGGACATGATGTGTATTTTGAAGGTCATTTTTATTCAGCACTGGTACAATACTATTTCTTCAATTTATGCACATGATAGAATATATATTCCATCCACAAGTTAGCAAACTTATAGGCAGTTGTTTCACTTTCATCACTTCCTGCTTCAGAACACATAAATTCCTCTAGGTTTCTTAACTGGGCTTTTCATGAGACTTCTTTCCAAACACATTATTTTTAATTTCCATGATCACTTTTGAAGCAAAACTCACACACTCTTCATGATAAACCATAATCCTAATATTACCATTAGATGTATTAGTGGTTGAAATGAATGTATGTATATCAATATAAGATTTCCTGTATATTTTCAGATATCAATGGAATCCATTATTTAAATTTGGAACCCATTGTATAATTTATTCACATTATGGTCTATTCATGCATTATCTCTATATTCAGAGTCACAGGATATACCTATTTGTACCCCCAATACTAATTTATACATCTTCAAAATATTGCTCCCAGAAATGGTGGAAGAAATACTCACGTCACCTTATCTACATATACATTTTATCACAGTAATATTCTGGACACAAAAAGCAAAGATGACACTTATTATTTTACCAATGTAAAGGTCAGGCGAGTGTCGGAGGAAGAGACTACCAGAGACTGTCTCATGCAACAGCCAAGGATTTATGGGGGTCCAGCATGCTGGGGTCAGAGCTCCCTTGAATAGAGCACAGAGTCCTGAGAAAAGCTTAAGCAGAGCTTATATACTTTCCTTGGAGAGGGCAGATAGGAAAGTTTATTGATGGGTCAGGTCGAGTGGGCGGTTTGCGTCCAAATGGGTGAGGAAGTACATTCTGCAGTTTTCCAGTTGGGTACAGCACTTTCAGGGAACTAGATTAGCAAACAGTTCTCAAGACATCAACAGTGTTTTGTTAAGCATACCGAAAAACTGGAAGTGACAAGTACCTATTTTATTAACCTTTCATTCCCCACTTCTTCTTTTGGTTACTTTTAATCATAAAAATGATCATTGGGGGTGTCACATTTTATGTTTACTAGTGTGGTATATTGTTTTCTGATTACCATAAGTTTAACTTGTCCAATTTAGGCATGGAGAAAGGAAACTACACGGTTGATCAAACAGGGTCCTACAATTACCAATAATATGAGGATTATTAATGGACCGGCCAGGGCTGATGAAAATGTAGTTAGTGAGGGGGCTTTGTGAACCAAGACTCAAACCACCTTTTTTGGGCCTCTCTCTCTTGTTGATGCTCTTCAAGGCATCTTCTTAATTTAATCATAGATTCTTTTACAACTCCAGTATGGTCGGCATAAAAACAACATTCTTCCCTCAATGCAGGACGAAGGCCCCTTCTCTCATGAAGAGGAGGTCCAACCCTCGACTGTTCTGTAAAATAACTTCAGAGAGAGAGGTTATAGATTCGTGTAAAGCTGTGAAGGAGGTTTTAAATATCTTTAAGTTTTGGTCTATTACTGCTTCTAATTGGGTCATTTGTTGTGTCCCATGGACCAGGGCAGTGGTTCCTGTGCCCACCCCTGCAGCAACTCCTATTCATAATAGGATGACTAAAGTGAGGGATACAGGTTCCTGGCAGAACCGGGTTGTTTGCCCCCTATTTGATATTTAAATGTACCTGCGTCATGATAGAGCACTCTGGAAAACATCTGCACCATTACATAATTAATCACATCTGTTGACCATTTTATGAAAACATAAACAATGTTTAAGTGTATAGAATTGTACTGCTGTAGAGATGGACAAGGCAAGGTACCTAAGATAGCACAGAAGACAGGGAAACAGTCTTATTTGGTTGCATCCGGATTTAGAGGGCATTGCTTCTGTTGTAATCAATTAATCCCTGAACCCAAAGTTTAGGTTGTTTCAGAATTTTGTACCCAGCATGTAAGGGAAGGGGCTCAGAAGTTCACAGTCTGCAGAAGTTCACAAAAAGCAGTTTTTGTTTCTGTTTTTTTTTTTTCCTCTGTTCTGGGAAAGTTAACTTCTTAAGGACACCTGGGAGGGGGAGAGCTTGTTTCTTCTTTTTTTTCTTTTCCTCCCTGCCAGCTGTTACCATGGAGCCCAGTTGGTAACTTCTATATCTTAGAAATGTAGCCATCTCTATGAAGCCCCAGCTCTAGGGCAGAGGCCTTCTTCATATATTTTGTTAAAAACTACTAAGGGGGTGTCTAGCTTAGGAGTGCTGATTTTTCCAGCCAGTGGCCAAGTAGAACAGAGCAACACGAATAGAGGAAGTTTATCTACATTGAACTCTTTTATAGGAACTGTGTTGCTGAAAGGCTTAAAGTCAGCCATGGTGAAGACTTCTGGAGAAGGTCATTTAAGACTTTTCTGCGGGCCTGATACAGAGGGGAAGACAGGGAAGGCAGGGGATGAGAGCAGCTCCGTGGATCTGAGGATGAGGAAAAAGAGATATAAAAGAATTATGGGAAAGGGGTTTGGGATTTTCCTGGCAACAAAACTTGAGCAGTAGAACAGGTAGAGCAGAGGGGAAGACGGGAGTGAGTATCCCAAAAAGCCTGTGAGGGACTTTAAATTCTTAGTAACCTGTTTTCAGTGATGACAAAGCAACTTTAAAGCCATTTTAATTACATCTTTGATAGGCGTCTGAGGGCACTCCTTAGCTGGTTTGAGCTTTGGGTTAGCTGGTAAGAGGACCTGGTGGGACCCGGTGTGGGCACTGACAGGAGGAGAGAGGAGTGAGTGGGTGGAAGGGTACCTCAGTACCTGCAAGCTCAGCAAGGGGCAATGGTCTGAGAACCGACGGAAATTTGGGTTTTTGATCTAGTAACTGGAGCTGAGAAATCAGGTTGCTGATGTGGGAGTGACAGCAGAGAGTCTGGGGCAGAAGGCTGCGGGTGAGTATCTATTGGAGAAGCATAGTTCAGGATTTGAGCATAGGAGGGAAAAGGCCTACACGTAGGGGAAATTCCTTCCACACTTTTGAGCACTTGTCGAAGTTGAAAAGGTCACGCAAAATTTGAGGATCTAGAGACCCTTCTGGTGGCCATCGGTTTTTGTTATCTAACTGGTAATATGGCCAATGCTGTGTACTGAATTTGATGAGGAGTTTTGCTTCCACCAGGTAGCCCCTGTATCCTCACATCCCCATTATTTACAGAAGAAGTTGGCTTTTCCCCCACACAGTCGTGGCTGTTTTTGGCTTTGGTAGTCCGCCAGGCAAACATAGTAATCTAGGCTAGCCAACCTGCATCTGGCTCGCGTGTCCCTACATCCATAATGTTTGTTTCCATTATCTATTGTATGGAAAGTATTTAATGGAATTTTTGGGGATCCTCTTCATCAGGGATTTCCCAATAGGAAAGACGTATAGCCAGCTGACAAATTTCTTGGTGGAGAGATGGCCACCAGGTCCCTAAGTGGGCTGTATGTGCGATAGACCATACTTCTTGTCTAGTAGGATTTGTGATCAGCCATCGCTGCTGAACGGGTTGATGAGGGTTAGGACTACTGGTGACCAATTGGAGAGTCTATAGTCTTATTCACATGGCGAATATACAATTTGAAAATGTTACCAGTCTTTTTCATTTTTCAGCCAGATTCTGGACAGGGCACAGGCTTGAGATGAGAATTAGGAACCAGGAAGTGATTCCGTCTAACTTTAGCACTGTAGGTGTTATAAGTAGCACCTGGTATGGTCCTGTCCAGCCGGGTTCCAGGGATGACACCTGATGTTGTCTTATGTAGACAAAGTCTCTTACTTGATATAGATGTGGAGTACCCTCTTCAGCAGGTTGGTAGGCAGTGGCCAGCTGTTTCCACAGGTATTGCTGAGTTCCTTCCAGAACTTTAAGTCTGTCAAGCAAGGTGGTGTGGAAGGGATCGTTAGATCTTTGAGTTAGGGTTAGGTCCCTTACTGGAGATGGGGCCCCATAGAGAATTTCATAGGGGGTGAGGTTACACAAAGAAACAGAGGGAGTATTTCTTGCATGAAATAGTGCATAAGGCAGGAGCATAGTCCAATCTTTTATGCTACTCTTTAAGCTTAATTCCGTTTAGGTCTCTTTAATGGTTCTATTTAATTTTTTTACCTGTCCTGAACTCTGGGGTCTATAAGCACAATGTAACTTCCAATTAATCCCCAGGGTCCTGGCTAACCCCTGAGTTACCTGGGCCATGAACGCTGGTCCATTATCAGACCCTATTACCTTAGGCAGGCCGTACCTTGGAAAAATATCTTTCAGGATCTTCTTGACCACCATTTGCGCCTTTTTTTTTTGGGGGGGGGAGGCTTCAATCCATCCTGAAATATATCTACAAAGAGTAGAAGATATTTAAGTCCATACCATGCTTGCTTAATTTCAGTAAAGTCCACTTCCCAGAATTGTCCTGGTCTGGTTCCTCGTAGGTGCTTTCCTGCAGGAAAGTTGGAAGGGTAAGCATTAACCTATTGACAGACCCGACAGGCTTTTTTTTACCTGTTCAGTTATTTCCTTTCACTGTGAGTCGGTTAGTGGAAAACTCTGTTCTTGATCCTTCAGGAATGCCTGCAATTTCTTTGAACCAAGGTGAGTGAACTGATGTACATTTTTAACGTAGTGTAGGGCTTTCTGAAATTTCAGGCTTTGCTCAGTGAAGTTGAGGAGTACAGTGTCAGTGTCCTTAGATATTATCAAAAGCTTGCTGGATCTCAGGGGTCCATTAGAATTGGGCATCTCCTTTAACAGCGGGTGTAAATGAGAAGTTAAGGACCCAAACACAGGAATCCTTAACCTGCAAAACCCAGCAGTCCCAAGAAACTCTCTGTGTTGTCTGCTGTTAGATGGGGGTGGTTTCTGCACAACCGTTTGATTTCTGGGCTCAGTGAGCCATCGTTTACTGCCCCTAAAGGAATAGCCCAGGAAGATTACTTCTTGCTGGCAAATTTGGGCCTTTTAGGAAGAAGCTCTATACCCGAGTTGAGGAAGCTCACATAATACTGCTTGGGTCCCAGATTCACAGATATCCTTGGTGTTGGGTGCCAGTAGCAGGTCATCCACGTATTGAAGCTGGGTGACTTCGGGGTGCGTAGTTCTGAAGCTGTTGAGATCTCTTTGGAGGGCTTCATCAAAGAGAGTGGGGGAGTTTTTCAACCATTTTGGGGAGTCTAGTCCAAGTTAGTTGACCACACGTTCCAGTTTCTGGGTCTACCCACTAGCAAGCAAACAGCAACTGACTATATTTATGCAGAGGCAAGCAAAAGAAAGCATCTTTTAAGTCCAGAACAGTATACCATTTCCTCTCAGGGTTCAGAGTGATAAGCAGATTGTACGGATTAGGTACACTGGGGTGAATGTCCTACACTCTGTTGTAGGTCTCTCTTATGTCTTTAATGGGGGATAGTCCCCGGCTCCTGGCTTTTTATACTGGTAGCGGGGGAGTGTTTTAGGATGATTGACAAGGCCTTAGGACCCTAAGGCCAGATATTTCTGAATATGGGGCCTTATCCCATCTTTAGCTTTTTTGCTCAGAGGATATTTTTTGACATTGATTGGGGAGGCTGAGGTTTTGAACTCCACTGTTTTTGGAGGTTTTTTCATGGCTAGTCCTAACCCAGCAGTTTTTTTCCAGGCATCTGGGTAATCTGTTAACCATTTCTGGGGTAGCTTGCCTGTTTGATCAGTCTTGGGGGGTGTGAAGAGTTGCTGTTCATCTTCTACTGACATATTTAAAGCCGTGAATATAGGAGTTTATACTAAAGGATTTAGAAATATCATTTTGGGGCCTTCATGGTTAAAAGTCATTTTGGCCCGGAGCTTGGTGAGCAGATCTCTGCCCATCAATGGGGCCAGGCATTCTGGGATTATTAGGAAGGAGTGATGGATTTTTCCTTTCCTCATGTCCATGGTTTTCTTAGTTGTCTAATTCCCATATTTACTGGTGTTAGCACTTTGAACTAGAGAGCTTTTATTTGATAGAGGGCCCAGTGGGGCCTTAAGGACTAAGTATACTGCCCCTGTATCCACTTCAAAGTTTACTGGGGTCCCCTCCACATCAAAAGTTACCCTGGGTTTATTGGGAGTCTAGCAATCTGGGGCTCAGTGCTCACTTGAATAGAGCAGAGAGCAATGAGAACAGCTTAAGCAGAGCTTATATACTTTCCTTGAAGAGGGCAGGGAGGGAAGCTTATTGATGG